>NC_086452.1:35262488-35602241 GCF_028390025.1 Pseudophryne corroboree | reverse complement strand
CCTGCCCCAACTCACACATACCCTGACGGGCAATAGTTTAACCAAAATGGGTGGAGCTTTTGAGATTGGGGCGGGCTTATTTTGTCCCAATGTCACATGTCTGAGCACTGTGAAGTGGATCAGACATTGCCAAGCACCATAGTAAAGTTTGGGTGGGGGCATGGCGGTGCTGCACCAGCCTCCCAGGGCACCCAATGTGCTCTCGGAAGGGCAGAGCGGGCGCCTCTTCTGATCATGTGCGGGTTTGATAAAGCCGTAACAGCGACAGGCATTGGCGGAACGGCTGCTGTGTATTGCTATGGTAACAGTGATATGTTACTGTGTGTGAGTGACGGTTAGTCAGTGGTGCTAGATAGTGGGGTTACCCGTGAGCCATAGAATATATAGGTGCTGAATGCTGATTGGCTATACTGACTCACCCAGTCTATAGTGCATGAGTAGCGATCCTCTGGCCTCAACTGGGGTTAAAGTGAGTTGGAACGGGGCGGAATTACGTTCCGTCAGTTCCACTTGGAGAAGGAACGCAGTTCCGCCTCCTCCAGCTCACCTAACCCGATGTGTCCCAGCGCTGCAGGAAGATGCTGGGCGTCCGCTGAGATTGTGTTACCAGCAGGCGCCTGGCTCCCTCTCCACAGCGGCAGCTGGAGGCAGGAGCTCACTACTGAGCTCTGGCTTTCTGCGCTGTCAGTGTACGCTATGGAAGAGACGTCATGACGTCTCTCCCATAGTGCCGAGGAGCGGGCGCCAGGAAGCGGTCGGACGTGGGAGTGGGGCTTGGTGAGTATGGTGTTTTTTTGTTTTTGTTTTTTCATGTGTAGCGGGGCAAACTACTGGGGGGCAACTGCTGAGGGCAAACTACAAGGGGGCAAGCTACTGGGGGCAAACTACAAGGGTGCAAGCTACTGGGGGTAAACTACAAAGGGGCAAGTTACTGGGGCAAACTACAAGGGGGCTAACTACTGGGAGTTAACTACAAGGGGGCAAACTACTGGGGGCAAGCTACTGGGGGAAAACTACAAGGGGACAAGCTACTGGGGCAAATTACAAAGGGGCTAACTACTGGGGGCATTACTAATGGGGGCTAACTACAGGAGGGCATTACTACTGGGGGCATAACTACAGGGGCATCACTACTGGGGGCATAACTACAGGGGCATCACTACTGGGGGCATAACTACAGGGGCATCACTACTGGGGGCATAACTACAGGGGCATTACTACTGGGTGCAAACTACAAGGGGGCATAACTACAGGGGCTAAACTACAAGGGGGCAAACTAGAGGGGGGCATTACTACTGGGGGCTGAACTACAAGCAGACAAACTACTGGGGGCAAACTACATGGGGCTAAACTACAGGGGATAAACAACTGGGGGCATAACTGCAGGAGGCATTACCACTGGGGGCTAAACTACGGGGGGAGGGGGGTTAAACTACATGGAGCAAACTACATGAGGGCTAAGTTAGTGGGGGCATTACCACTGGGAGGCTAAACTAAAGGGGGGGGGGGGTAAACTATTGGGGTCATAACTGCAGGGGCATTACCACCGGGGGCTAAACTACTGGGTCTAAACTACAGGGTGTTAAACGGCTGGGGGCATTATTACAGGCAACATTACTACTGGGGGCAATACTACACAGGGGCATTACCGTTAAGGGCATTACTACTGGGGGCACTACTAAAGAGGCCATTGTAAAGGGGGCACTTCATAAGGGGCATCACTCCTGGGGACATAAGGGGCACTACTATTGTGGGCATTGCATAAGGGGCACCACTACTGTGGGCTCTATATAAGGGGCACTACCACTGTGGGCACTACCAATACAGTGGACATTGCATAAGGAGCACTACTACTGTGGGCATTGTATAAGGGGCGCTACTGCTGTGGGCATTATGTGTATTAGGGGTGCTACTGCTGTGGGCATTATGTGTATTACAGGGTGCTCCTACTGTGGGCATTATTACTATTGTGTGACCACGCCCCTTTCTTTTTGAGACCACAGCCCCTTTTGCGGCGCGCACAATACCTTTATTCGATGGGCGCCGTGGGTAGGGGGGGTGAGTTCCACCACCTCTCTAGGACCACTTTAAGCACTGGGCATAAATAATGATATATCTACTGACTAAAGGAATAAAGAGACAGTTACAATGAAAGCTGATTCTCTCTGATAAATAGATATCATACGTGTGTTATTTATTGGAGTGTTGGAGTGAATGACTGCGTTCTGTCAGTGTAACATCTATCCTGTATATTGGCTGCAAGGTGTGCGGTGCACATGGGCCCTTGGCTCCAGGGGCCCCGCACAGCATACCCTGCTCCAGTGGTGCCGAGAGGGGGAGAGCGGGTACTAATTACCAGGCCCTGGCTGCTGGAGGGATCCAGGTTTGCTGCCCCCCCCCTCCCGAGTATACCTATTCTTAAGGTCGGCGTCATCTTGCCAGTGATATCTTCGGGAAGATGGCACCCGTATATTGAAAGCTAAAACTATATGTCACATTTTCACAAATCAATAAATGTTACGTTTTATTCACACGGTGGAGTCACATTATTATGACCCCCAGGTAATAGCCAGAGTAACCGCCGTGTGCAGTGCGGACAGCAGCTAGACGGCTGAACTGTCATTGTAGACACACGTCTGGTAGCCCCCAGGTTCATTGTGACGCTGAGCTGCTCCACTGTAGAGTGTCGGTCGTACCTCACGCACCTTCGTAGCCGACGTTCATCTCTCACATCTATGGCACGTGGTGCTCAGCAGTTTCCACGTCGGTTATTCGCAATGGTGCCATTTGTCCAGTCACGACACACCTTCACCACAGCAGCACACGGACAGTTCCCAAACTGCGCTGTGTCAGACATACTGCCACCATTGGCCCGAAAGCCGATAATCATTCCTTTTGGCAACTTGGATAAATCTCCCTTTTTACCCATGACAGCAACGAGTGATATGTGTGCAGACGGCCTATCGCTCACCTTATATACCCACCAAGCCAGCGCACATCACGTGACGTACTTCATGGGCTACGGGTTGCCGACGTCACATGTAATACCGTGTATACGCACAGTATATATATATATATATATATATATATATATATATGTGTAATACCCTGCTCAGATTCCTTTATGCGTTGTTTATATGTGTGTCATATATATATATATATATATATATATATATATATATTTATTTACAAAGAAAATAATAGATACAGCGCTGGTTATTTAGCATGGAACACAGGATTTTTATATGAATATGTAAGTGGAATCACAAGTCACTATGTAAGTGTTCAAAGCACTAGATCCTCCTTGGATAATTCAGGATCGCTGCTCCCCTTAATCAGTCCGAACTCCCACGAAGATAGATATCTGTCAATAAAACATATAGAGGGGGCGCTCCATAGTGCATAAACTTTTTTTATTTTAAAAACAAACACGAAGGTGCTTTAAAACAAATGTAGCTATTACACTCGTACCGGAAGGCAACCAGGGTGGGCTGGTTACCACATGATTCCACAAAAAACCCAAACGGAACTGGAACAAGGCTCTGACGAAGTCGATGACGAAACGCGTTAAGGCGGAGTCGAGTGACGCATCGAAATCCCTGCGGCTGACTGAGCAAGTTGTTACGGACGTGTGTAATCCTGCCCGTAAGCTCCAGGGGAAATTGCCGCCGGCGGGTGGTGGATTCTATCACGATTTGGTTCAATCCTTGTTCCAGTTCCGTTTGGGTTTTTTGTGGAATCATGTGGTAACCAGTGTTTGTTTTTAAAATAAAAAAAGTTTATGCACTATGGAGCGCCCCCTCTATATGTTTTATTGACATATTATATATATATATATATATATATATATATATATATAATGATTAGTTATGTTATTATTAAATATATGTGGTGTCAGTATAGATAATAAAAGTTAATATATGTACAAATGCCCTCATAGAGGGATATGAGAAGATTTCTATAAGTTGCTCTCATGGAAAGCATTATGTTGGGTAATATTCCCCCCTCACAGAGGGGAGTTGAATCTGTCAGCCTCTATCCAAACTTAAGAGACTTCCACTGTCTCGCTTTAAAAAGGGGTGATGGATGAGACTGAGTTTGTGTGGGCCAGCTCGTGGCAGTTACGTCTGGCGGGACTGATCCGGGTACCCTGGAGGGAGGTGATATAAGAGGACTGAAAAAAAACGTTTGGTTGGGGACTTGAGGCTAGGAGACTGGGAAGGAGCTGCGCACGGCCAAGGAGTCTGCTAAAAAGGTGCGTCACACCCGAGTACCCGGCTTACCGTGGAGGGACTGACGGAGATTCCCGGCGGCTCCGGTGAAGTGAGTCCAGCAGGGACGTCGGAGCACAGTGCGGCTCAACAGTGGGCGGCGGCAGCGGGACCTCGTCATCCGGCTGGGGCGGCGGCAGCATCATTGGTACCTCCCGCAAGGAGGAACAAAGGAGGCGGCCCAGAGTAGTACCTAGTCCGGCTGGGGCGGCGGTAGCAGCATCTGTACCTCCCCCATGGCGGAACGGAGGAGGCGGCCAACAACAGTGGATAGTCCGGCTGGGCAGTGACAGAGACATCTGTACCTTCCTCGGGGCGGACAAAAGGAGGCCTGAAATCGTGAGTGACAGCCTCATGTAAGGTACAGCACAGCAGCAGCTCAGTCAGTGACTTCTCTTAGTTGAATCAATAGCCTAAGAGAAAGAGAAATACTGTTAATACACATGTCTAAAATCAAAAGTTGAGTCAAAGGCTTCCTTTGGCGCATGGGAAAAAATGAGGAAGTAATGGTACTTTCCTCAAATACGTGGTGTAATATTTTGTTAGGCGTACCCCCACTCACGCTGGAATAAAGTGGGTTAAACACATCAAGGTATCTTTTATCTTCTTATATCAAAAAGATCCTGGATATCGTACCCCAACTCACACGAAAATGGGAATCTGGACTCCTATCAAGGTTTCTTTCAGGTGTCTTCTAACGATAATTCATACAGGTGTATCCTCCGTATATGATAACATCATATGTGAAAAATTAAAAGAAAATATCCAATGTGTAGAATTTTCTTTACCATGCGTTACATATGAGATATATAATTTTAGATCAATATTGAATTGCACCTTCAATCATTAGACCAAGTGGGCTGTTCGTAAGGTTTCGTATGTGCCACCAATACGTGAACCCTTCACCAGATTGTTAATAAGGTAAGCGTACCCCTCACTCACACAGAGATTAGATGTGTAACTCATATAATGGTATCTTTGTGTAGAAAAGGTATATATATCTCGTGGGCGTACCCCAACTCACACATGAAGAAGCAGATTGAATCCCATCAAGGTATCTTTATCTGGTCCTTATGCCACAATTTATACAAGAAGATCCTCTGTATCAATCTTTGGGAATGTTTAACTCCAAAGAATAAATCCCAAAATGAGAGATTTACATGAGTGGAATCTTCATATGACATACGGGTTCCAGAGACATCGGTAACAACAAAGTTCCAAGGAATTTATTAAAAAACGTGATTGTCTTATATACAAAAAAGTTCATACATGTGATTTGTTCGGTGTCAAGCGTTTACATCAAAAGACATAAATGCATGGGTAAAACGAAAAATGGAATATATCCAAAAAATAACAACGAAAAGTTCAATAAAAATGTAATGCTGAGTTCAATAAAAAAAAAACAATTTTGGGTTAAAAAATTGGCTACTCACACAGGGATCTGTCGACGCGTTTCGGTCTCCTGGACCTTTTTCAAGACATGACCTTCTGTGTGAGAAGCCAGCTATTTATGGTGCCTGTAGCCAATCATCTCCTAACCGGAAGTCCAACCCCGGAAATGACCTCATCAATTATAATTTACACTTACATTAAAAATTGCATTATTAATAAAAAGACAAGACCAATAAGGTCTACATTATTTCAAAAAGAATGTGCCATATTACTATAACGTATTGTGGTAGGAAAGAGAATCTGTCTTTCCTAATCTCTAACATAATGGCGCTAGGAATCATGGGTAACGTAGTTCCCCATGAGTATCATTCCTCCTTATCTAATGTGCAGTCTTTTACTAAATAATCTGAACGGAATTCCCCATAGAGAAAATGATGTATGTGTATACAATGCTATTAATTTAACTTCTAATGTTTAATGTTCTCTCCAATTCCGGGAAATTCAACATCTCGATCTTCCGCCGCTAAGCATCCTGGGAAATGTAGTCTTTCAGTCATTAATTTGCGCGTCATCATGGAGCTGGAACCGGAAGTTAGAAGTCCGTCTTCTTCCCTTCCATGTATGATGGGAAATGTAGTCTTTTGGTTGTCGTTCGCGCATGCGTTCTCGTCTCCCTGTCTGAAAGCACAGACAACATCCTCCTCCGTTTTTATTAAGTGTGGAAGGCTGTAGAGTTATTTCTCTCTCGCTGGGTTTGCGCATGCGTCTTTGCCTTTTGGTCACCTTCATTGAACGATGTTCAATAACATGGAAATTATGCACGGCCACTGCCATTATCAGTTCTTATCAGATGATATGGGTTTCTTTTGTTAATTCATGTGGCCGGTCATGTTTCAATGAAGGACAAACGAATAAAAAAATGGATTACTACTAATGTACAGAAATACAATTTAAATAGATACCCCTTTCATTTAAAAAAGCGATTTTATGCTAATAGAAAATTACATAAGGGGAAAAAATATATGATAAAAAGTAAAAATTAAATTAAAATTAATAAAGAAAAATCCTGATGGAATGTATAACAGAAATCTGCTTCTTCATGTGTGAGTTGGGGTACGCCCACGAGATATATATACCTTTTCTACACAAAGATACCATTATATGAGTTACACATCTAATCTCTGTGTGAGTGAGGGGTACGCTTACCTTATTAACAATCTGGTGAAGGGTTCACGTATTGGTGGCACATACGAAACCTTACGAACAGCCCACTTGGTCTAATGATTGAAGGTGCAATTCAATATTGATCTAAAATTATATATCTCATATGTAACGCATGGTAAAGAAAATTCTACACATTGGATATTTTCTTTTAATTTTTCACATATGATGTTATCATATACGGAGGATACACCTGTATGAATTATCGTTAGAAGACACCTGAAAGAAACCTTGATAGGAGTCCAGATTCCCATTTTCGTGTGAGTTGGGGTACGATATCCAGGATCTTTTTGATATAAGAAGATAAAAGATACCTTGATGTGTTTAACCCACTTTATTCCAGCGTGAGTGGGGGTACGCCTAACAAAATATTACACCACGTATTTGAGGAAAGTACCATTACTTCCTCATTTTTTCCCATGCGCCAAAGGAAGCCTTTGACTCAACTTTTGATTTTAGACATGTACATTTTGTTGGATTAAGGGGTGATATCCATTTCTGAGTCAAGGGTCCCCATCTGGCTGCATTTCCCTTGCGCCGAACCGTGGAAATTACAGAAATTCCTCTTTGTTACTGTTAATACACAGTTACCAGTCTTTGTAACCAGTTGATCATACATACATTACACCTCTGAACTCTCATATCGTGAGAAAGTCCCCAAGCTCAGTGAACTCCACAGTGGTAACACTTAGTAAGCCTCATCAGGAGTTCGTCAGAGAGGATAGTACCGCTATATTGACTAATACCTTACTAATGCCTGATGCCCGTATAAATAACCAAACATCGTCTGTATATACAATATTCAACAGGGAAATCTGCAGTGTTCTAGTATCAGCTAGGACTCTACTTATTGCTTAGCTGCCAGCGAGGATCCCACTAACAACGTCCCTACCAGCTAGGGAGATAACAGCGGTATATTCGCCCCTTTCACTGTACCAGAAGACTAGTAGAACTAGCGCAGGAATACAAATTAGCCACTTCGTGGCCACCGTAAAATACTATTACTCTTCACAAGTTACCGCAGGGAGACAGGAATTTAGAGTTAACCTCAAACGCTACAGCGTATGACTCTTAACGACTCATATCTGAAGCAGAAGCAGGGAACACCATAGAGCTCTATAATTTGAACGATTTCCGCTCCGCTGGCACCACAATGTTGTCATCCTATGTGCACCAACGAGGTAGTAAGAGTAGTCAGACTGAAATACTGAAGTGTTAGGGGAACCCCTTCCCTTAAGGTACCGTTAACTCATCCTATATGTATGGTTACAATTATTACTATTGGTATAAATGTATTTAGATTCATTTGAAGTATGTCGCCGCGCTAACCATTTGTTTTAGGTTGTCCTATTGACTGGTGGGAAATAAGGAGGACGAGTTTGCATTGTTCCAGTGAAATAAAACTCTTTTACTGCATTTTATTGTATTTTGAAAAAGTTTATTTAGTTAAATTAAATGTGCGATTTTCGGCGCATATATTTCTGCCAACTGAGAAATCGGTAATCTACAGACCAAATTGGACGAAAGGGAGGAACCGGAATTTGTGAATAAGAGAAAAACAGGTATAATCCCAAAGACCCGTCATCTTTATAGTCCATAAAAGAAATAAAAGAACACTATTACATATACACTATATATGTACAGGAGGTCCTATAGGCTGTAAGCTGGGGAACATACTGTATGCTGAGTTTGTTCCACAGCATACAGCGTTGATAAAAGCGTCCTGCGTGGCGCTGAAGCATCGGCAAAGCTATGCCACTATTGAATTTTTGATGCACTAAAACCTTCACTTCTTTCACCAGTCCGTTAAGTGCTGCCTGGTTCTTACCAATTGGGAGTGGGTTGAACACTATCCCTCTCTATAGGACCACCTGTACCTATTTGTTCCTGTAAGGATGGGACCACGGCATAAAAGGAGTGCCTACCAATCCATCACCAAACACGGGCGCCATCTTTCAGGTCTCGGTAGCAGGTGAGTGTGACCAAGTGCACAGGTTGTGCAAACTGGGGCCCTCTCAACATTGTTGCAAAAAATGTTTTAATATACATTTCCTTGTATATTTGCTAACGTTAACAAATTCAAAACCGGTAACGCTGACCACACCTTCCAGACTACGCATCCAGCCCCGACCCTTGACCTCTGACCTCTCTGCCTCTTTCATTGATACCTGCTGATACACTTCACCCTCTGATTGTTTGTATGTACCCTACAGTTACTAAGGGGTCTATTTACTAAGCCGTGGACGGAGATAAAGTACCAGCCAATCAGCTCCTAACTGTCATTTTTCAAACCCAGCCTGTGACATGACAGTTAGGAGCTGATTGGCTGGTACCTTATCTCCGTCCACTTTATCTCCATTCAAAACTTAGTAAATAGACCCCTTTGTAACTGGCCAATTCAGAGTTGCACACAAGTGCGGATTTTGGGATTGTTTGGCAAATGATCAAGCTCCATATCCGAGTGCATGTATCTATGGGTGACTCAGTCAGGGGTGCATCTTCCCTTGCGGCTGCATGGGCTTGACTGGACGCCAAAGGCTGTTCGCATGTAGGCTAAGCTTAGTTAGGGCATGTCAAGGGGGCATGTAGACGGAATTGCGCTCTACGCTTAGCTGTGTGTATGCACACAGCCATCTGCTTTCAGACGGACCTCTTGCGCCAGGTATAATGTGTGGACAAGTGCGTGCATATCAGCAATTATCCACGCGTAGTTCATTGGACACAGAGCGGCCAGTTGCCTGCAACTCTAAATCGGCCCCTAATACCCCTTTCAGACAGAACATGAAATTACCTGGTGAAGCAGTTCCACCCGGTAATTTCATGTACCATGTGGGTCCTTTTTCTGTGTGAGAGGGTCAACCCGTGTTGTAATTCCTGGGACTTTGACCCAGGAATTTACCAGGGTCGGAGACACGGGAATTATGACACGGGTTGACCCTTTCACACAGACAAAATACCCGTGACGATCTGCAAATTACCAGGTCAAAATTTTCGACCCGGTAATTTGCATGTCTGTGTGAAGGGGGGGGAGGGGGGTCAGGCAGGTCCCGGCAAAACGACCCGGCACTGAAATGCAGAGTAATTGCCGGCACATTCAGACTTTTCTGTCTGAAAAGGGTACAAGTGGCATATTACAGGGTTTCTCCACCTCAAATGACATAATAATTGAATAGGATTGCAGTTGGTTCAGACTATAATGTGGCCTATGACTTAACAGCATCCTGAGCGCTTGTAATATGAGGGGAATTGGATGGATGCAAAAGAGAAAATGCATTTCACTTGCTCCGTACAATGCTTTGAATACACATATACAGTAAAATACGTTATACTAATAGACGACGACTAGGCCCAGATTCCAAAACGTTGCCAAGTTTCCTCACACGAAGACAAAAAAAAACAGTGTTCCTACAAGAAGACGACCTTAGGACCCTGTTTCACGCTCCAAATTTATTAGCCATGTTGGTAAGTTGTGTGCAAATCTGCTACTAAAGACATGAAAAATTATTTACTCTTTAATTTTCTTCTTTAAGAACCCAACAGCTGACAAGTTAATTGCTGCTAATACCGTCTCAGCAGCCTGCAGAACGAGGAAGAGAGAGGGATAATTACCCTGCCAGAGCTACCAAGGCAAGCACTTCACTACAGAGAACATTCATATTAATTGTATGGATGTTGTCACAGATCCCCAGAGTGACAGAACAGGGACTAAAAATAGGGAAAATGCCACCACACAATCCCCTGCTGACTGGAGCAAAGAAACTTCTGAAGTTTTACTCCGGGCCTGTACAGAGTGGAGGCTGCCATGTTGTGGACTACGGTGCAACCCATCTTCTCGGCAGTGACATCACTGAGGCCTAGTGAGCTGATTGGCTGCATTCACAATATCAATAGCTCAACAAAAATGGCGGTCTCCTCTCTTTAAAAGCACCTTGAGTCCTGTATGAGAAAGATCACTATATAAATAAAATGATTATTATTATTATTATTATTATTATTATTATTATTGTTATTATTATTATTGTTAAAGCTATTTAGAAAACCATTATGCCAAGGTTGCCATACATTTATTGGTAATTGTTTTTTGCCATAAAGGACAGCAAATGATAAATTCTCTCCGCACTTCCATGAATACTGTGTGGCCGTGAGCCAGTTAATGGAAGATATAACCTATTTACAACCCTACGGTTTATTTTCCTCTATGCATATAATACCAAATAGCTAACGTACCACTTTCATGCACCCATTAGTGCTCTCTATGGATTGAGAGATGCCATGAGGATTAAAGAGCTATTGTAACTACTCGCAATTTTAAACAGATATCTGTTTCCATGGCAATAGGGTCCTTTAAAAAACTAAAAAAAAAAATGTCATAACCCCCCAAAGATCATTATATCTAAATGCGTTTTGTCTCAGCCATCTTGATCTTGAAGTCCTTTTAGATGACCGGTGGCACAACCGGGATGAGCATTTATGCAACATATATGAAAGACACAGAACAGGGATGAGAGAGAAAGAGAGGTTAGAGGGGCACTTACCTCCAAGGCTGCTCTCAGATAAGGGAAGGTGCTGCAAGGAGGTTGAGCTTTCATCTGATGCAATGTTTAGTGCACCGTTATAGCATCTATACTAGTACAAGATATATTAATGTTATTCCTTCCTAGCTTGCTATCAGTCATTCCTCTAAACTTGGTACAAGTGGGTCTGCCGCTGGCTAATTGTGGCCAATGACCAATGAGATCAGGACCCAGTGCCCAGAATACCAAGGATTCACATGCACCGAATTCTTATTCTGCTGTATTTCATGTGCCACTTGTAAGAAGTACGTACTATGCATTACTATGTTATTGCCTGGAGAGAGTTAGCTGTGGGGGCGGATATTTGATCAGAGCCAGATAATGAAAATTTAAATCAGTTGCAGCTTTTAAAGATCATCGACTGTAAAAATATCTCCCAGATCGAATCTGCAAACTGAGCGAGTGCTGCGGACTCGCCTGAGTGTTCCATTTACATAGTGTGATAATGCGACGCTCGTGTTCTTCCAGTTATTTTCCATTGTATAATGTACCCACAACAATAAAATGTTTTTGGATTTCATGTAAAAACAAATGCATATGCAGAACCTGGGGTTCCCAGAAGTCCAGATATTTCCAGATCAGACCCAATTTTTGTTGTTGCTATTTTCGCACCATTCGGAGTCTTGAGTTTCCCAAATTAATTAGGTAGGTAGCTATAGGTTCCTAAAATAATTTGTTTTAATTTTAGATCTAAATTGGAATATGGTTTTAATGTTATGGCCTGTGCAAACTTCGGGGGTTCATCTGTGGCCTGTTTTTGGCATTTCAATATTCGTTTAATGCTATGGGCCTTTCAGCACCTTCATGCAACTTCCAAATTCAACACGTCCTTTGCGCAATGCTGAAGAAATGCCGACTCTCATACACTTACTGGCGACAGGATATGAGCTTTAAGCAAATGCTGGTACTCCGGCCCGTCTGCTTCCTGCATTTATTAGCTCTTTCAGAAGCCACTGAGTCCTCGTTCCAGCCATGGAAAATTTTCCACTGAGGAGTGACAAAAAGTAAACTAAAAAAGCTGTCTAGAACTGACACAGGAAGTAGGTGAATTCTTCTCTTGCAGATACAATTTAATATAATTGGCGCCAAATTCGCTATATGGATTCTGATCATACAAATATTGGGAATATTTGCACTAATGTGTCTTTTGGATCACCAATCTAAAATAGACTGCGCCCCAAGACCTGATTTTCCATTTCAAACCAGGGACACATTACAGCGCATACAGTAGCTTCACACATACGGGGTCATTCAGGTTTGTTAGGAAACCAAAAAAAGCACACTTATGGGCAATACCATGTTGCACTGCAGGTGGGGCAGATGTAACATGTGCAGAGAGTTAGATTTGGGTGGGTTATATTGTTTCTGTGCAGGGTAAATACTGCCTGCTTTATTATTACACTGCAGTTTAGATTTCAGTTTGAACACACCCCACCCAAATATAACTCTCTCTGCACATGTTACATCTGCCCCACCTGCAGTGCACATGGTTTTGTCCATTAGAGTGCTTTTTTGGTTTGCTAACAAACCTGAATAACCCTGATACTCATGGTGTTTCACATTTTCCAGTTGCAGTAAACTGGGCTGAATGTGTTACCTGGTGTGAACAGCGCCTTTGACTCCAGATAATTAAGCCCAGGTGCCTGCAGCAGCTGACACACATTGTGGCTGGCAGGCATAGACTAGTGCTCCTCTGTGGGAAGAAGCCAGGCCGGCAGGTACAGTACAGTATTACATCCATTCCATGATTCAGCTCAGTTTATTATATACTAGGGGAATAAGATACACAGGTAATTAGCTTCCCTGGTCACTGTGGCAATGCTCCGCAACGTTAGTGCTTCATGGGTATTTCATGTTCTCCTGAGCTATTAACTATTGCTTGTGCCCTATTCTGCCAAAATGACCTGTAAGGGATATCTCAGTCTCACCCATACTCCCAGAGTTGGGAGTCCAGGGAGAAGGGGTAAGGGTGTAACCAATTTGCACCTAATTATTTATTATTTTTTTTATTTAGTATGTCAATTCTAATTTTTATAGGCTAAGGGGTCTATTTATTAAGCCTTGGATGGAGATAAAGTTTCAGCCAATCAGCTCCTAACTGTAATTTTTCCAACGCAGCCTGCGGCATGGCAGTTAGAAGATGATTGGCTAGTCATTTATTTCCGTCCACTTTCGCTCCATCCAAGGCTTTGTAAACAGACCCCTAAGTCCAGTATTTATCAAAGCATGGAGAGTGATGAAGTAGAGAGATTTTTAAACGCAGCCTGTAACATGAGAAAAGCTGATTGGTTAGGGTTTGATCTTTCTCTCCACTTTTTCTCTCTCTAGGCGTTGATGAATACCCCCCATATAGATGTTGGCAGTGCGTGACTCTTTAGAAGCTCATATTGACATGAAAGTAGTTATTAGCACTGAGTAGGTGAGGGTTTATCGTGTAGTGAAATATTCCGCCATGGTGGGTGCTGGTAATTACTTTGATGGTAATCCCATCCTCTGCTTGGCAAATGCAATGCTAAATCTCTGAGTCAGAGGTTCCCCTCTTGTGGTAGGGGGTGGAGGGGAGTATGGGGGTGGCAGAGAGCAAGTGGCCAGCCAGGGAATAAAATAAATCGGGGTATATCGTACAGACCTACACAAGTTCTAGTAATGGTGATAGGCAGTTTGATGACCCCTGAGATTTATGTATTTGTCACAATGTATCACTGCAGAACATCACGTACAGCAAACGCTATGGCTTCTGATGTTTACACTAATAACACTGGGAGAGTTTCCCAGCACTTGTGATAACAAGTCCATTAATATTTTAAGGGTTCCCAAATATAATTTTGCTGACAAGTTACAGGAAACAGATCTTTATATCCGATATGTCAGATCCGAGACGTCATTATATAGCAAAAACTGGAGAAGGGGAGGCTATGAGGCTGTTGCAGCTTGCTAAATAGATATTTATTCATGGGGAATGTGTCCTGTGGAAAATGGCTTATACCAATGTGTATTTAGTTGTGTGTCTTTTAAGGTTTTATTCTGTCTATTTTATTTTTAACTGAGAATTTGACCAATTGGCAAAGAGAGGTTAAAAAAAAAAAAAAGGGAGGACGGGCCAATAAACAATGTTAAACACCTTCCAGCTGGGTCGATGATACAAACCATGGAGCAACCCGCTGCAGTGCTCTACTCCCTCCCTGCATGGTACTGCCACTTTAAGGAACTGAATTGCTAGAACCTTCTAACAGTAATGTATAATTTTCTTAAAAGCATACTTGCCTACCTGACCCTCTCCATGAGGGAGAAAATGCTCTGTTCCTGGACTTTCCTGGTAATGTATGATTGCCATCACCTGTGGTGAGCTAGTTAATTGATAAGAAAGGTGTTTCACCACAGGTGATGGCAATCATACATTACCAGGAAAGTCCAGGAACAGAGCATTTTCTCCCTCATGGAGAGGGTCAGGTAGGCAAGTATGCTTAAAAGTGAAATCCTGGGACCTCTATTCCACTATTTGGGATTTAAACTCCTTGAGACAAAATCTCTTGTATGTAGTTCTCAAAAACTGAGTACTGAAAATTCATTTTGCAGATATTTTGTTGAAGAAACTTTCTGTTATTGTTGAGTTATTCCTGTATTGCTCACTTGGTGACGCTGTTCTAATGACATGTGCGTAGTTCTGATAGAGAAACACAGTTATAATAACATACGTAATAGATAACTTGGGTGAACAGAAACTTATGACCATGTAGTCTACAGAGGCATTTGCTGCAAATTTAAAAGAATGTAAAAACTGGCTTACCGTAATATAAAGTATATTCCATACTGCTGTATATTATAAAGCTATACATTTTCATGAATGGATAAAGAGGCTGAACATAGTCAGTCTCTCTTTCTCTTTTCTGTTACAGCTAGGGTGAGTACCCAGTGCATACCTCCCAAAATGACCCTTTCCCGGACTTCCCTCTTAGTGTATGATTGGCATCACCTGTGGTAAAACACCTTTCTTATCAAGTAACTAGTTCACCACAGGCTGTGGTAATCATAAACTAAGAGGGAAGCCAAGGAGCAGAGCATTTTGTCCCTCCTTGAAAGGGTCATGTTGGGAGGGAGCCCAATGGCAGAGCACATCATTTATTTCCCTCCTGGTATGGAGAACTAGAAATATAAGATTTGTTATTGGTGTAGACCAGAGGTTCCCAAACATGGTCCTCAAGGCACCCCAACCATCCAGGTTTTAGGTATATCTATGCTTGGCCACAGGTGACTTAATCAGTGCCTCAGTCAATTTGATTTAATAATTTATGCTGAGCAATGGATATCGTTACAACCTGGACCAATGCAGTGACTTGAGGCATTTGGGAACCTCTGGTGTAGACATTAGGCCCCTTGTCTGATGTATTTGAACTCCACTCACATCCCCAATTATGTAATCCCAGATTCTATCTCTAACTTCAAATCTGTCATGTCTTCCTTGCCTGTAGACCAAATCCCATCTCCGGCTCACCATCTACATTGGAATCTTTGTGCCTGACCCATTATTCCACCAAGAAGTTGAACCCTACCACTTACTAGTAGCCTCTCCAATCCAAAGTAAAGATCTGCACTAGACCAAGTAGGAGAAGGAAACTGGATTGGCCCTAAACCCAGATGGCTAGGCCACAATCAGACTCAATTTCTCCTAGAATTCCATCTCTGTCTGCATTAAAGAAAGCATTTATAAACTTTATTATCGGTCATGCCTTGTCCAATTCGTACTGAAAGCAATATGGACAGCTAGCCGACTAATTTTATGGAGCACTGCCTCACCCTATTCCCTGCCCTGCTAGTAGTAAGTCGGGAGTTTTATATACACCATAAAAGGAGTTGAAGTCTAGTCTAGTCTGGGATAGAGTACTACATACTTTGGTCATCCATAGAACTTGGTATACCCTTCTGGGATAGAGTACCCCACCTACAGTATGCTTACTTTGGTCATCCGTAGTACTTGGCGTACACCTTTGGGATAGAGTCCCCCAGCGACAATATACTTATGTTGGTCATCCATAGTACTTGGTGTACCCCTCTGGGATAGAGAGTACCCCACCTACAGTGTGCTTACTGTACTTTGGTCATCTATAGTATTTGGTGTGCCTATTCTGTTGAGACAGATCAACATTCTTCATATGGCGTTTGTGGCTAAACCACTATACAACACCCCTACTTGGAACATCTTACTTTTGCTGCAACAGTGGTATTTTTCATGGTAAAAGTATTGACAGGTCCTAGAACCCCAAGGCTGGGTACACACCACAGTGACAAAGAGGTCTACTGGCCATCATGCCGACAAAGTGGCCGATTACACACCCTCTGATGACCTACAGATATATAGTTCTTTGCTTGAACGAATGATAAATCTGTCTAGTGCAGGCATTCCCAACCACGGTCCTCAAGGCACACCAACAGTGCAGGTTTTAGTGATATCCAGGCTTCAGCACAGATGGTTAAGTCAAAATAACTGAGGTACTAATTAAGTCACCTGTGTTCAAGCCTGGAAATCACTAAAACCTGCACTGTTGGTGTGCCTTGAGGACCGCGGTTGGGAATGCCTGGTCTAGTGTGTACTCAGCCTAATGCAGATCAGTGGATTTACAGATATATCTATAGGCGAATTGGGCAGTGTGTTGTGCATATACATGTGCCCACCCAGCTGAGCCGTCAATCACTGCCGGCTGACCGCCCGTACACACACAACGATGCACCAATGTATCTGCAGGCATATATTGGTCATCGTCTGTGCTGCGGGGCTGACGCAATATGTCTTTGAACGACTGCGTTCACAGACATATCGTTGGTACACACTGGCCGATGGACCAACGATATATCGTCTGTTCAATAGAACGTCCGATATATCGGCCAGTGTGTAGTGTGTACGCACCTTAATGCTAGGTACATACTGGCAGATATATTGCCCAATCAATTGATCGGCCAATATATCTTTTGCTGATCTGCAGGTGTGTACCAGCAATATGTCTGTGAACAACGTCTTTCACAGATATATTGCATCTGCTGTACAGTACAGCACACTGCCAGTATACAGTATCTGCAGATATAGTGGTGCATCTTAAACATAGAAACAAAACAATTTGATGGCAGATAAGAAGCACCTGGCCCATCTAGTCTGCCACTTTTTACCATATTTTTACCTCAAACCTTATTTGATCCGTTTTTATTTGTAAGGAGATCCTTATGTCTATCCCAAGCATGTTTAAATTGCGCCACTGTCTTAGCCTCTACCACCTCTGATGGGAGGCTATTCCACTTGTCCACTACCCTTTCTGTGAAGTATTCCCCTGAACCTCCCCCACTGGCGCACGCAGGGGGGGTTTCTGAGTACCCAGAAACCCCACCCCTTCCCATGGACTACATGTTTTTTTCTAATGTCCGCGAATCGCGGCATTTTGCGCGAATCGCGATCGCTGCATTTTTCCGCGATTCCCGGGTCCGTGGGGAGATGGCAGAGGCACTGTGAGTCTGTGATGTTTCATAGAATTAATAATTAGGCCCTGCCCCCTGTGGCATTTTGCCGCGATTTGAGGGCCTGTGGGGAGGGGGCGAAGCCTTATTATGTAAGGTGGCTGGCTCCACTGAACAATCTCAACTAGTGCTGCAGTGCCTACAAAGTGTACAGTAAGTGAAAGTGTGTGTGATGCATTTGCACATGTGTAATGTTAGTGTATATATATATATATATATATATATATATATATATACTGCAGTGTGGAGACCGGCACTCTTACACACAAATACAATTGCCCCGGTGCCTCCTCAAGTGATCCAAAGATCATATATATTCACAAACGTGGAGCGGCACTCGAAGGACTTCAGTCAGATAACAAAGGACACAGCGGTCACTAGTTTGTTAGAATCGACGTTTCGATAATTTAATATCGTCTTCAGGATACATACAGTGCATACAAGACAACATTTATATACCTACTCACCAACCCTGTAGTCACCACGCCACTGCTGCGGGCGCCGGGTCCTCGGACGACAGTGTGAATCCGTCGCGCACTTCCTGTGCGCCCGGCCGCTCGAGCGGTTGCCTGGAGACCAAACAATAACATGTGATGTCAACAAAAAACGAGTGTCACTGGGCAATGCTGGATTACATGTATCTAACATAGATGTACATACAGGGACAAAAACTAATGATTATACAAGTGCATGCTAACAACACATCATCTGAGTACCATCTAAAAACGTATATTATATACGACTTTATATGCTAGCATCCATAGACTAAATGCATCAAGAGAACATTGCTAATCCATAAAGAAAAACAAACAGTGGTAACTCAAGCTCCAGTACAAGACAGGCAAAAGTAATCTTAATTGGTAATGGTACAAAGTGTGTTATAAGTCATGCACATAGGATTTCCAGGGTCCAGAACCATCATGGAGCTAAATTGGATACCTAAAACGTGATGCTGACCGAAACAAAAATGAAAGAAACCGATAATTTTTTGAGAGAGAACATGTAAACTCTACACAATCTAAGAAAAACCATTATATACTTCACAGAAAACAATTCAGGGGAAGGTTTTCATTAAGACCTTTCGGTGCAATAGTATTCAGGCGGTATATCCACCTGGCTTCTCTCTGAAGTAGGGCCTTGCCCCTATCACCCCCCCTAAGTCGTTTAGGTTCGGTATCAATGATTTTGTAGCGTAATGTGGTAAGGCCATGTCCCATTAATCTAAAGTGACGGGCCACAGGTTGATTTGATGCACTGCTGGCCCCCTCTAGTGCATGTCTGATGGCCGACCTGTGTAGAGCCATGCGCTCCTTGAACATCCTGGTGGTTTTCCCCACATATATGAGACCACAAGGGCATCTAATAATGTACACCACGTAAGTACTGGTACATGTTAGTACATGGCGTATGGCGATCCGTTCCCCTGAATGTGGATGGGAGAAGGAATCACCATACTCCATGAAACTACACGTGGTGCAACCGGTACATCTGTAACAACCCGCCTTTCTAGTGAGGAAGGTAGTCAGCCCAACTTTTTTGGTATTAGAAACATCGTTCTTAACAAGCCAATCTCTGAGATTCCTATTTCTGGTATAACTGGCTAATACTTTAGTATTTTTGAGCATACTCAGTTCGGGATCTGTTGTCACCACAGGCCATAAGTTCTTTACGGTCTTCGCTATATGTGGACTAGCTGGACAGTATTGTTGAACAAATGGGATACAGTCACCAAGTCGTTTGTGACGGTCACCGGATGGGATTAAGGTTCTGGAGCGTGGGATAGCCAACGCTCTCTCTTTGGCTTTCACCAAGTCCCCATACTTGTATCCTCTGAGCATGAATTGCTTCATCAGGTCATTAATCTCTCGTTCAGCATTGACTATATCATCAGATATACGGTGTATCCGCAAGAATTGAGAGAACGGTAGACCTCTCTTTGTGGAATTAGGATGTTGGCTATTAGCATGCAAAATTGTATTGCGGTCCGTGGCCTTCTTGTACAATGAAGTACAGATTCTGCCATTTGCCACAGAGATTTGGACATCTAGGTAATTCACGGATTGTGTGCTCATCTGATACGTGAATTTGATGGTACTTTCCATGGTATTGATGGCTGCCATTAAAGTATTGAAGTCCTGTTCTGTCCCTGACCATATGAGGAACAGGTCATCAATATACCGTGTAAAGAACAGAATCTTCGATGCAGTGTTGATATCACTGAAGAAGGCATGGTGTTCCACCTCAAACATGTACGTATTCGCAAAGGCAGGGGCCACACAGGACCCCATCGCACAGCCTTGTTGTTGGACGTACCACCGAGAGTCAAATAGAAAATAATTTCTTTTTAGTGTTAGTTCCAATAATTTGATGAAAAATGAGATATCTGGGCCCAAGTACAGTGTGCTAGATGCCAGCAATCTGAAGACTGCATCTAGTCCCCCCGAATGGGGGATATTGGTATAAAGGCTAACAATATCTAATGTGCAGAGGAACACATTCTCTGGGAGTGTTTGTAACCTTTGTAGTTGGATTATTAAGGAAGTGGTGTCTTTTAAGTAAGTTTTCTGAGCTTGGACCACTGGCTGGAGGTAGATGTCTAAGTATTGGGAAATACGGTAATAGACAGAATGCCTCGCTGATATGATGGGGCGGCCTGGAGGGGAAATGGGGTTTTTGTGGATTTTAGGCAGTGTATATAGTACTGGGGCTACCGGATTCTCCTGGATGAGAGTGTCCCTGGTATTCTTGTTGATAAAGCCCTGTACCACTGCCTCATCCAAAACTCCTTTAAGCTCAAGATTAAATCTACTGGTAGGGTCCGTTGAAATCTCCAAATAAACGGAACTATCCTCCAGTTGTCTGTAGATCTCTTCTTTATATTTGTGTAAGTCTTGTAGAACAATCCCACCCCCCTTATCGGCGGGGCGGATGACAATACTATTGTCCTTACTTAATTTGTGGAGAATGTCCCAGTCTTTTTTAGACATATTGGATCTGCCTGGTTTAAAGGATTTAACAACGCTTTTAACCTCCTGGTCAAGTGAGCGGTTAAAACATCTAAGTGATGGATTCATGCTAAGGGGGTCGAAATTGGAGGCACCTTTAATTTTTTGGAGAGGGTTCGGAGTCATCTGGGACGTAGTTTCAGTAGGACCAAAATGTTCGCGTAGTCTAAGTTTCCTGTTGAAGCGATAGGAATCAATTTTCCATTGAAATTCATTAAATGGAGAGGAAGGTATAAATGACAAACCTTTGTTCAGTAGTTGCTCTTCCTCTTTTGAAAGGTCTCTGCAGGACAGGTTAAAGATTATTTTTTCTTTGGCTTCGTGGTCTTGTTTTTCTGCTTTGAAGATCCTACGCCATTGTCCTCCTCGTCTGGAAGGAGATCCCCTGTGGCCTCTCTTTGTGCCCGTGTGCTTACCCCTAAAGGGGGCTTACCAGTGGTAGATCTCCCTGTTGTATCCGGCTCACTTTGAGAGGACTGGCCTCCACTTGAGGTGTCCGTGTCGCCCGCAAATTTTCTAAATCGCCTCTGTCGGGGTTTGAACTCCCTTCTTTGGCCCGGATTGAACGCCCAGGTATACACCCTACCTTCGGCGTAGTCCTTTTGGACCAGGGTCAGCTTGTTTCGCTTGAATTTCACAAGCTCTCTACGGTAGGAGTCCACTTGTGTGGTCAATTTCGCAAGCCAGTCAGTGTTGGTATCCTGTGTCAGTGTGGATAGGTGTAGGGCTTCAAATTCAGCTTTCTTCTGCTTAACTGCCTTCAATTCTCTGGCTGATTCCTCCACTACCAGTAGAATAAGGTCTAAGCTGCACTTATTAAGAATTGCTGCCCATTTTCGGCAGAATTCGGTGTTAAACTTCCCTATTGTTGGGGAATTTCTTACCCGAAAGCCCCTGGGTATTTGGCCACTCCGATGATAGTCGGACAAAGTCACTCCATGTAAGAAAAAATCGATCTCTTTCTTTGATAATCTTAATAGCTGGGCATACAATTGTTCCACAGATTGGGCACTTTCAGTCTGCTCAAAGTGCTCTTTGAAGCGTATGTTGTCTGCGTCGGCATCCGAGAAGCTCCAGGTTTCTCCTGTCTGGAGAGTAATATTCCTGATCCCTGTATTCTCCTGCATGCCCGTAGACAGTTAAAAACAAAAGCAAGTGCAAGCCTGCACTCTGCCAGGAATGGTGAGACGATGTATGGAGACTGAGGTGCCTTGTCAGAAGTGATGTACACAGTGATGATAGGTCAGAGACGTCCCATCACTGGATGACATCCATATACTGCAGTGTGGAGACCGGCACTCTTACACACAAATACAATTGCCCCGGTGCCTCCTCAAGTGATCCAAAGATCATATATATTCACAAACGTGGAGCGGCACTCGAAGGACTTCAGTCAGATAACAAAGGACACAGCGGTCACTAGTTTGTTAGAATCGACGTTTCGATAATTTAATATCGTCTTCAGGATACATACAGTGCATACAAGACAACATTTATATACCTACTCACCAACCCTGTAGTCACCACGCCACTGCTGCGGGCGCCGGGTCCTCGGACGACAGTGTGAATCCGTCGCGCACTTCCTGTGCGCCCGGCCGCTCGAGCGGTTGCCTGGAGACCAAACAATAACATGTGATGTCAACAAAAAACGAGTGTCACTGGGCAATGCTGGATTACATGTATCTAACATAGATGTACATACAGGGACAAAAACTAATGATTATACAAGTGCATGCTAACAACACATCATCTGAGTACCATCTAAAAACGTATATTATATACGACTTTATATGCTAGCATCCATAGACTAAATGCATCAAGAGAACATTGCTAATCCATAAAGAAAAACAAACAGTGGTAACTCAAGCTCCAGTACAAGACAGGCAAAAGTAATCTTAATTGGTAATGGTACAAAGTGTGTTATAAGTCATGCACATAGGATTTCCAGGGTCCAGAACCATCATGGAGCTAAATTGGATACCTAAAACGTGATGCTGACCGAAACAAAAATGAAAGAAACCGATAATTTTTTGAGAGAGAACATGTAAACTCTACACAATCTAAGAAAAACCATTATATACTTCACAGAAAACAATTCAGGGGAAGGTTTTCATTAAGACCTTTCGGTGCAATAGTATTCAGGCGGTATATCCACCTGGCTTCTCTCTGAAGTAGGGCCTTGCCCCTATCACCCCCCCTAAGTCGTTTAGGTTCGGTATCAATGATTTTGTAGCGTAATGTGGTAAGGCCATGTCCCATTAATCTAAAGTGACGGGCCACAGGTTGATTTGATGCACTGCTGGCCCCCTCTAGTGCATGTCTGATGGCCGACCTGTGTAGAGCCATGCGCTCCTTGAACATCCTGGTGGTTTTCCCCACATATATGAGACCACAAGGGCATCTAATAATGTACACCACGTAAGTACTGGTACATGTTAGTACATGGCGTATGGCGATCCGTTCCCCTGAATGTGGATGGGAGAAGGAATCACCATACTCCATGAAACTACACGTGGTGCAACCGGTACATCTGTAACAACCCGCCTTTCTAGTGAGGAAGGTAGTCAGCCCAACTTTTTTGGTATTAGAAACATCGTTCTTAACAAGCCAATCTCTGAGATTCCTATTTCTGGTATAACTGGCTAATACTTTAGTATTTTTGAGCATACTCAGTTCGGGATCTGTTGTCACCACAGGCCATAAGTTCTTTACGGTCTTCGCTATATGTGGACTAGCTGGACAGTATTGTTGAACAAATGGGATACAGTCACCAAGTCGTTTGTGACGGTCACCGGATGGGATTAAGGTTCTGGAGCGTGGGATAGCCAACGCTCTCTCTTTGGCTTTCACCAAGTCCCCATACTTGTATCCTCTGAGCATGAATTGCTTCATCAGGTCATTAATCTCTCGTTCAGCATTGACTATATCATCAGATATACGGTGTATCCGCAAGAATTGAGAGAACGGTAGACCTCTCTTTGTGGAATTAGGATGTTGGCTATTAGCATGCAAAATTGTATTGCGGTCCGTGGCCTTCTTGTACAATGAAGTACAGATTCTGCCATTTGCCACAGAGATTTGGACATCTAGGTAATTCACGGATTGTGTGCTCATCTGATACGTGAATTTGATGGTACTTTCCATGGTATTGATGGCTGCCATTAAAGTATTGAAGTCCTGTTCTGTCCCTGACCATATGAGGAACAGGTCATCAATATACCGTGTAAAGAACAGAATCTTCGATGCAGTGTTGATATCACTGAAGAAGGCATGGTGTTCCACCTCAAACATGTACGTATTCGCAAAGGCAGGGGCCACACAGGACCCCATCGCACAGCCTTGTTGTTGGACGTACCACCGAGAGTCAAATAGAAAATAATTTCTTTTTAGTGTTAGTTCCAATAATTTGATGAAAAATGAGATATCTGGGCCCAAGTACAGTGTGCTAGATGCCAGCAATCTGAAGACTGCATCTAGTCCCCCCGAATGGGGGATATTGGTATAAAGGCTAACAATATCTAATGTGCAGAGGAACACATTCTCTGGGAGTGTTTGTAACCTTTGTAGTTGGATTATTAAGGAAGTGGTGTCTTTTAAGTAAGTTTTCTGAGCTTGGACCACTGGCTGGAGGTAGATGTCTAAGTATTGGGAAATACGGTAATAGACAGAATGCCTCGCTGATATGATGGGGCGGCCTGGAGGGGAAATGGGGTTTTTGTGGATTTTAGGCAGTGTATATAGTACTGGGGCTCCAGATCCAATATGTCTAAAAAAGACTGGGACATTCTCCACAAATTAAGTAAGGACAATAGTATTGTCATCCGCCCCGCCGATAAGGGGGGTGGGATTGTTCTACAAGACTTACACAAATATAAAGAAGAGATCTACAGACAACTGGAGGATAGTTCCGTTTATTTGGAGATTTCAACGGACCCTACCAGTAGATTTAATCTTGAGCTTAAAGGAGTTTTGGATGAGGCAGTGGTACAGGGCTTTATCAACAAGAATACCAGGGACACTCTCATCCAGGAGAATCCGGTAGCCCCAGTACTATATACACTGCCTAAAATCCACAAAAACCCCATTTCCCCTCCAGGCCGCCCCATCATATCAGCGAGGCATTCTGTCTATTACCGTATTTCCCAATACTTAGACATCTACCTCCAGCCAGTGGTCCAAGCTCAGAAAACTTACTTAAAAGACACCACTTCCTTAATAATCCAACTACAAAGGTTACAAACACTCCCAGAGAATGTGTTCCTCTGCACATTAGATATTGTTAGCCTTTATACCAATATCCCCCATTCGGGGGGACTAGATGCAGTCTTCAGATTGCTGGCATCTAGCACACTGTACTTGGGCCCAGATATCTCATTTTTCATCAAATTATTGGAACTAACACTAAAAAGAAATTATTTTCTATTTGACTCTCGGTGGTACGTCCAACAACAAGGCTGTGCGATGGGGTCCTGTGTGGCCCCTGCCTTTGCGAATACGTACATGTTTGAGGTGGAACACCATGCCTTCTTCAGTGATATCAACACTGCATCGAAGATTCTGTTCTTTACACGGTATATTGATGACCTGTTCCTCATATGGTCAGGGACAGAACAGGACTTCAATACTTTAATGGCAGCCATCAATACCATGGAAAGTACCATCAAATTCACGTATCAGATGAGCACACAATCCGTGAATTACCTAGATGTCCAAATCTCTGTGGCAAATGGCAGAATCTGTACTTCATTGTACAAGAAGGCCACGGACCGCAATACAATTTTGCATGCTAATAGCCAACATCCTAATTCCACAAAGAGAGGTCTACCGTTCTCTCAATTCTTGCGGATACACCGTATATCTGATGATATAGTCAATGCTGAACGAGAGATTAATGACCTGATGAAGCAATTCATGCTCAGAGGATACAAGTATGGGGACTTGGTGAAAGCCAAAGAGAGAGCGTTGGCTATCCCACGCTCCAGAACCTTAATCCCATCCGGTGACCGTCACAAACGACTTGGTGACTGTATCCCATTTGTTCAACAATACTGTCCAGCTAGTCCACATATAGCGAAGACCGTAAAGAACTTATGGCCTGTGGTGACAACAGATCCCGAACTGAGTATGCTCAAAAATACTAAAGTATTAGCCAGTTATACCAGAAATAGGAATCTCAGAGATTGGCTTGTTAAGAACGATGTTTCTAATACCAAAAAAGTTGGGCTGACTACCTTCCTCACTAGAAAGGCGGGTTGTTACAGATGTACCGGTTGCACCACGTGTAGTTTCATGGAGTATGGTGATTCCTTCTCCCATCCACATTCAGGGGAACGGATCGCCATACGCCATGTACTAACATGTACCAGTACTTACGTGGTGTACATTATTAGATGCCCTTGTGGTCTCATATATGTGGGGAAAACCACCAGGATGTTCAAGGAGCGCATGGCTCTACACAGGTCGGCCATCAGACATGCACTAGAGGGGGCCAGCAGTGCATCAAATCAACCTGTGGCCCGTCACTTTAGATTAATGGGACATGGCCTTACCACATTACGCTACAAAATCATTGATACCGAACCTAAACGACTTAGGGGGGGTGATAGGGGCAAGGCCCTACTTCAGAGAGAAGCCAGGTGGATATACCGCCTGAATACTATTGCACCGAAAGGTCTTAATGAAAACCTTCCCCTGAATTGTTTTCTGTGAAGTATATAATGGTTTTTCTTAGATTGTGTAGAGTTTACATGTTCTCTCTCAAAAAATTATCGGTTTCTTTCATTTTTGTTTCGGTCAGCATCACGTTTTAGGTATCCAATTTAGCTCCATGATGGTTCTGGACCCTGGAAATCCTATGTGCATGACTTATAACACACTTTGTACCATTACCAATTAAGATTACTTTTGCCTGTCTTGTACTGGAGCTTGAGTTACCACTGTTTGTTTTTCTTTATGGATTAGCAATGTTCTCTTGATGCATTTAGTCTATGGATGCTAGCATATAAAGTCGTATATAATATACGTTTTTAGATGGTACTCAGATGATGTGTTGTTAGCATGCACTTGTATAATCATTAGTTTTTGTCCCTGTATGTACATCTATGTTAGATACATGTAATCCAGCATTGCCCAGTGACACTCGTTTTTTGTTGACATCACATGTTATTGTTTGGTCTCCAGGCAACCGCTCGAGCGGCCGGGCGCACAGGAAGTGCGCGACGGATTCACACTGTCGTCCGAGGACCCGGCGCCCGCAGCAGTGGCGTGGTGACTACAGGGTTGGTGAGTAGGTATATAAATGTTGTCTTGTATGCACTGTATGTATCCTGAAGACGATATTAAATTATCGAAACGTCGATTCTAACAAACTAGTGACCGCTGTGTCCTTTGTTATCTGACTGAAGTCCTTCGAGTGCCGCTCCACGTTTGTGAATATATATGATCTTTGGATCACTTGAGGAGGCACCGGGGCAATTGTATTTGTGTGTAAGAGTGCCGGTCTCCACACTGCAGTATATGGATGTCATCCAGTGATGGGACGTCTCTGACCTATCATCACTGTGTACATCACTTCTGACAAGGCACCTCAGTCTCCATACATCGTCTCACCATTCCTGGCAGAGTGCAGGCTTGCACTTGCTTTTGTTTTTAACTGTCTACGGGCATGCAGGAGAATACAGGGATCAGGAATATTACTCTCCAGACAGGAGAAACCTGGAGCTTCTCGGATGCCGACGCAGACAACATACGCTTCAAAGAGCACTTTGAGCAGACTGAAAGTGCCCAATCTGTGGAACAATTGTATGCCCAGCTATTAAGATTATCAAAGAAAGAGATCGATTTTTTCTTACATGGAGTGACTTTGTCCGACTATCATCGGAGTGGCCAAATACCCAGGGGCTTTCGGGTAAGAAATTCCCCAACAATAGGGAAGTTTAACACCGAATTCTGCCGAAAATGGGCAGCAATTCTTAATAAGTGCAGCTTAGACCTTATTCTACTGGTAGTGGAGGAATCAGCCAGAGAATTGAAGGCAGTTAAGCAGAAGAAAGCTGAATTTGAAGCCCTACACCTATCCACACTGACACAGGATACCAACACTGACTGGCTTGCGAAATTGACCACACAAGTGGACTCCTACCGTAGAGAGCTTGTGAAATTCAAGCGAAACAAGCTGACCCTGGTCCAAAAGGACTACGCCGAAGGTAGGGTGTATACCTGGGCGTTCAATCCGGGCCAAAGAAGGGAGTTCAAACCCCGACAGAGGCGATTTAGAAAATTTGCGGGCGACACGGACACCTCAAGTGGAGGCCAGTCCTCTCAAAGTGAGCCGGATACAACAGGGAGATCTACCACTGGTAAGCCCCCTTTAGGGGTAAGCACACGGGCACAAAGAGAGGCCACAGGGGATCTCCTTCCAGACGAGGAGGACAATGGCGTAGGATCTTCAAAGCAGAAAAACAAGACCACGAAGCCAAAGAAAAAATAATCTTTAACCTGTCCTGCAGAGACCTTTCAAAAGAGGAAGAGCAACTACTGAACAAAGGTTTGTCATTTATACCTTCCTCTCCATTTAATGAATTTCAATGGAAAATTGATTCCTATCGCTTCAACAGGAAACTTAGACTACGCGAACATTTTGGTCCTACTGAAACTACGTCCCAGATGACTCCGAACCCTCTCCAAAAAATTAAAGGTGCCTCCAATTTCGACCCCCTTAGCATGAATCCATCACTTAGATGTTTTAACCGCTCACTTGACCAGGAGGTTAAAAGCGTTGTTAAATCCTTTAAACCAGGCAGATCCAATATGTCTAAAAAAGACTGGGACATTCTCCACAAATTAAGTAAGGACAATAGTATTGTCATCCGCCCCGCCGATAAGGGGGGTGGGATTGTTCTACAAGACTTACACAAATATAAAGAAGAGATCTACAGACAACTGGAGGATAGTTCCGTTTATTTGGAGATTTCAACGGACCCTACCAGTAGATTTAATCTTGAGCTTAAAGGAGTTTTGGATGAGGCAGTGGTACAGGGCTTTATCAACAAGAATACCAGGGACACTCTCATCCAGGAGAATCCGGTAGCCCCAGTACTATATACACTGCCTAAAATCCACAAAAACCCCATTTCCCCTCCAGGCCGCCCCATCATATCAGCGAGGCATTCTGTCTATTACCGTATTTCCCAATACTTAGACATCTACCTCCAGCCAGTGGTCCAAGCTCAGAAAACTTACTTAAAAGACACCACTTCCTTAATAATCCAACTACAAAGGTTACAAACACTCCCAGAGAATGTGTTCCTCTGCACATTAGATATTGTTAGCCTTTATACCAATATCCCCCATTCGGGGGGACTAGATGCAGTCTTCAGATTGCTGGCATCTAGCACACTGTACTTGGGCCCAGATATCTCATTTTTCATCAAATTATTGGAACTAACACTAAAAAGAAATTATTTTCTATTTGACTCTCGGTGGTACGTCCAACAACAAGGCTGTGCGATGGGGTCCTGTGTGGCCCCTGCCTTTGCGAATACGTACATGTTTGAGGTGGAACACCATGCCTTCTTCAGTGATATCAACACTGCATCGAAGATTCTGTTCTTTACACGGTATATTGATGACCTGTTCCTCATATGGTCAGGGACAGAACAGGACTTCAATACTTTAATGGCAGCCATCAATACCATGGAAAGTACCATCAAATTCACGTATCAGATGAGCACACAATCCGTGAATTACCTAGATGTCCAAATCTCTGTGGCAAATGGCAGAATCTGTACTTCATTGTACAAGAAGGCCACGGACCGCAATACAATTTTGCATGCTAATAGCCAACATCCTAATTCCACAAAGAGAGGTCTACCGTTCTCTCAATTCTTGCGGATACACCGTATATCTGATGATATAGTCAATGCTGAACGAGAGATTAATGACCTGATGAAGCAATTCATGCTCAGAGGATACAAGTATGGGGACTTGGTGAAAGCCAAAGAGAGAGCGTTGGCTATCCCACGCTCCAGAACCTTAATCCCATCCGGTGACCGTCACAAACGACTTGGTGACTGTATCCCATTTGTTCAACAATACTGTCCAGCTAGTCCACATATAGCGAAGACCGTAAAGAACTTATGGCCTGTGGTGACAACAGATCCCGAACTGAGTATGCTCAAAAATACTAAAGTATTAGCCAGTTATACCAGAAATAGGAATCTCAGAGATTGGCTTGTTAAGAACGATGTTTCTAATACCAAAAAAGTTGGGCTGACTACCTTCCTCACTAGAAAGGCGGGTTGTTACAGATGTACCGGTTGCACCACGTGTAGTTTCATGGAGTATGGTGATTCCTTCTCCCATCCACATTCAGGGGAACGGATCGCCATACGCCATGTACTAACATGTACCAGTACTTACGTGGTGTACATTATTAGATGCCCTTGTGGTCTCATATATGTGGGGAAAACCACCAGGATGTTCAAGGAGCGCATGGCTCTACACAGGTCGGCCATCAGACATGCACTAGAGGGGGCCAGCAGTGCATCAAATCAACCTGTGGCCCGTCACTTTAGATTAATGGGACATGGCCTTACCACATTACGCTACAAAATCATTGATACCGAACCTAAACGACTTAGGGGGGGTGATAGGGGCAAGGCCCTACTTCAGAGAGAAGCCAGGTGGATATACCGCCTGAATACTATTGCACCGAAAGGTCTTAATGAAAACCTTCCCCTGAATTGTTTTCTGTGAAGTATATAATGGTTTTTCTTAGATTGTGTAGAGTTTACATGTTCTCTCTCAAAAAATTATCGGTTTCTTTCATTTTTGTTTCGGTCAGCATCACGTTTTAGGTATCCAATTTAGCTCCATGATGGTTCTGGACCCTGGAAATCCTATGTGCATGACTTATAACACACTTTGTACCATTACCAATTAAGATTACTTTTGCCTGTCTTGTACTGGAGCTTGAGTTACCACTGTTTGTTTTTCTTTATGGATTAGCAATGTTCTCTTGATGCATTTAGTCTATGGATGCTAGCATATAAAGTCGTATATAATATACGTTTTTAGATGGTACTCAGATGATGTGTTGTTAGCATGCACTTGTATAATCATTAGTTTTTGTCCCTGTATGTACATCTATGTTAGATACATGTAATCCAGCATTGCCCAGTGACACTCGTTTTTTGTTGACATCACATGTTATTGTTTGGTCTCCAGGCAACCGCTCGAGCGGCCGGGCGCACAGGAAGTGCGCGACGGATTCACACTGTCGTCCGAGGACCCGGCGCCCGCAGCAGTGGCGTGGTGACTACAGGGTTGGTGAGTAGGTATATAAATGTTGTCTTGTATGCACTGTATGTATCCTGAAGACGATATTAAATTATCGAAACGTCGATTCTAACAAACTAGTGACCGCTGTGTCCTTTGTTATCTGACTGAAGTCCTTCGAGTGCCGCTCCACGTTTGTGAATATATATGATCTTTGGATCACTTGAGGAGGCACCGGGGCAATTGTATTTGTGTGTAAGAGTGCCGGTCTCCACACTGCAGTATATGGATGTCATCCAGTGATGGGACGTCTCTGACCTATCATCACTGTGTACATCACTTCTGACAAGGCACCTCAGTCTCCATACATCGTCTCACCATTCCTGGCAGAGTGCAGGCTTGCACTTGCTTTTGTTTTTAACTGTCTACGGGCATGCAGGAGAATACAGGGATCAGGAATATTACTCTCCAGACAGGAGAAACCTGGAGCTTCTCGGATGCCGACGCAGACAACATACGCTTCAAAGAGCACTTTGAGCAGACTGAAAGTGCCCAATCTGTGGAACAATTGTATGCCCAGCTATTAAGATTATCAAAGAAAGAGATCGATTTTTTCTTACATGGAGTGACTTTGTCCGACTATCATCGGAGTGGCCAAATACCCAGGGGCTTTCGGGTAAGAAATTCCCCAACAATAGGGAAGTTTAACACCGAATTCTGCCGAAAATGGGCAGCAATTCTTAATAAGTGCAGCTTAGACCTTATTCTACTGGTAGTGGAGGAATCAGCCAGAGAATTGAAGGCAGTTAAGCAGAAGAAAGCTGAATTTGAAGCCCTACACCTATCCACACTGACACAGGATACCAACACTGACTGGCTTGCGAAATTGACCACACAAGTGGACTCCTACCGTAGAGAGCTTGTGAAATTCAAGCGAAACAAGCTGACCCTGGTCCAAAAGGACTACGCCGAAGGTAGGGTGTATACCTGGGCGTTCAATCCGGGCCAAAGAAGGGAGTTCAAACCCCGACAGAGGCGATTTAGAAAATTTGCGGGCGACACGGACACCTCAAGTGGAGGCCAGTCCTCTCAAAGTGAGCCGGATACAACAGGGAGATCTACCACTGGTAAGCCCCCTTTAGGGGTAAGCACACGGGCACAAAGAGAGGCCACAGGGGATCTCCTTCCAGACGAGGAGGACAATGGCGTAGGATCTTCAAAGCAGAAAAACAAGACCACGAAGCCAAAGAAAAAATAATCTTTAACCTGTCCTGCAGAGACCTTTCAAAAGAGGAAGAGCAACTACTGAACAAAGGTTTGTCATTTATACCTTCCTCTCCATTTAATGAATTTCAATGGAAAATTGATTCCTATCGCTTCAACAGGAAACTTAGACTACGCGAACATTTTGGTCCTACTGAAACTACGTCCCAGATGACTCCGAACCCTCTCCAAAAAATTAAAGGTGCCTCCAATTTCGACCCCCTTAGCATGAATCCATCACTTAGATGTTTTAACCGCTCACTTGACCAGGAGGTTAAAAGCGTTGTTAAATCCTTTAAACCAGGCAGATCCAATATGTCTAAAAAAGACTGGGACATTCTCCACAAATTAAGTAAGGACAATAGTATTGTCATCCGCCCCGCCGATAAGGGGGGTGGGATTGTTCTACAAGACTTACACAAATATAAAGAAGAGATCTACAGACAACTGGAGGATAGTTCCGTTTATTTGGAGATTTCAACGGACCCTACCAGTAGATTTAATCTTGAGCTTAAAGGAGTTTTGGATGAGGCAGTGGTACAGGGCTTTATCAACAAGAATACCAGGGACACTCTCATCCAGGAGAATCCGGTAGCCCCAGTACTATATACACTGCCTAAAATCCACAAAAACCCCATTTCCCCTCCAGGCCGCCCCATCATATCAGCGAGGCATTCTGTCTATTACCGTATTTCCCAATACTTAGACATCTACCTCCAGCCAGTGGTCCAAGCTCAGAAAACTTACTTAAAAGACACCACTTCCTTAATAATCCAACTACAAAGGTTACAAACACTCCCAGAGAATGTGTTCCTCTGCACATTAGATATTGTTAGCCTTTATACCAATATCCCCCATTCGGGGGGACTAGATGCAGTCTTCAGATTGCTGGCATCTAGCACACTGTACTTGGGCCCAGATATCTCATTTTTCATCAAATTATTGGAACTAACACTAAAAAGAAATTATTTTCTATTTGACTCTCGGTGGTACGTCCAACAACAAGGCTGTGCGATGGGGTCCTGTGTGGCCCCTGCCTTTGCGAATACGTACATGTTTGAGGTGGAACACCATGCCTTCTTCAGTGATATCAACACTGCATCGAAGATTCTGTTCTTTACACGGTATATTGATGACCTGTTCCTCATATGGTCAGGGACAGAACAGGACTTCAATACTTTAATGGCAGCCATCAATACCATGGAAAGTACCATCAAATTCACGTATCAGATGAGCACACAATCCGTGAATTACCTAGATGTCCAAATCTCTGTGGCAAATGGCAGAATCTGTACTTCATTGTACAAGAAGGCCACGGACCGCAATACAATTTTGCATGCTAATAGCCAACATCCTAATTCCACAAAGAGAGGTCTACCGTTCTCTCAATTCTTGCGGATACACCGTATATCTGATGATATAGTCAATGCTGAACGAGAGATTAATGACCTGATGAAGCAATTCATGCTCAGAGGATACAAGTATGGGGACTTGGTGAAAGCCAAAGAGAGAGCGTTGGCTATCCCACGCTCCAGAACCTTAATCCCATCCGGTGACCGTCACAAACGACTTGGTGACTGTATCCCATTTGTTCAACAATACTGTCCAGCTAGTCCACATATAGCGAAGACCGTAAAGAACTTATGGCCTGTGGTGACAACAGATCCCGAACTGAGTATGCTCAAAAATACTAAAGTATTAGCCAGTTATACCAGAAATAGGAATCTCAGAGATTGGCTTGTTAAGAACGATGTTTCTAATACCAAAAAAGTTGGGCTGACTACCTTCCTCACTAGAAAGGCGGGTTGTTACAGATGTACCGGTTGCACCACGTGTAGTTTCATGGAGTATGGTGATTCCTTCTCCCATCCACATTCAGGGGAACGGATCGCCATACGCCATGTACTAACATGTACCAGTACTTACGTGGTGTACATTATTAGATGCCCTTGTGGTCTCATATATGTGGGGAAAACCACCAGGATGTTCAAGGAGCGCATGGCTCTACACAGGTCGGCCATCAGACATGCACTAGAGGGGGCCAGCAGTGCATCAAATCAACCTGTGGCCCGTCACTTTAGATTAATGGGACATGGCCTTACCACATTACGCTACAAAATCATTGATACCGAACCTAAACGACTTAGGGGGGGTGATAGGGGCAAGGCCCTACTTCAGAGAGAAGCCAGGTGGATATACCGCCTGAATACTATTGCACCGAAAGGTCTTAATGAAAACCTTCCCCTGAATTGTTTTCTGTGAAGTATATAATGGTTTTTCTTAGATTGTGTAGAGTTTACATGTTCTCTCTCAAAAAATTATCGGTTTCTTTCATTTTTGTTTCGGTCAGCATCACGTTTTAGGTATCCAATTTAGCTCCATGATGGTTCTGGACCCTGGAAATCCTATGTGCATGACTTATAACACACTTTGTACCATTACCAATTAAGATTACTTTTGCCTGTCTTGTACTGGAGCTTGAGTTACCACTGTTTGTTTTTCTTTATGGATTAGCAATGTTCTCTTGATGCATTTAGTCTATGGATGCTAGCATATAAAGTCGTATATAATATACGTTTTTAGATGGTACTCAGATGATGTGTTGTTAGCATGCACTTGTATAATCATTAGTTTTTGTCCCTGTATGTACATCTATGTTAGATACATGTAATCCAGCATTGCCCAGTGACACTCGTTTTTTGTTGACATCACATGTTATTGTTTGGTCTCCAGGCAACCGCTCGAGCGGCCGGGCGCACAGGAAGTGCGCGACGGATTCACACTGTCGTCCGAGGACCCGGCGCCCGCAGCAGTGGCGTGGTGACTACAGGGTTGGTGAGTAGGTATATAAATGTTGTCTTGTATGCACTGTATGTATCCTGAAGACGATATTAAATTATCGAAACGTCGATTCTAACAAACTAGTGACCGCTGTGTCCTTTGTTATCTGACTGAAGTCCTTCGAGTGCCGCTCCACGTTTGTGAATATATATATATATATATAATATGTGTGTGTGTATGTATGTATATATATATATATATTATATACTGTGTGTGTGTGTGTGTGTGTGTGTGTGTGTGTGTGTGTGTGTATATATATATATATATATATATATATATATATATATATAAAATATAATATAATATAATTATACCAATTGTGTGGTCCAGCACTCTTGGTTAAATCCAACACTTTCCCGGGTGCCCCCACAAGTAGAAACATACGACGACATAAAGTGCGGCACTCCGCAATTACAAAGAATCACACCGCACAGTGGATTGCATCAACATTTCAATCTTAATGATTTTCGTCAGAATAACCTGATATCCAGATGAAAATCATTAAGATTGAAACGTTGATGCAATCCACTGTGCGGTGTGTTTCTGTGTAATTCTGGAATCCCGCACATTATGTCGTTTTATTTATATATATATATATATATATATATATAATTTGCACAACGAACTTTCCTTCAGATAGGATGCATGAGCTCAGTAATCAGTGCGTTTGCCTGGCTCCCTGCTCTCCTGACTCTCCCAGCTCCGTGAATGGTCTATGACAGCAGCTCCATCTGAAGGAAGATGGCAGCTATGGGCGCCAAACACACCGCCCCCCATATACCCCACAGATGTCACGTGTCATGTATGTACCTGTGTCTGTTTAGTAATGGTGGCTACGCGTGCACTGGGAGGTCAGGAAACCCCCCACCCCCCACCCCCACCCCTCCAGTCTCAGTGCATGTCCTCGTGTCCTATTGCTTCTCTTCATTTGGAGAATGTTCCCCTCCTGGACTTTGTTAAAACCCCTGATATATGTGACAGTCTCTATCATGTCCCCCCTTTCCCTTCTCTGCTCCAAACTATACAGATTGAGATCTTTTAGTCTTTCTAGGTATGTTGTGTGATGTAGGCCATGCACCATTTTAGTTTCCCTAATTTGTACTCTCTCTAATGTATTAATATCCTTCTGAAGATATGGCCTCCAGAACTGGACACAGTATTATAGATGAGGCCGCACCAATGACCTATACAGTGGCATTATCACTTCTTTCTTTCTGCTGCTGATTCCTCTCCCAATGCAGCCAAGCATCTGACTAGCCTTCCTCATTGCTTTGTTACATTGCTTACCTGCCTTTATGTCACCTGAGATAGTGACTCCTAGATCCCTTTCCTCCTCAGTAGTTTCCAGTATAGTGCCATTAATACTATATTTATCCTTTATGTCACCTGAAATAGTGACTCCTAGATCCCTTTCCTCCTCAGTAGTTTCCAGTATAGCACCATTAATACTATATTTATCCTTTGTCACCTGAAATAGTGACTCCTAGATCCCTTTCCTCCTCAGTAGTTCCCAGTATAGTGCCATTAATACTATATTTATCCTTTATGTCACCTGAGATAGTGACTCCTAGATCCCTTTCCTCCTCAGTAGTTTCCAGTATAGTGCCATTAATACTATATTTATCCTTTGTCACCTGAGATAGTGACTCCTAGATCCCTTTCCTCCTCAGTAGTTCCCAGTATAGCGCTATTAATACTATATTTATCCTTTGTCACCTGAGATAGTGACTCCTAGATCCCTTTCCTCCTCAGTAGTATCCAGTATAGTGCCATTAATACTATATTTATCCTTTATGTCACCTGAAATAGTGACTCCTAGATCCCTTTCCTCCTCAGTAGTTTCCAGTATAGTGCCATTAATACTATATTTATCCTTTATGTCACCTGAAATAGTGACTCCTAGATCCCTTTCCTCCTCAGTAGTTTCCAGTATAGTGCCATTTCCTAGTTTCCTAGATCCCTTTCCTCCTCAGTAGTTCCCAGTATAGTGCCATTAATACTATATTTATCCTTTATGTCACCTGAAATAGTGACTCCTAGATCCCTTTCCTCCTCAGTAGTTTCCAGTATAGCACCATTAATACTATATTTATCCTTTGTCACCTGAAATAGTGACTCCTAGATCCCTTTCCTCCTCAGTAGTTTCCAGTATAGTGCCATTAATACTATATTTATCCTTTATGTCACCTGAAATAGTGACTCCTAGATCCCTTTCCTCCTCAGTAGTTCCCAGTATAGTGCCATTAATACTATATTTATCCTTTATGTCACCTGAGATAGTGACTCCTAGATCCCTTTCCTCCTCAGTAGTTTCCAGTATAGTGCCATTAATACTATATTTATCCTTTGTCACCTGAGATAGTGACTCCTAGATCCCTTTCCTCCTCAGTAGTTCCCAGTATAGCGCTATTAATACTATATTTATCCTTTGTCACCTGAGATAGTGACTCCTAGATCCCTTTCCTCCTCAGTAGTATCCAGTATAGTGCCATTAATACTATATTTATCCTTTATGTCACCTGAAATAGTGACTCCTAGATCCCTTTCCTCCTCAGTAGTTTCCAGTATAGTGCCATTAATACTATATTTATCCTTTATGTCACCTGAAATAGTGACTCCTAGATCCCTTTCCTCCTCAGTAGTTTCCAGTATAGTGCCATTTCCTAGTTTCCTAGATCCCTTTCCTCCTCAGTAGTTCCCAGTATAGTGCCATTAATACTATATTTATCCTTTATGTCACCTGAAATAGTGACTCCTAGATCCCTTTCCTCCTCAGTAGTTTCCAGTATAGTGCCATTAATACTATATTTATCCTTTGTCACCTGAAATAGTGACTCCTAGATCCCTTTCCTCCTCAGTAGTTTCCAGTATAGTGCCATTAATAATAAGAATTTACTTACCGATAATTCTATTTCTCATAGTCCGTAGTGGATGCTGGGGACTCCGTAAGGACCATGGGGAATAGCGGCTCCGCAGGAGACTGGGCACATCTAAAGAAAGCTTTAGGACTATCTGGTGTGCACTGGCTCCTCCCCCTATGACCCTCCTCCAAGCCTCAGTTAGGATACTGTGCCCGGACGAGCGTACACAATAAGGAAGGATTTTGAATCCCGGGTAAGACTCATACCAGCCACACCAATCACACCGTATAACCTGTGATCTGAACCCAGTTAACAGCATGATAACAGAGGAGCCTCTGAAAGATGGCTCACAACAATAATAACCCGATTTTTGTAACAATAACTATGTACAAGTATTGCAGACAATCCGCACTTGGGATGGGCGCCCAGCATCCACTACGGACTATGAGAAATAGAATTATCGGTAAGTAAATTCTTATTTTCTCTAACGTCCTAAGTGGATGCTGGGGACTCCGTAAGGACCATGGGGATTATACCAAAGCTCCCAAATGGGCGGGAGAGTGCGGATGACTCTGCAGCACCAAATGAGAGAACTCCAGGTCCTCCTCAGCCAGGATATCAATTTTGTAGAATTTTACAAACGTATTTGCTCCTGACCAAGTAGCTGCTCGGCAAAGTTGTAAAGCCGAGACCCCTCGGGCAGCCGCCCAAGATGAGCCCACCTTCCTTGTGGAGTGGGCATTTACAGATTTTTGGCTGTGGCAGGCCTGCCACAGAATGTGCAAGCTGAATTGTACTACAAATCCAACGAGCAATAGTCTGCTTAGAAGCAGGAGCACCCAGCTTGTTGGGTGCACACAGGATAAACAGCGAGTCAGATTTCCTGACTCCAGCCGTCCTGGAAACATATATTTTCAGGGCACTGACAACGTCTAGCAACTTGGAGGCCTCCAAGTCCCTAGTAGCCGCAGGCACCACCAATAGGTTGGTTCAGGTGAGACGCTGAAACCACCTTGGGGAGAAACTGAGGACTAGTCCTCAATTCCGCCCTGTCCGAATGGAAAATCAGATAAGGGCTTTTTCAGGATAAAGCCGCCAATTCTGACACGCGCCTGGCCCAGGCCAGGGCCAACAGCATGACCACTTTCCATGTGAGATATTTTAACTCCACAGATTTAAGTGGTTCAAACCAATGTGACTTTTGGAACCCAAAACTACATTGAGATCCCAAAGTGCCACTGGAGGCACAAAAGGAGGCTGTATATGCAGTACCCCTTTTACCAACGTCTGAACTTCAGGGACTGAAGCTAGTTCTTTTTGGAAGAAAATTGACAGGGCCGAAATTTGAACCTTAATGGACCCCAATTTCAGGCCCATAGACACTCCTGTTTGCAGGAAATGTAGGAATCGACCCAGTTGAATTTCCTCTGTCGGGCCTTACTGGCCTCGCACCACGCAACATATTTTCGCCAATTGCGGTGATAATGTTTTTGCGGTTACATCCTTCCTGGCTTTGATCAGGATAGGGATGACTTCATCCGGAATGCCTTTTTTCCTTCAGGATCCGGCGTTCAACCGCCATGCCGTCAAACGCAGCCGCGGTAAGTCTTGGAACAGACAGGGTCCTTGCTGGAGCAGGTCCCTTCTTAGAGGTAGAGGCCACGGATCCTCCGTGAGCATCTCTTGAAGTTCCGGTTACCAAGTCCTTCTTGGCCAATCCGGAACCACGAATATAGTGCTTACTCCTCTCCATCTTATCAATCTCAGTACCTTGGGTATGAGAGGCAGAGGAGGGAACACATACCCTGACTGGTACACCCACGGTGTTACCAGAGCGTCTACAGCTTATTGCCTGAGGGTCCCTGGACCTGGCGCAATACCTGTCGAGTTTTTATCATGTGGAAGACTTCTGGGTGAAGTCCCCACTCTCCCGGGTGGAGGTCGTGCTGAGGAAGTCTGCTTCCCAGTTGTCCACTCCCGGAATGAATACTGCTGACAGTGCTATCACATGATTTTCCGCCCAGCGAAGAATCCTTGCAGCTTCTGCCATTGCCCTCCTGCTTCTTGTGCCACCCTGTCTGTTTACGTGGGTGACTGCCGTGATGTTGTCCGACTGGATCAACACCGGCTGACCTTGAAGCAGAGGTCTTGCTAAGCTTAGAGCATTGTAAATGTCCCTTAGCTTCAGGATATTTATGTGAAGTGATGTCTCCAGGCTTGACCATAAGCCCTGGATATTCCTTCCCTGTGTGACTGCTCCCCAGCCTCGCAGGCTGGCATCCGTGGTCACCAGGACCCAGTCCTGAATGCCTAATCTGCGGCCCTCTAGAAGATGAGTACTCTGCAACCACCACAGGAGGGACACCCTTGTCCTTGGTGACAGGGTTATCCGCTGATGCATCTGAAGATGCGATCCGGACCATTTGTCCAGCAGGTCCCACTGGAAAGTTCTTGCGTGGAATCTGCCGAATGGGATTGCTTCGTAGGAAGCCACCATTTTACCCAGAACCCTTGTGCATTGATGCACTGAGACTTGGCTCGGTTTTAGGAGGTTCCTGACTAGCTCGGATAACTCCCTGGCTTTCTCCTCCGGGAGAAACACCTTTTTCTGGACTGTGTCCAGGATCATCCCTAGGAACAGAAGACACGTCGTCGGAACCAGGTGCGATTTTGGAATATTGAGAATCCAATCGTGCTGCCGCAACACTACCTGAGATAGTGCTACACCGACCTCCAACTGTTCCCTGGATCTTACCCTTATCAGGGAATTGTCCAAGGAAGGGATAACTAAAATTCACTTCCTTCGAAGGAATATCATCATTTCGGCCATTACCTTGGTAAAGACCCGGGGTGCCGTGTACCATCCATACGGCAGCGTCTGAACTGATAGTGACAGTTCTGTACCATAAACCTGAGGTACCCTTGGTGAGAAGGGTACATTTTGACATGAAGGTAAGCATCCTTGATGTCCCGAGACATCATGTAGTCCCCTTCTTCCAGGTTCGCAATCACTGCTCTGAGTGACTCAATCTTGAATTTGAACCTCTGTACGTAAGTGTTCAAAGATTTTAGATTTAGAATCGGTCTCACCGAGCCGTCCGGCTTCGGTACCACAACAGTGTGGAATAATACCCCGTTCCCTGTTGCAGGAGGGGTATCTTGATTATCACCTGCTGGGAATACAGCTTGTGAATGGCTTCCAAAACTGTCTCCCTGTCAGAAGGAGACATCGGTAAAGCCGACTTTAGGAAACGGCGAGGGGGAGATGTCTCGAATTCTAATTTGTACCCCTGAGATATCACCTGAAGGATCCAGGGGTCTACTTGCGAGTGAGCCCACTGCGCGCTGAAATTCATTGAGACGGGCCCCCCACCGTGCCTGATTCTGCTTGTAAAGCCCCAGCGTATACTGAGGGCTTGGCAGAGGCGGGAGAGGGTTTCTGTTCCTGGGAACTGGCTGATTTCTGCAGCCTTTTTCCTCTCCCTCTGTCACGGGGCAGAAATGAGGAACCTTTTGCCCGCTTGTCCACGAAAAGACTGCGCCTGATAATACGGCGTCTTCTCATGTTGAGAGGCGACCTGGGGTACAAACGTGGAATTCCCAGCTGTTGCCGTGGCCACCAGGTCTGAAAGACCGACCCCAAATAACTCCTCCCTTAATAAAGCAATACTTCCAAATGCCGTTTGGAATACGCATCACCTGACCACTGACGTGTCCATAACCCTCTACTGGTAGAAATGGACAACGCGCTTAGACTTGATGCCAGTCGGCAAATATTCCGCTGTGCATCACGCATATATAAAAATGCATCTTTTAAATGCTCTATAGGCAAAAATATACTGTCCCTATCTAGGGTATCAATATTTTCAGTCAGGGAATCCGACCACGCCAACCCAGCACTGCACATCCAGGCTGAGGCGATTGCTGGTCGCAGTATAACACCAGTATGTGTGTAAATACCTTTTAGGATACCCTCCTGCTTTCTATCAGCAGGATCCTTAAGGGCGGCCATCTCAGGCGAAGGTAGAGCCCATACAAGCGTGTGAGCGCTTTATCCCCCCTAGGGGGTGTTTCCCAACGCACCCTAACCTCTGGCGGGAAAGGATATAATGCCAATAACATTTTAGAAATTATCCGTTGTTATCGGGGGAAACCCACGCATCATCACACACCTCATTTAATTTCTCAGATTCAGGAAAACTACAGGTAGTTTTTCCTCACCGAACATAATACCCCTTTTTTTTTTTTTGGTGGTACTCGTATTATCAGAAATGTGTAAAACATTTTTCATTGCCTCAATCATGTAACGTGTGGCCCTACTGGAAGTCACATTCGTCTCTTCACCGTCGACACTGGAGTCAGTATCCGTGTCGGCGTCTATATCTGCCATCTGAGGTAACGGGCGCTTTAGAGCCCCTGACGGCCTATGAGACGTCTGGACAGGCACAAGCTGAGTAGCCGGCTGTCTCATGTCAACCACTGTCTTTTATACAGAGCTGACACTGTCACGTAATTCCTTCCAACAGTTCATCCACTCAGGTGTCGACCCCCTAGGGGGTGACATCACTATTACAGGCAATCTGCTCCGTCTCCACATCATTTTTCTCCTCATACATGTCGACACAAAAGTACCGACATACAGCACACACACAGGGAATGCTCTGATAGAGGACAGGACCCCACTAGCCCTTTGGGGAGACAGAGGGAGAGTTTGCCAGCACACACCAGAGCGCTATATATATATATACAGGGATAACCTTATATAAGTGTTTTTCCCCTTATAGCTGCTGTATAGTTAATACTGCGCCTAATTAGTGCCCCCCTCTCTTTTTTTAACCCTTTCTGTAGTGTAGTGACTGCAGGGGAGAGACAGGGAGCTTCCCTCCAACGGAGCTGTGAGGGAAAATGGCGCCAGTGTGCAGAGGAGATAGGCTCCGCCCCTTTTTCGCGGACTTTTCTCCTGCTTTTTTATGGATTCTGGCAGGGGTTAAATGCATCCATATAGCCCAGGAGCTATATGTGATGCATTTTTTTTTGCCATCCAAGGTGTTTTTATTGCGTCTCAGGGCGCCCCCCCCCAGCGCCCTGCACCCTCAGTGACCGAAGTGTGAAGTGTGCTGAGAGCAATGGCGCACAGCTGCAGTGCTGTGCGCTACCTTGTTGAAGACAGGACGTCTTCTGCCGCCGATTTTTCCGGACCTCTTCTGCCTTCTGGCTCTGTAAGGGGGCCGGCGGCGCGGCTCTGGGACCCATCCAAGCTGGGCCTGTGATCGTCCCTCTGGAGCTAATGTCCAGTAGCCTAAGAAGCCCAATCCACTCTGCACGCAGGTGAGTTCGCTTCTTCTCCCCTTAGTCCCTCGATGCAGTGAGCCTGTTGCCAGCAGGTCTCACTGAAAATAAAAAACCTAATCTAAAACTTTCACTAAGAAGCTCAGGAGAGCCCCTAGTGTGCACCCTTCTCGTTCGGGCACAGAGATCTAACTGGGGCTTGGAGGAGGGTCATAGGGGGAGGAGCCAGTGCACACCAGATAGTCCTAAAGCTTTCTTTAGATGTGCCCAGTCTCCTGCGGAGCCGCTATTCCCCATGGTCCTTACGGAGTCCCCAGCATCCACTTAGGACGTTAGAGAAACTATATTTATCCTTTGTCACCTGAAATAGTGACTCCTAGATCCCTTTCCTCCTCAGTAGTTTCCAGTATAGTGCCATTAATACTATATTTATCCTTTGTCACCTGAAATAGTGACTCTCCTAGATCCCTTTCCTCCTCAGTAGTTTCCAATATAGCGCCATTAATACTATATTTATCCTTTATGTCACCTGAAATAGTGACTCCTAGATCCCTTTCCTCCTCAGTAGTTTCCAGTATAGTGCCATTAATACTATATTTATCCTTTATGTCACCTGAAATTAGAAATAGTGACTCCTAGATCCCTTTCCTCCTCAGTAGTTCCCAGTATAGTGCCATTAATACTATATTTATCCTTTATGTCACCTGAGATAGTGACTCCTAGATCCCTTTCCTCCTCAGTAGTTCCCAGTATAGCGCTATTAATACTATATTTATCCTTTGTCACCTGAGATAGTGACTCCTAGATCCCTTTCCTCCTCAGTAGTATCCAGTATAGTGCCATTAATACTATATTTATCCTTTATGTCACCTGAAATAGTGACTCCTAGATCCCTTTCTTCCTCAGTAGTTTCCAGTATAGTGCCATTAATACTATATTTATCCTTTATGTCACCTGAAATAGTGACTCCTAGATCCCTTTCCTCCTCAGTAGTTTCCAGTATAGTGCCATTTCCTAGTTTCCTAGATCCCTTTCCTCCTCAGTAGTTCCCAGTATAGTGCCATTAATACTATATTTATCCTTTGTCACCTGAAATAGTGACTCCTAGATCCCTTTCCTCCTCAGTAGTTTCCAGTATAGTGCCATTAATACTATATTTATCCTTTATGTCACCTGAAATAGTGACTCCTAGATCCCTTTCCTCCTCAGTAGTTCCCAGTATAGCGCCATTAATACTATATTTATCCTTTGTTACCTGAAATAGTGACTCCTAGATCCCTTTCCTCCTCAGTAGTTTCCAGTATAGCGCCATTAATACTATATTTATCCTTTGTCACCTGAAATAGTGACTCCTAGATCCCTTTCCTCCTCAGTAGTTTCCAGTATAGTGCCATTAATACTATATTTATCCTTTATGTCACCTGAGATAGTGACTCCTAGATCCCTTTCTCCTCAGTAGTTTCCAGTATAGTGCCATTAATACTATATTTATCCTTTGTCACCTGAAATAGTGACTCCTAGATCCCTTTCCTCCTCAGTAGTTTCCACTATAGTGCCATTAATACTATATTTATCCTTTATGTCACCTGAAATAGTGACTCCTAGATCCCTTTCCTCCTCAGTAGTTTCCAGTATAGCGCCATTAATACTATATTTATCCTTTGTCACCTGAAAGTGACTCCTAGATCCCTTTCCTCCTCAGTAGTTTCCAGTATAGTGCCATTAATACTATATTTATCCTTTATGTCACCTGAAATAGTGACTCCTAGATCCCTTTCCTCCTCAGTAGTATCCAGTATAGTGCCATTAATACTATATTTATCCTTTATGTCACCTGAAATAGTGACTCCTAGATCCCTTTCCTCCTCAGTAGTGTCCAGTATAGTGCCATTAATACTATATTTATCCTTTATGTCACCTGAAATAGTGACTCCTAGATCCCTTTCCTCCTCAGTAGTATCCAGTATAGTGCCATTGTGATACCCTACTTGTATCTAGTATGCAAGATCTGCGGTCACTGTGTATAGTACATCAAACTTACTTTGCCCCGGCTTGTCATGGGTTCAGGCACAGTTACCAGAGGGTCCCCTGAATAATCGGGTGTTTAATTACAAGTGCATTGTGGGTGTGGACTACAGGTGTCGGTGCAGCGCATAAAGAATTGGGCACCAGGCCATCTCCGAAAAACAGCATAAAGTTTATTTTAACATCAAACAGGGAGATTGCAGGGATAACTTGTGAACGCTCCTCCAGCACAAAGCATAACAGTTACAGTAGATCACACATCAGGGCACCTCCTCCAGCGCATCGCTTAGTCGCAGCGGCATATATGTGGCGAACATCAGTACATACCAGGGCATTCTGTGACCAGTAGTGCTACACATCAGGTTGCCATCTCTCTCTCTTACTTAGCGAGGATTCTTTTCCTTGGGGGCGCTTACTCACGCCGCGTGGCTTTCCGACCACTTCACCCAGATACCTCTCGAGATACTTTTCCATGGGGGCGCTTACTCATGCCGCGTGGCTTCCGACCACTTCACCCAGATACCTCTTGAGACTCACACCATTAGCACACTTTTCTCCTGGCATCACCCTTTCACTGGATTCTGCATACTGCTGCTCTCACACTGCGATGTCTCCCTCTGTCAAATGCTTTGCTGTGGCTAGCATCACTCCCCACCTAAACATGTGGGGAGCCCTCACTGGGGCTACATCTTTCTGGTCAATCCACCACACTTCTGCTCACTCTCCTCACTGACTGTCCTCTCTCCCTAGGCTGCTGCAGGACAACCTTTTTATAACCTTGCATTCCCAGGGACACATTCTAAATCTGGGTTTTCCCGCTCTGTGTTTCCCGCTCTGTTTGCAAAAGGGTGAGTCATGCCCTTTGCATTTTGCAGACTGATCTGTATTGCTATGAGCTGTGCTGTTAACGCCTTCTGTGCTGCAAGCTGTAGGCTGCTGGCACAGTGCTTATGCAACTCCAGCAAACATTTTACTTTTATTAAAGTCATGCTGGCACCTGTAGTGCCACAGTTGATTTGGGCTGCAGTTTCAGGGTATCACATGCACCCCAGCTAAAATCTTGCGTGTCCTCACGCAACAGCAGTTTTCAACATAACATATAATGACAGTACATGTGACAAAAAAAAACAACAATCACATATTCAGGAAAACATGGCATGTCAAACATTACATTACATACAAATCACATATTCTGTTACGGTTTTCAAACGAGTTACAGTCCAGAGTCACATGTGATAGTAAAATGTTCCAGACATCTTGTGGCAATTGCGCCAAACACAGAGAACCTGCCCTCGCCTGCCCTTGTCTCCCCCCACGTCTGGGTCAAAAGAGACAGGTGGCTCTCGTGGGCCCCTCCCAATAAACAAGTTTCTTCAACTTTTTAGAGAATATATATAGGGGACTCCATTCCCCTCGCGATCCTTGGCTCTTTCGGACACTCAGAAATGGCCAAACACAGTGCCCCCAAGGGTGTTGCTCCGACCGGGTGCACTGCATAGTCCCGATGTCCTGTGACGAGTTTCACCTCCACAAATATTGCCCTTAGAGCCCCACGTTGGTAACCATGGTTGCTCGTATCCTGTTCGTGACGCCAAATGTGATACCCTACTGGTATCTAGTATGCAAGATCTGCGGTCACTGTGTATAGTACATCAAACTTACTTTGCCCCGGCTTGTCATGGGTTCAGGCACAGTTACCAGAGGGTCCCCTGAATAATCGGGTGTTTAATTACAAGTGCATTGTGGGTGTGGACTACAGGTGTCGGTGCAGCGCATAAAGAATTGGGCACCAGGCCATCTCAGAAAAACAGCATAAAGTTTATTTTAACATCAAACAGGGAGATTGCAGGGATAACTTGTGAACGCTCCTCCAGCACAAAGCATAACAGTTACAGTAGATCACACATCAGGGCACCTCCTCCAGCGCATCGCTTAGTCGCAGCGGCATATATATGGCGAACATCAGTACATACCAGGGCATTCTGTGACCAGTAGTGCTACACATCAGGTTGCCGTCTCTCTCTCTTACTTAGCGAGGATTCTTTTCCTTGGGGGCGCTTACTCACGCCGCGTGGCTTTCCGACCACTTCACCCAGATACCTCTCGAGATACTTTTCCATGGGGGCGCTTACTCATGCCGCGTGGCTTCCGACCACTTCACCCAGATACCTCTTGAGACTTACACCATTAGCACACTTTTCTCCTGGCATCACCCTTTCACTGGATTCTGCATACTGCTGCTCTCACACTGTGATGTCTCCTTCTGTCAAATGCTTTGCTGTGGCTAGCATCACTCCCCACCTAAACATGTGGGGAGCCCTCACTGGGGCTACATCTTTCTGGTCAATCCACCACACTTCTGCTCACTCTCCTCACTGACTGTCCTCTCTCCCTAGGCTGCTGCAGGACAACCTTTTTATAACCTTGCATTCCCAGGGACACATTCTAAATCTGGGTTTTCCCGCTCTGTGTTTCCCGCTCTGTTTGCAAAAGGGTGAGTCATGCCCTTTGCATTTTGCAGACTGATCTGTATTGCTATGAGCTGTGCTGTTAACGCCTTCTGTGCTGCAAGCTGTAGGCTGCTGGCACAGTGCTTATGCAACTCCAGCAAACATTTTACTTTTATTAAAGTCATGCTGGCACCTGTAGTGCCACAGTTGATTTGGGCTGCAGTTTCAGGGTATCACACCATTAATACTATATTTTTCCTTTGTCACCTGAAATAGTGACTCCTAGATCCCTTTTCTCCTCAGTAGTTTCCAGTATAGTGCCATTAATACTATATTTATCCTTTATGTCACCTGAGATAGTGACTCCTAGATCCCTTTCCTCCTCAGTAGTTTCCAGTATAGTGCCATTAATACTATATTTATCCTTTGTCACCTGAAATAGTGACTCCTAGATCCCTTTCCTCCTCAGTAGTTTCCAGTATAGTGCCATTAATACTATATTTATCCTTTGTCACCTGAAATAGTGGCTCCTAGATCCCTTTCCTTCTCAGTAGCTCCCAGTATAATGCCATTAATACTATATTTATCCTTTATGTCACCTGAAATAGTGACTCCTAGATCCCTTTCCTCCTCAGTAGTTTCCAGTATAGTGCCATTAATACTATATTTATCCTTTATGTCACCTGAAATAGTGACTCCTAGATCCCTTTCCTCCTCAGTAGTTTCCAGTATAATGCCATTAATACTATATTTAGCCTTTATGTCACCTGAGAGAGTGACTCCTAGATCCCTTTCCTCCTCAGTAGTTTCCAGTATAGTGCCATTAATACTATATTTATCCTTTATGTCACCTGAGATAGTGACTCCTAGATCCCTTTCCTCCTCAGTAGTTCCCAGTATAGCGCTATTAATACTATATTTATCCTTTGTCACCTGAGATAGTGACTCCTAGATCCCTTTCCTCCTCAGTAGTTTCCAGTATAGTGCCATTAATACTATATTTATCCTTTATGTCACCTGAAATAGTGACTCCTAGATCCCTTTCCTCCTCAGTAGTTTCCAGTATAATGCCATTAATACTATATTTAGCCTTTATGTCACCTGAGATAGTGACTCCTAGATCCCTTTCCTCCTCAGTAGTTTCCAGTATAGTGCCATTAATACTATATTTATCCTTTATGTCTCCTGAAATAGTGACTCCTAGATCCCTTTCCACCTCAGTAGTTTCCAGTATAGTGCCATTAATACTGTATTTTTGGTTTTTGAGACCCAAGTGCATACTGTTGCATTTTTTGGGCATTATACTGTACTTGCCACGCTCTTGACCGTTCCACTAGTCTACCTAGATCATCATCATTAAATGAGCAATTCAACAACCGTATTGGCCAATAACCAAAGCCCCAATCCCAAACCACCAAAAATCACTTTTCTTACAAGTGAATAATCCAGCTCACAAACATGTTTATCGCAATAGAACAAAAGGCATAAATGTCATATTTCGTAAAGCAATTAATGCAAGATTTGCTGATTAGCCCCCTGGCGATAAGTGAATGAATCATTTCTGGCAGCATCTCATTGTATGGTCGGGAAAATGTAGATATAGGGAATTAAAAGAAGTCTGTATAAGACACACTACTGTATATGCGGAGACTTGCACTCCTGTATATGTAAAACTGTCAAATGGAGCAATTAAAACATACTGAGCTAATGAAGCACAGATGTATGGTGTGATGCAACTAAGCCTGGAGCACTAATTAATTCCTTGCTACTATAGATAAGAATGGGTAAGCTCCTTATGCGGACTATTTTATATTTCTGTTGTATACGCTATTCCTACAGCCGCTGTCATTCTTACATTTTTCCCTACAGGGACTCAACTTCAAGGGCGGTGTTAGTTGTATGAAGGCAGCTACTGTAATTGTAATGGAGGCTACAAGGAGAATGGGTGGTTGTATGGTTCCGGTTCTGGGCTGTTGGAGTGGCTGCTGTAGTAGGCTTCTCCCTCAGGGCTAAAACACACTAGCCGGCATTTGCCGGCCGGGAAAAAGCCGGATAGCTTTTTCCCGTGCCGGCATTGTAGTGAACAGTGTGAGGCTACAGGTCCTTTCACACTGCACTGCCCCGGCCCGGCAGCAGGGTTGCAGCCGGAACTATCCACTGGAAGGTCCGGCTGCCGGGCCGGCGCCGGGCCGTCTTTGCAACCAGTAAACCGTGTGTGTGAAGGGAGCTTTCACACACAACGTTTTTTTCTCAAGCCGTGTCTAATTATGCGCATGCGCACAGTATCACACACGGCTCAAAGCCATCCTGTGTGCGAGACTCTGCCGGTTTCTCCCGGATGGCAAAAAGCCCGACAAAGTTTGTCCGGCTTTTTGCCATCCGGGAGAAACCGGACAGTGCGTTACAGCCCTAAGGGTTATATTCAATAAGTGTCGGATCCTCTCCTATTCAATTTGCGGGCATTTCCGACAGGTTTTTTCCTGTTTTCGACAATGCCGATCCGACTTTTTTTTAAATCGAATCAGCATTGTCGTAAGTGGGCCAAAAACCTGCTGGAAATGGCCGCAAATTCAACAAAACAGGTGTATCGGCGGGCGAATTCGCAGATCCACCAGGTTTTCGACATGTTGGAATTTCCAACAAGTCGAATAAACGGCCCTTTAATTGAATAGGGCGAATCGAAATTCGTCCTGAAAACGGCAAAAAAAAGCCGTTTTTTTCGACATGACGTAAATTCCGACAGGTCGAAAAAAATGTGCATTGAGAATTTTTAGCATTCAATTCTCATTCTATTCTCTCACAATATTTTCATGATTCATCATGTTTCCATGAGAAGATTATCACTTCCGAAAAATTGGGCTTTTTGAGAAGTCAGTTTTTCCGAAAAAAGTGATAACTTTCCCGCTCTGAAGCTGCAGCACCACTCCCAACCCCTGTGTCTGGATGCAGTACCCCCCTACGACTAAATTGTCCTGTGTCGCTGCCATACCCTCCCTGCTCCTTCCCACATCCCCCGCACCTTCTGCATGTCTAACCGCCACCTGTATCTCCAGGCCAAGGCTGCCCCCACGCCGCAGGGACCTTTATTGATGGCAGCAGAGGTCAGCGCTCAGCCGCGGCTGCACAGGGAGGAGGTCGCTGCCACTCAGCCTCCTCCTCCTCCTCGGCCCCTTGCCGAGTCGCTCTGCAGCCGTGGCTCCCCGCAACCCCTTCCCCCCAGCCGCAACATGATATCCCGGCTCTCTCCAGCCGCGGCCTCCCCTCTGTCGTATTACCGAAGCTGCCCGGCGTCAGAGATTGCTCTGCAGCGTACGGCGGCGTCTTGCATGAACATCAGCCATTTGGGTAACCCTCAGAGTACTCGGGATAGCCGGGCTGTTCATACTGCCGTGGCCAGGAAATCTGTGTCTGAAGAAGCACGCCTACCAAATGGGGGCAACAGGCCCCAGTTTTGTAGAATTCTGCCCTGCACGACCCACTCCCCACCACCTTGTTAATCAGGCTGCGCCTTAAGGACACTGAGTGGACACTAAGCAAGATTCTTTTTGCAGATGTGCAGAATGGCTCCAAAGGTGGGGCTGCTGCGCAGTCCAAGATTCGTACGGGGGGAGCCTCACCAACTGTCAGTGAGTCCCGGGCGGTGGTGTTTGGGGTGGCAGTGGGTGTGGTTCCCCTATTGGAATTTTGGCCTGTGCTGCAGCCACACCTCTAGACCGCCCATGCACAGACCCGCAAACATCAAAGATGTACGTAAACCATCGGGTTCTGTACATCTGTGAATCAGGCCCTCGGCTCACTGCCTGCACATTATAGACACCTACAGCCGCGTGTATGCGTGACTGGGATTGTGACTACTGCACACCACGTGGTGGATGGACCCTGCTGCAGCTAATTGTGTATGACTAATAAGGTTCTATTGTCTGAGTACTGAATAGGACAGCGAGTGTTTACATTCACTCTGCGCTATGTACTGAGTGGCGGGGTCCTTTTCCTAATACAGATTAATCATGAACCTCTGGATCTGTATGTCATGGACATACAATGTATAACGTATTCCTAGCGCCTCGTCGCATCTCCCACTCAAGTGATTCACGGCAAATGCATGCTACGTATTTAACCACTTAACACCAATTTGCTCAGTATCTCCACGGTATTCTCTAATTCAAAGCCGTGATTATCTGTAAATGGTAAGCATGGGTTTATGGTCATCGCAAACATGAGCCGGAGGTGGAAGCATTATAAAACTAGGGCATATGGTTGTCATACAGAACTCATTACTTGGTACTATAAATACTGGTGACATGCACCATACCGTGTTTATGGGTTGGGTTCAGAATACCGACAAGGCCGGTTCTAGCCCTTGTGGCGCCCCGGGCGAAAATAGGGGTGTGGCTTCATAAAGGGGCATGGTCAGTTATGCCCCCTATAGAGTTGTGCCCCCAGTGGTATTGCCCCCAGTACAGTTGTGCCCCCTTTGTACCACCTAGTTGCGCCGCTTGCAAAAACATACATTTAAAAATTTTTTTTAATTAATACTCACCATCCCCACTCCTGATTCCCGACTGCTGCTGCCCACTGTCTCCGTCTCCGGCCGCCGGCGCCGCTCCTCTGATCTATGGGAGAGACGTCATGACGTCTCTCCCATAGCACAGCATAGACACCAGAGGTCAATCATGACCCCTAGTGTCTATGTGCCGTTCCACAATGCCGTGCGGTGCACGATGACGTCATCGCGCACCACACAGCAGGGACAGCCAGCACCGGGGGGCACTACCAGTAGCGGATCTTGCCACGGCGGCGGCCTCCGTATGGCTGCGGCGCCCTCCGGGAGGCGGCGCCATGGGCAAAAATCCTGTGTGCCCGTAGCAAGATCCGCTACTGAATACCGACCACGGCAACCCGATTGTGGGAATCCCGTCAGGGGGAAGGTAAGTATAGTTACCTTCCCCCAATGCCGCCCTAACCCTCCTCTGTGGTGCCTAAACTTAACCACCCCTTCCTGCAGCCTAATCCTAACCCTCCCTGGTGGTGCCAAAACCTAACCTCCCCTTCCCTGCAGCCTGAAGATTATATCGGGCATATTTATTACTTACTGAGTTCTAGACCTGATAATTAAAATTTTATATCAACGCTATTCGTGGCAATATGGAATTATAGATCGGTAGCCATACAAGGGTGCCCCGAAATCTGGTGGCATGAGGAAACTGCAGTTAACTCTGGCTATGTAACTGTCTACTATGGACAATGTGGTGGCTTCATGTGGTGGCTATGATGGAGGTACTTCATGTGCTGGACAATGGTTGAGTATTTATGTTTTTCTGTGCCATTCCGGCCAAGTATTTACGGTTTTGGTGTAAGAAGTATATTCTTTGTTATTTGAGAACTCCATATTCTACTTTTTTTCCATTGAATTCTACTCACAATACTGGTATACTGTACGCTTTGTTTCCTATTCTCTTCCTTGTCCCACTTCCCGTAGCTGTGTAATCACACCAGGGACAAACTGATCTGCTGTCCCCGTTTAGACTGAAAACTGCTAAACCTCTCAGTCTGATTTCTTACCGCTGCCTTCGGTATCCGGTCTCTAGGTCGACAATAACTAGATCGACAGGGTTTCTAGGTCGATATGTTCTAGGTCGACAGGTCAAAAGGTTGACATGAGTTTTTCACACTTTTTTTTAAAAACTTTTTCATACTGAACGATCCACGCAGACTACGATTGGGAATAGTAACCTGTGCCGAGCGCAGCAGTAGCAGAGCGAGGCACCTTGCCCGAAGTTCGCTCGCCATGCGAGGGGACACAGTGCACTAACTGGGGTTCCCGGTCACTGTACGGAGAAAACGACACAAATCCCCCCCCCCCCATAAAAAAAATCATGTCGACCTACAGACCCTGTAGACCTAGCACCCCTGTTGACATAGTTACTGTCGACCTAGACACTGTCGACCCTCCATACCACACCCCTGCATTCGCCTGGTGTGAGCCCCTCCAGACTGACAGAGGACTTCATATTGGCGCGAGGCTCAATCAGACATATAGGGGCAGATGTATTAAGCCTGGAGAAGTGATAAAGCAGTGATAAGTGCAAGGCGATAACGCACCAGCCAATCAACTGTGTCAATTTACATCTTGGAGTTGATTGGCTGGTGCGTTATCACCTTGCACTTATCACTGCTTTATCACTTCTCCAGGCTTAATACATCTGCCCCCTACTTATATATGTGGCTAGATCACAGGCTGCCACTTCTTATTCATAGGGCCGAATTCAATTAGCCGCAAAATCGTGGTAATTTACCATGTTTTGCGGCTTTCACAGTTTTTTGCCACGAAAAAATGGCTTTTCGTGGGTATGCGTGCTCCCGCGATTTGCCTATTCAATTACAAATTGGCAAAAACGAGATTACCACGAAAATTGTTGCTGAAAGTGAAAAATGGGTAAATCTGCCTGTACCCCCTAGAAAAGCGAAACTAATATCGGATAATGGTATAAAAGTTTATTATTGGTTATAATAAAAGTATTTCTGGTACTTCTACTTAAATGTAAAAAAATTAAAGAAAGCAGTAACCCCCCCCCCCCCCCCTCCCAGCAAATTAATTGCTAATCCAGGGTACAGAAAAATGGGTATAACTATATATTTGGGTCATTTTAGGAGTCTTAAAAAAAGTGGAAACAGACAGATTACTCCTACCTGCAAGCCTAATCACACTTGTCCCACTCCAGAAGCACCCTAATATACTTGTACCCCAATTTGTTTTTGTTTTTCACCCCAATAATGTCATGTCATTATTAATAATTAAACATTTCTAAGTCTTAGTCACCCAGGCGGGTGTCCCAGGTCTTCTGACCCAAATCCAGGCATTTTTTTTACTTAAAATAGGGATTTTTCAAAACTTTTCATCTGCTCAGAGGTGGTGAATTGAAATTCATGGTAAAATGACTGTGAATCCATTTGTGCACGACAATTAAATAGGCACTTTTCATTTGCATTAAAATTGTGTTTTCACCGCGAAAACAGCTTTTCACAGCTAATTGAATTTGTCCCAACTGCTCTTGCTTACTGTCCCAGTATATTCCTGGGTGGCCTTTCTTCAAAGGTTCCCCTGCAAAGGGGCGATTCAAATGTTCCATGTGACCCGTGCTGGTTGTCTAAACCAATGGGAGTCTATCGGAGCAATTCAGTGCAAATAGGCATACAGTACATTCCCCTTTGCCTCTTCCAGATACCCACAAGGCCAAATAAAATATTTGTCTTTGGTGGACTATAGTTTAGTTAAATATATGGGCGTTAACCAGTTAGACTGAAAGCTCTCACAAGCAGGGCCCTTTTCCCTCATGTGTTTTTCCCTCTATACCATAATCCCCTCTCCACTGCCAACAACGGCACCTAACCTCTGGGTTCAGCCGGCGCTACAGCTTTGGGTATTATGACTTTGTGTGCAGCTATGGTTAGAAAGCTTGTATCCCATGTTCTGCAGTGTCTGGTACTGGATTAGACCTTTTCTCACCCAGAATGCTACTAAAACCCTCACCCACTCTCTGGTCATTTCCAGACTGGACTACTGTAATCTCCTTCTAAATGTCCTCCCTGACAATTACCTCTCTCCACTCCAATCTATCCTCAGTGCTGCTTCCCGGCTCATCTTCCTCACCAAACGCACTACGTCCACCTCCCCTCTCCTACAAGCCCTTCACTGGGCCCCCTTCCCTTTCAGAATCCAATTCAAACTCTCACACTCACTTACAAAGCCCTCACCCTCACGCACGCCGCCTCTCCTGAGTACTGATTACTTCGTCCCACACCTACCTTCAAGATTTCTCACGTGCTGCTCCCTTTCTCTGGAATTCCCTACCTTTCCCCCTCTCTACAAAACTTCAAACGGGCTCTGAAGACCCACATCTTTCTTGACCAAACCCAGCCTTATCTCTTCCTAACCCTCTGTTCCACGCTCACTGTTTACCCCATCTGTGTAACCCTTGTCTGTCTGCACCTCCCGTTTTTAGAATGTAAGCTTTCACGAGCAGGGTCCTCAATCCTCATGTGCTTATCCTTTTGCTTACTTAGACCATCTTCAACGGCACCAAATACCACGGTTTTCTGCCACCCTGATACTTATGTCAGCTCCGTCTGCTGCTGTAGCTATGTTTATGTACCCTGTACTTGTCCTACAGTATATTGTCTTCAACTGTAATTCACTATTTTTCTGTTTTGATTCTTTGTTTATGTACTCTGTAATTAGGCGCCGCAGAACCCTTGTGGCGCCATATAAATAAAGGATAATCATATTAATAATACTACTGTACGTCGTCTGCACTTTCATGTCGTTTTGTGAGCACTGCCTCTGTTTATGCACTGTGAAAGGATATCCAGAACCCTTGTAGCGCTATGTACATCATGGGCAATAATAACTCCGATACCTCTTGCTATGCTAATCAAATTGTGTGGATTAAACCATTAGATACGGATATTTGCTTGCAAGTTTCACAATACTTTAAAAAAAGGCGCAGAATTGTATTAATTATATATTTTAAGACATTAGAAAAACAAATTATCATCCGATATTCAGTATTATTTAAGGTCTTTAAAAGAGGTACAGCATACATGCAGCACATTTTATGGAAAACAATAATTAAATTGTTTACAATTTTTTTTTTTTAATAAAAACAACGGTTTAGCATATTTGCGTCACTATATTTACAGTAGTTGTTATACTCCGTGCTTTGCACCATGCATTAAATACAAAGCTATGGCCAATCTGCAACAGATTAGCAGCAGAGAGGTTAGGAAGTCTGCTCGAGCCCAAGCATTCGTTCAGATGCTGTAGATATGACAAGTAATTTAAACTGAAGATTAGACAAGAGTGCGAACTTAATGGGGGTATTGATCTATGGAACCAGGGTTCCCTCCTATCTTTGGGAATATGTGCTCCGCGCTATTTCCATCAGCCACAGCTGGAAGTCGCTCTCCTGCCGGGCGCATTAACACTTCCTGAAGCTTGTCTGGGGGAAAGAAAGAATAGCTGTAAAAGAGAGAGCCGCTCTGAAATTCTCTGTAGTCTCCACCAATGACCTAAATCTGATATACACGGGTCACCTGTTATATTTTATCAGCACTCCGAGAACTTTCTTTGCATTAATCAAAGTCTTCACGGTTCTATCACAGGTCAGTCGGTGCAGCTTTAATCTAGAACCCCACCAGGTTTTAAGGAGAACACTTTCTTTGCATTTTCCTTTCCAAAATCCATGTGTGCACCAGATATTCTGTCTGTGGGTATTGGAAGTTGTCCTGTCCTATTATTTGCTAAATGAGGGGACAAGTCCGAAGTGCACGGGCAGAGACGGCCCTAAGCATAGGCAAACCAGGCAATTGCCTAGGGCATCTGGTATGCCTAGGGGCATAAGCAGCTCCAGCTGATTAAAATGATATACGGAATGCCTATATTCTATGTGTAGCATTTTGTATGCAGATACAGCCACAGTCTCACACAGTATATAGGCATGCTGCATATCATTTTAATCAGCAGAAGTTGCATGTGCATCCTAGCCACATAGCAATGCAAATAAGATGCATTTTCATCACAAAATATAGGCACCCGACATTATCAGAGCTACCAGTTGACTCACGCCAGGCATCTCCTGCTGCATGATGTATGGAGGCAGGATTTATGAGGACACATCTGTATCCAAGCAGAGGCAGAGGTCACAGTTTTAGCGGCCGTGTGAGTGCTGTGTGTGTGAGTGGGTTGGTTGTACAGTAGTGTTCAGCATATCTGTAAGGGTCATTATGCGTTTCATGTTTATAAATGCATTAATAATGTGCAGCAAATGTGTAAAGGGCACTATGTGTGTCCTTATGTGTATAAGGGCATTAATAATATGTGACATATGTGTAAGGGGCACTATGTGTGTCATTATGTGTATAAGGGCACTAATGTGTGGCATATGTGTAAGGGACATTATGTGTGTCATTTTCTGTATAAGGGCATTAATACAGGTTGAGTATCCCATATCCAAATATTCCGAAATATGGAATATTCCGAAATACGGAATTTTTTGAGCGAGCCTGAGATACTGAAAATTTTGTTTTCTGATGGCTCAATGTACACAAACTTTGTTTAATACACAAAGTTATTAAAAATATTGGCTAAAATTACCTTCAGGCTGTGTGTATAAGGTGTATATGATACATAGATTCATTCTGTGCTTAGATTTAGGGCCCATTGCCATGATATCTCATTATGGTATGCAATTATTCCAAAATACGGAAAAATCCGATATCCAAAATACTTCTGGTCCCAAGCATTTTGGATAAGGGAGACTCAACATGTAATATGTGACATATTTGTAAGGGGCACTATGTGTGTCATTATGTGTATAAGGGCATTAATAATGTGCAGCATATGTATTAGTAACATTATGTGTATAAGGGCATTAATAAGGGTTGGCATAATGTGTAAGGTGCATTATGTTTAGAAGGACATTAATAATGTGTGTCATATGTGTAAGGGGCATTACTGTGTGGTATTATGTGTATAAATGCATTACCAATGTGTGGCATTATGTGTATAAGGTGCTCTACTGTGTGGTGTAACGTATAGAAAGGGCACTACTGTGTGGTCTAATGTGAATAAAGAGCAATATGGTGTGGCATAATGTGAATAAGGAGCAATATGGTGTGGTGTAATGTGAATAAGGAGCAATATGGCGTGGTGTAATGTGAATAAGGAGAAATATGGTGTGGTGTAATGTGAATAAGGAGCAATTCAGTATGATATGTGAATGAGGGGCACTACCGAGAAGAGTAACGTATATAAGGTAAAGTGGTACTACTGTGTGATGTAATGTGAATAAGGGACACTATCGCATGATAAATTGCAAACAAAGTTGCAGTACTGTGTGGCATAATGTGAATTGGGGGTACTATTGTGTGGCCATGCCCCTTCCCAGCAAGAACACATACCTTTTTGCAACACAATATGTGGAGTGGTTCACAAGCGCTGCAGGTCGCTGATCCAAAAAAATCAGTCTGTCCCAGTTTAAACAGTCGTACTCCAACTTCTTGTATCATAGAGATCCCCCAACTTCTCCCACTGCACGATTTTCCAAAGGTTCACACCTTTTGACTAACCTCCTTGGGGTGGGGTATATACATCAAAAGGTTTCTTTAAGCAATATCCTCGTTTACATTCATTTCATAGGATCAAGATGGTCATAGCCCCGTCCCTTAAATAGGGAACTTACCTTTCAGCAATGCCCTATGTTCCTTGAAAGGTTTCTTTACTGCTGGTGAGCCCCGAGTTTCCAATGGTATTCTTCAGTCTTAGGTAGATATGTAGATCAAAAACAGTAGAATGTCCAATAAAAAATGCACAGTTTTATTGTATACATAAAAAATGGACAGTCCAACAATAAAAGATATATAAAATACACAAAAACTCCTTAGGTCTATTTGGCAAATGCTTCCACCCCCAAATACCACAAGGTACCAACCACTCAAAAAATGTACAAAGCAATTTTTGGTTAAAAACCGAGTGTAGGTCCTCTTAAATGATTATATGGTAAATGGAGGAACACCATACGACCTGGGAGATGCAGAAGACACACCGACGCGTTTCGGATCCAAGATCCTTCCTCAAGGTGTCTTTTTCAGCCAAGCAGTAGGGCATTTATACCCCCTGCTTGCCACTCCCAGCCCTATTGGCCAATCACACTCGTTTTGTGAATAAACCTATAGCGCTACCTTATTTCTAACCTCTTCTTACATATCTACCTAAAACCTTACTTTATACACATACTCATACGTTTCTATCTTCCTTATCATAAGTATTAAATCCTTAAAAACGACTTTAAACATTAATTGGTAAACAGCCTAAGACGGAACTGGATCATAACTCTAACATTTTCAATAGAGGAATCCGGATTTTCTGTCCGTCTTTTCCAATGAACTTTTCTTGTCTCCTTCCGTTACCCACAAGTCCTTGGGAGATTTGTATAACTTTATTTGTATTGTCGCGGTGACACGCCGGTTTCTCATTGCTCACGCTGCGTAATACTTCCTGTCTCTGTAACGCAGCGCGTTTATGTCCCGTGGTCACGTGACTTCCGTTTTCTCCGGAAGTGCGGGTCATTCCGGCCATCTTGTGGAACGCAAATAACGGAAGGCTTGTTTCTTTGTGTGTAATTCAATCACTTTTTGTTTTAGTACATCCCCACAGCAGTCCAACGAGTTCACATATAAAATCAGAAACAAAAGCGATTAGTTTTACCATAAACGTAATACCAACACATTTCTACATATCTACTAGACAGAAACGCTTTACTGCAGGAACCATTTCGTTTCAAAATCAATATTCAGACCTTTTGGGTCTAAAGTCTGCATTTCATAAATTGTACGCATCTCTATCTTAGCCAACTTAATTTCACCATCATTTGTTCTCCAATTCGGAACCACACTCTTTATTCCACAAAAGTTAACCAGATGTGTAATTTTACATTCATGTATTTTCTTGAAATGTAAAGACACATTGTGTGTTTCCATACCTTTCCTTATATTGCGTACATGCTCCGCCATGCGAGTTTTTAGCATTCGAGTTGTACGCCCTATATACTGAGAACCACATGAACATTCGAGCAAATATATGCAATTCTTAGTGTTACAGGTAACAAAGTCGTTAATGGTATATGTTACCCCAGTTTGATTAGATTTATATTGGACAATTTTACTCTGTTTACTCATGCACGTGCGGCACATTATACATGTGCCGCATCTGAAAAAACCCTTAGACGTGTTTCTAGTGAGCATCTTTGGAGGGACACTCACACTCCTTACTATACTTTCTTTAACATTCTTAGCCCTTCTGTAGACAAATTTCGGGGTTTCAGATACATAATCTTTCAGTAATGCATCCTTACTAAGAATGGACCAGTGTCGTCTAATAATTTGTTCCACCTGTCTGTACTGACCATTATATCCTGTGATAAAAGGGACATTGTTCTCAAACGCATTTTTGTCTTCAGGTACTTTTTTAAGCATATTAACCCGATTACTCGTACCATTCTCAATCATTGCGGTTTGTATCATTTCTTTACTGTAACCTTTTGCTTCAAACTGATCTCCTAGTTCACGTGCTTGCTCCCAATATACCTCCACATCCGAACAATTTCTCCTTATTCTATGGAACTGGCTCATAGGGATACTCTTTAGCCAGTTCTTGTGGTGGTTACTGGAGCAATCAATAAACGAATTACAGTCTGTACTTTTGGTGTAAATTCTTGTTTTCATCACATCTTTCTCAATATATATCCTTAAATCCAAAAAGTTTACTTCAACTTCACTAATATTGTAAGTGAGTTCTATCTTTGATGTATTACTATTTAGATGTTTACAGAACATGTCTAATGAGGAACGATCTCCACTCCAGACAAATATTATGTCATCTATATACCGGTGCCAGGCTACCAGACTGGCTCCCAGTTCATGGCCATTCCAAACTTGTTGTTCCTCCCAATGTGCCATGAATAAGTTAGCATAACTGGGAGCCAGCCTGGTACCCATGGCTGTACCGGTCTGCTGCATGTAGAATGAGTCATCGTACCAAAAGAAATTGTTGTGGAGAATGAGTGCAGTTCCCTCCAACACGAAGTTCTTTTTTTCCTCTGGTATACTATTTCTTTCCATAAAAAACGATAACGCCTCCAATCCTAATTTATGATCTATAATAGTATATAAGGACGTTACGTCCGCCGTCACCAATAAAAAACCGGGTTGCCACTCGACCGTCATGAGTTTATTGATGGTGGATATGGTATCCTTTAGATAAGATTTAGTCCCCTTTACTATAGGTTGCAGGATATGATCCAGATAGCATGACAGATTAGATAAACAAGAGTTTGTTCCCGCCACTATCGGGCGACCGGGGGGGGCATTCACGATTTTTATGTATTTTTGGCAATACGTACATAACTGGTATTGCCGGGCATTCTATAATCATATATAGCTGTTCCTCCTCTGTGATAATGCCCTTTGTTACATACAATGCCAAAAATACTTCTAGTTTCTTTATTATACTAATGCTTGGATTACCGCGCAATTTCTGGTAGGTTTCCTTATCCATTAGTTGACGTAAAATCTCTCTATTGTAATCCTCTAAATTCAAAATCACAATACTCCCCCCTTTATCCGCGGGTTTGATGACTATCTCTTTATTACCGCGGGAGGGCTGGGAGTGGCAAGCAGGGGGTATAAATGCCCTACTGCTTGGCTGAAAAAGACACCTTGAGGAAGGATCTTGGATCCGAAACGCGTCGGTGTGTCTTCTGCATCTCCCAGGTCGTATGGTGTTCCTCCATTTACCATATAATCATTTAAGAGGACCTACACTCGGTTTTTAACCAAAAATTGCTTTGTACATTTTTTGAGTGGTTGGTACCTTGTGGTATTTGGGGGTGGAAGCATTTGCCAAATAGACCTAAGGAGTTTTTGTGTATTTTATATATCTTTTATTGTTGGACTGTCCATTTTTTATGTATACAATAAAACTGTGCATTTTTTATTGGACATTCTACTGTTTTTGATCTACATATCTACCTAAGACTGAAGAATACCATTGGAAACTCGGGGCTCACCAGCAGTAAAGAAACCTTTCAAGGAACATAGGGCATTGCTGAAAGGTGAGTTCCCTATTTAAGGGACGGGGCTGTGACCATCTTGATCCTATGAAATGAATGTAAACGAGGATATTGCTTAAAGAAACCTTTTGATGTATATACCCCACCCCAAGGAGGTTAGTCAAAAGGTGTGAACCTTTGGAAAATCGTGCAGTGGGAGAAGTTGGGGGATCTCTATGATACAAGAAGTTGGAGTACGACTGTTTAAACTGGGACAGACTGATTTTTTTGGATCAGCGACCTGCAGCGCTTGTGAACCACTCCACATATTGTGTTGTATATTGTTTCAAGGTTTTGTGCTCTTGGGGGTTGGTACTAAGCTGCAGCAGGGGCGCAAGTTACTTTTTTCCATTTTGTTCAGAATTGTTGTTACATACCTTTTTGGGCTGTGTGCCGAATGTGCGCACTGTTCTTATTTAAATTACAGGGGGTAGGAAAACCAAAATAATGACTGCTATGGGTGAGTGGTGACGGTGCTGAGAAAGGGGTGCAGGGTCAGAGGCGGAACCAGCAGTGGTGCTAGGGGGCACCAGCCAAAATCTTGCCTAGGGCATCATATTGGTTAGGGCCGGCTCTGTGTGCAGGTGTCTAGTGGATGTTTTCTAGACTGGTGGCTCTCACGAGCAGGGCCCTCCACCCTCTTGTTTTTCACCCTGCATGATCCTTGTCTTCATTGTGCCTCCACTTGCAGTCAGTGACTCTGATCCACTGGCGTATTTATAATGGGTTCAGTGTGTGTGGTGCACACGGGCCTGTTTTAGGGTACTAAGGGCAGATAAGGAGGCCAAACGAAAAAGACAGAGAACATCCCTGTACATATTGCTTCCTGCTATGTACTAAACACCACTGCTGCCGCCTAACACCACTATCAGGCTAGAACATGTGCTTTGCCATAGGCACCTATATCATCGCTAAATGAGCCCGGTGTTACTAAAATAAGAGGTCCCTTACCGTTGGTTGTCTTCTCCAGCGCCGGCTTTGTCAGCCCCTAGCTGCTGAAATCTGCTGCTGCTCATGTGAGAAGCAGGAGTAAGCTCTGTCACATTTGTTAATTTGCTGATAAAGCTTTGGGGGAACAAACCTTCTCACCGCTGAAGCTGCGCGGGAGACCAGAGGTGAGAGTCCATTGGAGGATGGGTTTTACACAAAAGATAATTCTCTTAACGTATAGGCATATTGGGCAGTTGCCCAGGGTACCCCAATTTTAGAGGCCAGCGAGCAGGGGGCGGGTGGTGATCACACAATCGGTGGCGAGGCAGCATTCTCTACCAGACAGTGAATGGCTGTCAGCTTGCTGATTGGTGGATGGCTTGAGCTATCCACAAATCAGAGTGCTGACAGCAATTCACGATATGGAAGCAGGTGGAGAGTCGACACAGGAACGTAGGAGTGGCATGGGTGTGTTGAGGCCCCCGTGCATTGCTTTACCCAGGGCCTAAATTGCTGTTAAGACAGCCCTGTCATGGAGGCGTAGTGAGTCTCTCCTTCACCGTCAGCAGGCCTGAACCATCAGGTACTGTGAACACCAGAGAGGCGTTTAAATACTACAGTAGATTCCGGATAGGAGAAGCCGCAGGATCTTGAAATGTCAACTTTGAAGATTTCTACACAAACGTCATCTGAACTTTGTCCGTCATTGCTTATAATAAGTTCCCCTCACAGCCTTCAGAATAAAAACAATAGGATAAAAGAAAAAGTTGCCTCATTTGTAGCTATAAAGAACACGAGGCGGTAACATGAGCAATACTATGATTGGACGAAGCGATGATACATTCAGGAGCCAAACAGACAGCTAGGAAATACTGGACGGGTTCTCCATACAGCTCTATGCATCAGTCCCAAAACATAGGAGACATGGCGAACGGGCCAGACTGACAGCAGTACGCTATATGCCAGCACAGCACACTATCCTCAGTACGGTGTTACCTAATCCATTTGTAAGAGAACAAATGTACCTTGGTGTTACGTAACTACATATATACAATTATACGCCCACGGGTGCACGCATTATTTACTTTGCTGTAGCTTAGCCTTCTTTCACATGTGTGACTTGAAGCAGAGCAGTCACAGGGACCACTGATATTTCTATACAGTAGGACTTGTGTATATATCGCTGGCCAGCCATGCTTATATTTATTACAATGATCCAGTCTGCTCGGCACAGCACGTCTGGGTTCTTTGGTGTTATACATTTAATAGAGTTCCTGATTCTGGCATCCCCTGCCCGCCTATAAATTATAAATATAATATATATAGAATCTAGAGCGAGGGCAGACAAACTCTATCCTCAAGGCACCCGTTTCCAAATCCAAACCATTTGTGTGTCTTTTAAATTGTGATCGTAATGAATACATCTGTGCACCAGTTTAGCTAGGAGATCTGGAAAACATGGACTGTTATGGATCCTTGAGAACGGAGATCGGCCACCCCTGAGCTATATCAGTGGCCCTTTGCTTTTATAAAACTGCAGGATGTCGATTCTATGGGCCTAATTCAGACCTGATCGCAGCAGCAACATTTTTCTCTAATGGACAAAGCCATGGGGGTCATTCCGAGTTGATCGTAGCTGTGCTAAATTTAGCACAGCTACAATCCTGAACTCAGACATGCGGGGGGACGCCCGCATGTCAGTGCCGGCCCCCCCAGCAGAAGTGCAAAGGCATCGCACGGCGGCAATGCCTTTGCACCTCAAGAGTAGCTCCCGGCCAGCGCAGCTTTAGCGTGCTGGCCGGGAGATACTCTTCGCCATGCAGCCGCTGCGGGCCACTCTCCGCACGGTCCGGCCACGCCTGCGTTAGCTGGACCGCGCCCATGAAACGGTGGCCAAACGCTGGCGCATGCGCAGATCTGGTCCGATCGCTACGCTGCAAAAAACTGCAGTGTGCGATTGGGTCAGAATGACCCCCCCCCATGTGCAATGCAGGTGGGGCAGATGTAACATGTGCAGAGAGAGTTAGATTTGGGTGGGGTGTGTTCAAACTGAAATCTAAATTGCAGTGTAAAAATAAAGCAGCCAGTATTTACCCTGCCCAGAAACAGTATAACCCACCCAAATCTAACTGTCTGCACATGTTACATCTGCCCCACCTGCACTGCACATGGGGGGGTCATTCCGACCCGATCGTTCGCTGCAGTTTATCGCAGCGATCAGGTCGGAGCTGCGCATGCGTCGGCGCATGCCGGACGGCCGAATGCCGTCGTTTCCTAGCGATTGCCTCTGCCTGACAGGTAGAGGCGGTCGCTGGGCGGGATAGGGGCGGCACGGCGGCGTTTGGCCGCTGTTATGGGGGCGCGGTCCGGCTTTATTTTTATACTGCATTTTAGATTTCACTTTGAACACTCCCCACCCAAATCTAAACTCTCTGCACATGTTATATCGGCCCCACCTGCAGTGCACATGGTTTTGCCCAACTGCTAACAAATTTGCTGCTGCGGTCAGGTCTGAATTAGGCCCAAAGAATGTCTCTCTAGTGTTGTAACGTTCCACCTTCTGTTTCATCTTCTCTAGGGCTTTTCCCTCAGTCTCTCTGTCCTTCTCTCTTTATTTCCCATCCTCCCTTCCCGTCTCTTGGGGGGCTTTTAAAACAGACAAATGGTGGTGTTGCCGTAGCAACCAATCAGACTCTGTTTATCATTTTCTAGAATGCTAGAAAGAAATGATAGCTAAAATCTGATTGGTTGCTATGGGCACCATTTACTTTCCATTTTATTACGTTTCAGTAAATCTACACCTTTCCTTCCTTCCCTGTCTCATACCTCCCACAATCAGGTCTCCACAGCGGGGTTGAGGCAGGGCCATGGCGGACTGGGGATATGGACACGCCCATCTACGTGTACTCTGAAAATGTAATTCTTCCAAGTCACATACACAGTGGTGGCACCGTGTATCCACGGCGCGAGGTAGTGGGACGGGTAGCCGTTAATTTACAATACCGACAGCCATTGACCTACAGTAAAAATACCGACACAGCCTAAATACCGACAGTCAATATGCCGACATGTCAAAATGTCGGCATAGTCAGAATACCGCCATGTCAAAATGCCGACATGCATTTTTTATGACTTTTTGCCCCAAAACAGACTTGTTCATACTTTACCATCCCAGTGTGGAGAGTGAGGCGATGCTGTACACCTAGATGGTGTCCATGCCGACTTATGCTGACATTGACACAAAAAAACAGGAAAAAATCATGTCGGTATTTTGCCACGACTGTATTCTGGGCATTTTTAACATGTCTGCACAATGAATGTCGGTATTTTGACCGTGTCGGTATTTTGACTGTAGGTCAATGGCTATCGGGATTGTGTCCGTTGGTAAATCTCTGAACCCCTCAACCGACCTCGACCCACCCTCCTCAACTTGACGCACAAGTCAGCTACGCGGCTGCATAGAGCGCCAGAGGGCAGAGGGCGCTGCCGGTGGCGTAATTACTGTGGGTGCACGCAGTAGCGGATCTTGCCACGGGCAAACAGGACTTTTGCCCGGGGCGCCGCCTTCCGGAGGGCGCCGCACCATGGCAAGATCCGCTGCTGCTGTGGTGCCCCCCGCTGCCGCGGCCCGCTGTCCCGCTGTCCATTGTGAAGGGAAACGAGACTCTACGCGTCTAGTTTCCCTTCGTGGGCTTCCCGCTGTGAAGGGAAACTAGACGCTACGCGGCTAATTTCCCTTCCTGGAGAGGACCTTCACTGTAACGATGTGCGGTGCGCGTTGACGTCATCGCACACCGCACAGCAAAGGTCCTCTCCACGAAGGGAACTAGACACTTAGCGTCTAGGTTACCTTCGTGGAGAGGACCTTTGCTGTGCGGTGCGCGATGACGTCATCGCGCACCGCACATCCTACAACAGTACAGGGGCGTAACTGACCACGCCCCCTGTATAAAGCCACGCCCCTAATGCCGCCCGGGGCGCCAGAAGCCCCGGAACCGGCCCTGGGTGCACGGCCCTGCTGACAGAAGGGACCCGGTGGCTGCAGCTGCAGGAATGTAATGGGGTACGGCAGGGGCAATGCACTACTGTACTGGGTAATAACTCCCATGAGACTGTTCTGAGTGAGGGGTCAGAGGAGCATGTGCTGATCTCTGATTGGAGGAGCTTGTCACATGCTCCTCTGTCCCGTGGAGATCAGCAGGGGTGTGTTATGGAAGGTCGACAGTAACTAGCTCGACAGTGTCTAGGTCGACCACTATTGGTCAACAGGGTCTCTAGGTTGACATGGTCTAGGTCCGGGTTAAAAGGTCGACATGAGTTTTTTTAAATGTTTTTTTGGTGTCGTTTTCTCCGTACAGTGACCGGGAACCCCAATTAGTGCACCGCGTCCCCTCGCATGGCTAGCGTCACTCGCCATGCTTTGGGCAAGGTGCCTCACTACGCTACCGCTGCGTTTGGCACAGATTACTTTTCCCAATCGTAGTCCACGTGGATCGTTAAAGTATGAAATAGTGAAAACATTTTTTTTAAACTCCTGTCGACCTAGAGACCCTGTCGACCTAGTTACTGTCGACCTAGAGAACGGATCCAGATCAGCAGCAGCCTCATGGGAGTGACTCACTCTGTGACTGCTCTGCTGGCTGATGCTGTGCGTACACTGGGGCATTGTGTGGAGTCACTCTAATTTACAATGATGAGCGGTTTCTGCAGTGTGATATAATGTGTGTGCGGGGGTGTGACAATTTAGCATAATGAGTGGGCAGTACAGTGTGGTATAATGTATGGGCAGTGCAGTGTGGTATAATATGTGGGCAGTGCAGTGTGGTATAAAGTGTGGGCAGTACAATGTGGCATAATGTGGGGGCAGTACACTGGTATAATGCGTGGGCAGTACACTGTGGCATAAAGTGGAGGTAGTGTAGTGTAGTATAATGTGTGGGCAGTGCACTGGTATAATGTGGGGGCAGTACAGTGTGGTATAATGTGTGGGCAGTGCACTGGTATAATGTGGGGGCAGTACAGTGTGGTATAATGTGTGGGCAGTGCAGTGTGGTATAATGTGGGCGCAGTACAGTATGGTATAATGTGTGGGCAGTGCAGTGTGGTATAATGTGTGCGCAGTACAGTGTGGTATAATGTGTGGGCAGTGCAGTGTGGTATAATGTGTGGGCAGTACAGTGTGGTATAATATGTGGGCAGTGCAGTGTGGTATAATGTGTGGGCAGTGCAGTGTGGTATAATGTGGGCGCAGTACAGTGTGGTATAATAATGTGTGGGCAGTGCAGTGTGGTATAATGTGTGGGCAGTACAGTGTGGTATAATATGTGGGCAGTGCAGTGTGGTATAATGTGTGAGCAGTACAATGTGGCAAATTCCAGACCCACCCACATAACCTTCAGTGTTTCCCTATCTAATTACATCCTCTGTAGAGTATTCATAACATCACATATCTTGTCTTTCTTTAGTCTCACACCCTCCTGACACTTGGATAACTTTGTGGGGTATCATCATACAACCCATTAAGAACCTAGCAATCTGGTGGACCATTATGCAATAGGTAGCATCTATCCTTGTGTATCTATGCCTATTTCCCTATAGATTGTAAGCTTGCGAGCAGGGCCTTCCTACCTCTATGTCTGTCTGTTTTTACCCAGTTTTGTTCTATTACTGTTGTTCTAATTGTAAAGCGCAACGGAATATGCTGCGCTATATAAGAAACTGTTAATAAATAAATAAATAATAAATAATAATGTGGGGGCAGTACACTGGTATAATGCGTGGGCAGTACACTGTGGCATAAAGTGGGGGTAGTGTAGTGTAGTATAATGTGTGGGCAGTGCACTGGTATAATGTGGGGGCAGTGCAGTGTGGCATAATGTGGGGGCGGTGCAGTGTGGCATGATGTGGGGGCAGTGCAGTGTGGCATAATGTGGGGGTAGTACAGTGTGGTATAATGTGTGGGCAGTGCAGTGAGGCATAATGTGGGGGCGGTGCAGTGTGGCATGATGTGGGGGCAGTACACTGTGGTATAATGTGGGGGCAGTGCAGTGTGACATAATGTGGGGGCAGTGCAGTGTGGCATAATGTGGGGGTAGTACAGTGTGGTATAATGTGTGGGCAGTGCAGTGAGGTATAATGTGTGGGCAGTGCAGTGAGGCATAATGTGGGGGCGGTGCAGTGTGGCATAATGTGGGGGCAGTACAGTGTGGTATAATGTGGGGGCAGTGCAGTGTGGCATAATGTGGGGGCAGTACAGTGTGACATAATGTGGGGGCAGTGCAGTGTGGCATAATGTGGGGGCAGTACAGTGTGACATAATGTGGGGGCAGTGCAGTGTGGCATAATGTGGGGGCAGTGCAGTGTGGCATAATGTGGGGGCAGTACAGTGTGGTATAATGTGGGGGCAGTGCAGTGTGGCATAATGTGGGGGCAGTGCAGTGTGGCATAATGTGGGGGCAGTACAGTGTGGTATAATGTGGGGGCAGTGCAGTGAGGCATAATGAGGGGGCAGTGCAGTGAGGCATAATGCATACCTCCCAACTTTGCTCTTTTTGAATGCGGGGTATACAAGCGGCTCCGTCGTGCGCTACCAAAAAAGGGCGTGACCTATGAAAAAGGGGCATGGCTTTGTGGTGGTGCCGTGATTGTAAGCCACAGTCCCTTTGTCCGTCACTGAAGGGGGCATGCCCAGCGCTCCGTGAGCTGCTGGCATGCCCTCTCTCCCTCTGTCACTCGTGAATGGAAGCTGTATAATGTGTGGGGACTGCAGTGTGGTATAATCTGTGGCATAATGTGATACCATAGCAATCAATTACTTCGTTTTCATTTTCTAAACTGCACTAGAACAAATTTGAAGAAAAAAGTTATGTTAAGACTAAACGGTTCCCACAATTGTTTGGTAGGAACCTTACATCACAGTTTCTACCATGGCATAATGTATATATGGGGCTTTACTGTGGTGTAACATGTATAAGCAGCTCTACTGTGGGGTAATGTGTATTAGCGGCACTACTGTGCGGTGTAATGTGACTAAAGGACACTACTGTGCGGTGTAATGTGACTAAAGGACACTACTGTGCGGTGTAATGTGACTAACGGACACTACTGTGCGGTGTAATGTGACTAACGGACACTACTGTGCGGTGCAATGTCACTAACGGACACTACTGTGCAGTGTAATGTGACTAATGGACACTACTGTGCGGTGCAATGTGACTAACGGACACTACTGTGCGGTGTAATGTGACTAAAGGACACTACTGTGCGGTGTAATGTGACTAAAGGACACTACTGTGCGGTGTAATGTGACTAAAGGACACTACTGTGCGGTGTAATGTGACTAACGGACACTACTGTGCGGTGTAATGTGACTAACGGACACTACTGTGCGGTGCAATGTCACTAACGGACACTACTGTGCGGTGTAATGTGACTAATGGACACTACTGTGCGGTGTAATGTGACTAACGGACACTACTGTGCGGTGTAATGTGACTAATGGACACTACTATGCAGTGTAATGTGACTAATGGACACTACTGTGTGGTGTAATGTGACTAACGGACACTACTGTGCGGTGTAATGTGACTAACGGACACTACTGTGCGGTGCAATGTGACTAACGGACACTACTGTGCGGTGTAATGTGACTAAAGGACACTACTGCGCGGTGTAATGTGACTAATGGACACTACTGTGTGGTGTAATGTGACTAACGGACACTACTGTGCTGTGTAATGTGACTAACGGACACTACTGTGCGGTGTAATGTGACTAACGGACACTACTGTGCGGTGTAATGTGACTAACGGACACTACTGTGTGATGTAATGTGACTAACGGACACTACTGTGCAGTGTAATGTGACTAACGGACACTACTGTGCGGTGTAATGTGACTAACGGACACTACTGTGCGGTGTAATGTGACTAACGGACACTACTGTGCAGTGTAATGTGACTAACGGACACTACTGTGCAGTGTAATGTGACTAACGGACACTGCTGTGCCGTGTAATGTGACTAACGGACACTACTGTGCCGTGTAATGTGACTAACGGACACTACTGTGCCGTGTAAAGTGACTAACGGACACTACTGTGTGGTGCAATGTGACTAACGGACACTACCGTGTGGTGCAATGTGACTAACGGACACTACTGTGCGGTGCAATGTGACTAACGGACACTACTGTGCACTGTGACTAACGGACACTACTGTGCGGTGTAATGTGACTAACGGACACTACTGTGTGGTGCAATGTGACTAACGGACACTACTGTGCAGTGTAATGTGACTAACAGACACTACTATGTGGTGCAATGTGACTAACGGACACTACTGTGTGGTGTAATGTGACTAACGGACACTACTGTGTGGTGTAATGTGACTAACGGACACTACTGTGTGGAGCAATATGACTAACGGACACTACTGTGCAATGTGACTAACGGACACTGCTGTGTGGTGTAATGTGACTAACGGACACTAGTGTGTGATGTAATGTGACTAATGGACACTGCTGTGCGGTGTAGTGTCCGTTAGTCACATTACTGTGCGGTGCAATGTGACTAACGGACTCTACTGTGCGGTGTATTGTGACTAACAGACACTACTGTGTGATGCAATGTGACTAACTAACACTACTGTGCAATGTGACTAACTGACACTACTGTGCGGTGCAATGTGACTAACGGACACTACTGTGCGGTGTAATGGGAATAGCGGACACTAGTGTGTGATGTAATGTAACAAACGGACACTACTGTGTGGTGTAATGTGACTAACGGACACTACTGTGCGGTGCAATGTGACTAATGGACACTACTGTGCGGTGTAATGTGACTAACAGATACTACTGTGTGGTGCAATGTGACTAACGGACACTACTGTGCAGTATGACTAACGGACACTATTGTGCGATGTAATGTGACTAACGGACACTACTGTGTGATGCAATGTGACTAACGGATACTACTGTGCGGTGTAATGTGTCTAACGGACACTACTGTGTGGTGTAATGTGACTAATGGACACTACTGTGTGGTGCAATGTGACTAATGGACACTACTGTGCGGTGTAATGTGTCTAACGGACACTAGTGTGTGATGTAATGTGACTAACGGACACTACACTACTGTGTAATGTGACTAACGGACACTACTGTGTGGTGCAATGTGACTAACGGACACTACTGTGCAATGTGACTAATGGACACTACTGTGCAGTGCAATGTGACTAACGGACACTACTGTATAGTGTAATGTGACTAACGGACACTACTGTGTGGTGTAATGTGACTAACGGACACTACTGTGTGGTGTAATGTGATGTGACTAACGGACACTACTGTGCATACCCTCCAACTGTACCTTTTTTTATGGTCTGTACCTGCCAAAAAGGGTTTTGTATCGATTTTTGACTCTCCAAATTTCAGTACTCTGCAGCCGGCTTCCATATACAGTACTCTGCGGCCGGCTTCCATATACAGCACTCTGCGGCTGGCTTCCATATACAGATACACTGTTATCAGGAAGCAGTAGCTTCCCTACACATATTACACACCATGGAAGATCACGCCAGACAGCCCACCTATAAATATTACACACCCGGGGAGCTCACACACACAACCCCCCTACACATATTTTATGCCCAGGGAGCTTTCACACATACGGAGCCCAGATTATTATTACACATACAGAGCAACACTACACATATTACACAATGCCGCCGCTTCCAGATTCTCAGCACGGAGCCGTCGCTATGCCGGTTATCCCCACATTATCCCCACCGGGCCCAGCAGCCCTCCACGCAACTCGTGCGGCCGTGATACAAGAGAAAGAAACACGGAGCACTCCGTATAACTACTCTGCCCTTGAACTTATTCACCTCCACGTAACTCATGGCTACCAGTCTAACGTCACCGCCATCTGGCTTCAAATCGGTCGGCTGCTTGTGCTCCCTCCACTGGGCGTGGCGTCCTCGCTTAGTGTACGCGGCGTCCCACAGCCCGTTCTCTCCGCTCCCAAACACCTCACAATGGGGTCTATTCATGAAGCAGTGAAAAGGGTGGAGAAGTGAGCCAGTGGAGTTGTCCATGGTAACCAATAAGCATTGAAGTAACATTTATAATTTGCATACTATACAACTGTACGAAGCAGCTGATTGGTTGCCATGGGCAACTTCTCCACAGACTCACCTCTCCACTCTTTTCACTGCGTCTTGAATAGACCCCAAAATTTTACTTAATTGGCAGGCGGAACAAGCATTTTAAAAACCATTAACAGGCGCTGCAGCCCCTTTGTTTTGTGTTCCTGATGCTCGGGCCCCTATGATCCATGGGGCCCAATAGGGGTGTCCCCTTTGACAACCCCCTGTTGCCTCCGGGCCTGCCCAACACCCCACAATATCACAGTACGACAGGACTTTCCACCAACAGTGGGATGCTGGGAGAGGGAATACATACGGGTCTGGGACTCCAGGTCGACAACAACAAGGTCGACATACCTTAGGTCGATGCCAATTGGTCGACACACCTTAGGTCGACATGGACAAAAGGTCGACAGGGACAATGTCGACATGGAAAAAGGTCGACATGAGTTTTTAATGGTTTTTTGTGTCGTTTTCTTCGTAGAGTTTTCTTCGCTCGCCATGCTTCGGGCATGGTGCCTTCGCTCCGCTCCGCTCGGCACAGATTACCATTCTAATCATAGTCCACGTGGATTGTTAAGTATGAAAAAGGTCCAAAAAAGAAAAAAATTGTGAAAAACTCATGTCGACCTTTTCCCATGTCGACCTTGTTCCTTCGACCTTTTGTCCATGTCGGCCTAAGGTGTGTCGACCAATTGGTGTCGACCTAAGGTGTGTCAACCTTTTTGTTGTCGACCTGGAGTCCGGATACCATACATACAGCCTGTCGGCAAATAGAAAATGGAAAATCATTATGGGGACACCGTCACGCAGTCGCCATGTCGGGAAAGTGCCACTTAAAGTATTTTACGCGCACGGCAGTATACCGACAACATAATGGTAATTAATCTGCCGGTGGGCGTAAAATACAATAAGAAACAATTGAACAGGCGAGTGAATGAAGGTGTTATGTAACAAATTTCTGAAAAAGGAGGTTTTTTATTTTTATGGATGTAGGTACTAGGACCTAAGGATAATAGTAACGTGTTACGGTGAATGTCAGTAGTCTATTTACTGATATATTATGTGGATAGGAGTGCCATGTCCACTTCTTAAGTTCTAATAACCAGGGCCGTCTTAGCAGCAGTGTAGGCCCCTGGGCACAGCAATGCACTGGGCCCCTACCCATCCTCCAGCGGTAAGGGTGGGGGGTGCTATCTGCGGCAGCTTTGATGTCCCGTGGGCGGTAGGGGGTGTTCTATCTTCCGCTCAGCATGTAGGACCTGGCGCAGTAATTTCTGATAATTACTCCTTTACTGCACATATAGGGCTAATCTGTAGAAGAGGGCATTGGGCTGAATGAAGGGGCCCCGGTACATGATTTCCAGGGTGGCAGGGGTGTTTAATACACTGGGGAGGGGTGGATAGTGGAGTGGGCTTAATGTTCATCATTTTCCGGTGGGAGGGCAGCTCGTTTGACTGTAGATATCTCCAGTTCCTGGAAATAGATTTCTTGGTTTTCAATGGGATATAAAACTAGCGAGCCCCAATTGTCAGGAGGTACTGGGGACACCTGTCAGGAGGTTCTGGGGACACCTTTCAGGAGGTTCTGGGGACACCTGTCAGGAGGTTCTGGGGACACCTGTCAGGAGGTTCTGGGGACACCTTTCAGGAGGTTCTGGGGACACCTGTCAGGAGGTTCTGGGGACACCTTTCAGGAGGTTCTGGGGACACCTGTCAGGAGGTTCTGGGGACACCTGTCAGGAGGTTCTGGGGACACCTGTCAGGAGGTTCTGGGGACACCTTTCAGGAGGTTCTGGGGACACCTGTCAGGAGGTTCTGGGGACACCTGTCAGGAGGTTCTGGGGACACCTGTCAGGAGGTTCTGGGGACACCTGTCAGGAGGTTCTGGGGACACCTGTCAGGAGGTTCTGGGGACACCTATCAGAAGTGTCAAAGTCAGAAAAATATCGCGCTGCACGTTGCCATATATTCACCTCATGCGCGTGCTCGCTGCACATGCACTTTCACTGGCGTGCGTGCACATACTCGCAAATGCGTAACGACGCTTCTATGAGCGTACGCTCGAGCGCATGGTATGTGCACTTACGGTAGAGTTTGTGCGCGTCTAGCGAGCGACTCAATCGCTGGATAATAAATCCATATAGCAGGTTTTATAGGTAATGTTCCCTTTAGTGATAAATGTAAGTTTGGTTAATGTAACTTGTTCACGGACTTGGGAATCCCTCTTTACGTGGTACAAAGGGTCTGATTAAGGTAGAACAGTTGTGTCTGGTACCTAACCGAAGAGTATTTTAATAGCAATAATCCGGTGTTGGTTAGGTACAGATTAAACGCTCCTGCATATAGTTATGGCCATTAGTAGTTTCTGGACATTTCATATATTTGCAGTTCATTATCCATGCGGCGGGAATCCGGAGATTCCCTCCCACCTGAGCTGATTGTAATAGCCACAGCCCACCTGTTCAAACTAACCTATGACCTTTTGTTATGATGCAGGGAGACATTCCTGTGTCCAATGAACAATGAGATTATAGGTCCCTTTGTAGTGCACTGTATGCAGTGTATATAAGGTCAGCCAGCCTGGACAGCTCCCCCATTCTCTCCACAAACGGTTATCATATTGACAAACTAGGAGCTGGTACCAGGAATATGCGCAGTGATCGTTCCCAGTGTGTGTAAGTAATTCTCTGTAATCATTTCTCGCTCCTTGTTTGTATTGGCCATATTCTCTCTCTTTGTTTTAGTATAAGATTGTAACGTTATTGTATATTTCTGTCTAGATATTCTGTTAGAATTATATGTTAGTATGTAGTGTATGACTTGTGAACTGTTTCTCTTTTCGATATAACTTAGACGCTTGTTAGTAAAGGTGTTGGAACCTTAGCACGGTATTATGTGTTCATTACATTGCAAAGGGTAATAAGAGCGTCTCGATCGCTCAAACAGCTTTAGTATTATTAAGGTTAAGCAGCGTTATATCGCTACAGTGTTTCAGAACAAGGTTTACAGTATAAGAGTATCCTTTCTGTGTGTTACATTCAAGGTTTACTAATTGTCATATTGTGAGCGTCTGCGCCGCTCGTGGTCTCCTCGTGGTCTCGAGCGTCCGCTACGCTGGTAGCGTAACATTACGGTGATCAACCGCCCATAGTGTGCCCGATATCAACAGCGTATTCTCGCGAGCGTTTGTGTCGCTCGAGCGGCTCGCTCCCGATACAGCGTCCGCTACGCTAATGGCGTACCCTTACGGTACTTCATGCGCCAATTGCGTATTTAGTCTCTTACCCATATAGTGAAGGTTATAAGGTAATCAATATCAGCATTATCAATTGGGAGCTCGTCCGTCCTCCACATATCCACACGTACGAAAGCAGACGTGATCTGCCAGCAAGGGCGTGAAGGCAGTAGTGCTGGCTAGATAAGCGTCTGTTTCGCTACGTCGTAGGAGTGCTGGTGGAATCCGGACCCGGAGGTAAGAACGATACGCTATTGTCTTTTTAAACCTGTTTCATTTCTGTCTTGCGTACGCACGCACGCATACATCTGCATTTCTTTTCATTCGTGTATTTTCACATCTCACTCTCCTGGTTGCCATTTCACAATTGATAACGTGCTAAGAAAGATTTGTTGCTATTGGTAGTTAAAGAGTAAAAATAATACATTAAGGGGTAATTTGTAAAACACGCATACAGCTTTGCCTAAAGACATAAGGAAAGACCTGTGTGGTGCTCGGTAGATGATTACATTTAAAAGATCATCTACATTGATATAAACGTGTTAATTGTATTTCTGTGGACATATCCGGCTGGCATACACGTGTCTCTAACAAAAGGGTGAGACTAGTGTACGCAACACAAGGGCCGACGCACGGAGCGTATATTACGCAACGGAGCGTCTGGGTACGCCCACATAATACAAATCACACAATAGTATTATTTTAAATAGGCGAAAAGGAGGTAACGTGAGAATAGCGCAAGTCAATTTTAGTGTCCAAAATTTTAAGCTAATAGATCCTTCTCTAATTTGCGACTCATCTGGTCTAGACTGTGTTACTGAATGAAAGGGATTTCTGCGCAGAAATAAAAGTAAAGTGTACATGTGGTGAGAGTGTGTGTATATATATATATATAAGTTTCTACAATTTTTGGGTTGAACCACAGGAAATCGAGTTCTCGTGAGGTACATACGTGTAAGTGACTGCATGGTGGCTTGGGAGGCATCCCTTGTTAAACATACAAAGAGCATTAGAGTATAGCAGACCAGGAGGTCTACTGTAGAACAGACCAGGAGGTCCAGACAGACCAGGAGGTCTAGGTACAGCAGACTAAGAAGTCCGCTATAGATAAAAGGAGCACAACACCAGAAAGGGTTGGTGCGGAACCCATATAGGCCATTAAAGCTCAGGCTGAAGGAATTCGCAGCCGCAATTTTCGATTCCACTGGTCGCTCCGCACATGAGATTAGTTGCTTATGTGCAGAACGATTGTACCGCACGTAATTGTGTGCATTAGTTAGTAATTTGACCCAGTACCATTTGCGTACGCTAGAGGGGTCATAAACGCTATTTGTACATTCTAACGTGATTTGTGTAATTTTTTTTATTTTAAGGGAGGTTCGCTGGTCACTCGGGAATTCTCTAACAACCGATACTTGTTGGGGACTGGTAGGTCCAACACGCCCCAGTAAGTAAAGGTTCATAGGGGCCCTAGGTTGGGTACAGCAGCTCTGAGTCAGTGATTGCAGTACTGGCCAACGTGGGCAAGGAGTGAGTGGAGTACTCGGTAAACTTCGCCGCCGGCCTACCTCGGACATCTTGGTTTTTGTAAGGTTTAGCTGAAGACCCTGATTTGAAGGTCAGAGGTAGTGAAAGCAACACCTGCAAGGATAGGGGCCAGTTGTTCAGGTAGGGGGCGATCAACCTCGGTTCGGGTTGATTTAGTAAACCGACCAATCGGGTCGGCAAGGTATGTAATGTGTGAGAAATACGGTCCACACGCAGAGGTTTTATGCGATGAATGGGAAAGAATGACTGTGCATGACGGGGAGAAGTTCCCAAGAGTGGGCAGTTTTAGCCCAGATGTGTTACAAAATCTAAGGAGAAGGATATGTCTCATTAAATCTGCAAAGAGACGGATCAAATATTATGATTGTTTACAGTTATGGCAACAGGAAGGTGAAATACAAGGAGAATTCGCTTATACAGCTGACTCTCACTTTGGTAAGAGAAAAATGGCAACAAGGGAGAGGATTGTTACAGAGAATGGCACACTGGTGTATGATAAAAATGCACTTAGCAACTGTATTATAGATGATAAGAATAATTGTAATAAACGTAACGATGATAATTGTAATACTGTTAAATGTACAACTATTAACCCATGCAAGTTGCACCCCTTGTTAAACTTCCCTCAGGATTACCAGCAAGAAAGTGAGCCCAGCACGATGTCGGCACCTTTTCCAGCAGCCATCCCACAAGGCATCCAGGTGGACGCGACCAAATCGATAAAGGCAGTAATCAAACCCCCTAACGGAGGGTCAGGTGAGGTCGTGTCCACAGGTACGTACGGTGTTATATATCACGCACAAACAAATGTACCTCACATTGTAGAACCAACACAAGATGATGTAGTTGAATTTAATCCTGTCAGGGTGATCGCAGTCCCAAATGGGAAGACTGACGACTAGGGAATCATTCCCGTCAAGGACAGTGCAATGCGCCGTCCCTGGTCCCGGACCGAATTGAGATCAATTATGTCTGAATTTCCTGATCCTAGGAAAAATCTAGTCGCATGTCAAAGGTTTATTAAAGAACTAGGAAACTCCACAGAACCCACCAACAAAGATTGGCGGATAGTGCTGAGGGCATGTTTGCCCTCCAGTGTTGACTCTGCGAAATTTATTACTGATTGTCAATTAGACACAGAAGTACCTCAAACGGAGGAACACAATCAGGAATGTATTAAGCAGATCAACCGACAGTTGGGAGTATATTTCCCTGCCGTTGTCAAGTGGAATGAAATTTTCTCCATAAGACAAAACGAAGGGGAAAGTATCTCTAATTATTTCAATCGAGCACTGCAAGTAATGGCTAGAAACACTGGGATCACGGACATCAAGACAAATGTAAATCATAGAGAAGTAGCAGTATCTGTGTTAATGAATGGTTTAAAGGAGGTATTGAGAACAAGGGTACAGACCACCAACCCAAACTGGAGAAATATCTCGGTGGCTGCATTAAGAGAGTCCGCTATCGAGCATGACCGTAATATCCAAAGAACCAGGGAAGCACAGGGAGAGCGGTTGATGGTGATGAGCATCCAAGCATTAGAGGAGGCATCAAATCGACCGAAACCCCAGGCCACTGGCACATGGAGGAAGCCAAGGGTTTGTTATCTTTGTAAAAGAGAAGGGCACTATGCCAGCAACTGTAACAGCCCACATAAAGTCAGACCCCCTAGACAAAGATATGAGCAGAGTTATGACACACCAAATTGTAATCAGGGATCACATAGGAAGGAGTTTGGGCCGCACCTGTAACATGCAATCAGGAAAGGTGATCATTAGGACTGATAGTAAGCCTGAGGTTACAGTTAATGAAATGGGAGGTCAGTTCCTTGCAGGCACAAGGACGGCCGGGTAGAAGTTGTAATTTATCTGTAAATGTTCTTTTCCCCATCTCTGACGTTCATCGGCAGGACCCAAATATCACATAGCTATTTGGTCCTTGCAGAAGTCTACCTAACCCCAGTATGACCTACCAGCATCGATGTATCCTGGCCAGATACAAAGAGTGGAGTATGGAAATACTGGTGGGAGAGACTATGCAGGGATACCATTGGACATGTAGATGTGACAGCCTGATGGTGAATGGAAGAATGGAAGATCTGACAATGTTTTTTTTCCCCCTGAAAATGTTTTTTTGTCCTGTTGTTGTTTATTGTTGGTTTATGTAATATATATATATATATATATATATATATATATATATATATATATATATATATATGAATTGTTCTCTCTCTCTTTTGTTTTTTTTTGTTTTCTCTCTTCTCACTCATGTTTTCATGTTTTAAAGATGGTATGTCACACATCAGTTAGACAAATGGTAATGCAAGATTTTTGCTCCTTACAGAAAGATCGCTGGTTTGGAAGGAATATTGTATCACCGGAGTGTTCGTTTGGAAGACTGAGAGACAGCACCTTTGAGATGACAGCAGAACAAGAAGAACAACAAGACTAGAGAACTAATTATCGTAACATTTTTCTTTCCCCTCAAAGTATTTTTTCGTACCCCCATTACAAATTTCTTTCTCCTCCTGTAAGATGGACTCGCCCCAAGAGACTGCAGTCCGTATTTTCCTGTTGACCATGATGTTGACCAGAGCAGTCTGTTTCGGTGAGAGTACCAGTGAGGTCGAGAAAGGATCCGGAATGGGTTTCTGATGACTGAGACGGAGGTGTAAATTTCCAATAGCAACACAATCACCGAGCAAAGGCGAGTACCGGAAAACGATCTAGCAGCCATGTTATTTGTAAACATTGTAAAGGATTGTTAGCTAAAGAGAACTGCATCTGTAGACACTGTGACAGTATAGTTGAGGATGGGTGCATCAAGAAATGTCAGTCCAGTTTTTACATTAACATGGACCGGCATCCATTGGGTGACTATCACTCATTAGTGGGTAAGGTGTTAAACCAAACAGACTGTTGGGTATGCTCTCAAGTACCTCAAGGTCACAGCAAGTCAGAACTAGTACCATTTCCTTTAACGATAGGGGAGGTACTTGAGTTAAGTGGTGGGAGGCCGGTGGACAAGAGGTTTAATATCTCTAGTCCTCCTAGTTTGAAGCTCCACCAATATCATGTGGATAGGTCCTTAGTGTGCTTTAACATTTCCAATCCCCGAAAGCCGGGAAATTGGGAAGTGTCATGGAGTAATCAGACCATGACATTCTCACATAGAGCCGACAGATTGCCTATAGACACAGAACTTATACGCCAGATAGCCGACCATGGAAGATTCTTCCGGTATAGGTACACTTTAGGAAGTAGGACCATGCGAGTTGGAGAAGTATCACCAGGATACTGTGCACATGTTGTACAAACAGATACGTGTACTAAACAGATGGGAGAATTAGGGTTAGGAGATTTCATATGGAAAATTTGTAATATGGTTATGTCACACTCCGTCCCATATGTTCTCCCCGATGATGCATATTTCATATGCGGGAGGAAGGCGTATAAGTGGCTTGCCCCAAACTCAGAAGGGTTGTGTTATATTGGAAAAGTACTGCCTGAGGTAATGACTGTATCCCACACTAAAATGAAAGATATTCACCGTGGTGCCCAAGCTCCTTACACTCACACTCATTACGAGCACATCGTTAAACGGCACCTGATAGAAAGAACAGAGCATCCGGCCTCTGACCTGATCCATGAATCCACCGGGATTCAAGTCCTACTCGCGTTAGATATCACTCGTACCGCCAGAGGAGTGATGAATTATAGATATATATCTGCGCTTGCAAATTTATTAGACAATATCACTGAAATGTATGATGACACATTCAGGTATACTGGGAGAGAGTTACAAGCCTACAAAACAGAACTGGTTCAGCATAGGATGATTCTCAATTATCTCACGGCTGTGACGGGCGGGTATTGTGTTACCCTAGCAACTCAGTATGGAATAAAGTGTTGCACGTATATTACAAACAGCACTGAGGACCCGGTCGAGGTCATAGACCAAAAGATGGATGACATTTTGCAATTAAAGTGGGAGTTCCGAAGGAACCACAATCTCACCCTCGTCGCTGTGGGTAATGAGCTGACCGGTTGGGTGTCATGGTTGAACCCACGAAATTGGTTCTCTGGTTTAGGAGAATGGGCTCAAGGAATTATCCTGGATATAGGGAAATTTCTTTTGTGTATTCTGGGTGTCATCATATTGGTCGGTCTGATATTTAGATGCGTTCGGGTTTTAACGAAGTGTAAACGTAGTGCCCGAGTGATGAGTTTAAGAAGTGAGGACACTGTAATAACAACGACTAATGTGATTTATGACCCAACGATAGATGTTGTGATGAAAATGTGATTCCACGGTCCGTTTCTTTCACCCGTTTCTCCTTTGTTTTCCTCCAAGGTACAAAGACATCTGCTTGGAAGAAGAATTTGACAACCTTTTATACAGACCACTGATGGACAATGCCATAGACCCCCCAATATCCCTAGTGACTTTTAAACTTTACGATAGCCCAACACTTTAAAGATTGTAAGTCTATGGACATTGAGAAAGCTTTTTGCACACCGTTTATAGCAAAAGCATCGGGAGACTACAGTCAACATGTACATCGAGACAAGACAAGACAAGACCTCAATCGGCAAATGTATATTAAACTCACATAGTTTATCACTGCATTTACCATAATTGTTTCTTATCTTCATCTCTACAACCTTCAGGTAATGACACACATAGTCGATAGGGAATATAGGCACAGATATCAGCAATCGCATATCCCCCCATTCATGTATCATCAACTAAAATGTGCTCCCCCATTTTGTTACAACCCAAAAGCCGAAGAGAGCTCGGTAAAGTTTGACAGCCCATCCACAGACCCTTAATACGGGATAAGAAGGAATTCAAATGTATACTTCGCAATACCTCGAAGCTTGATATAAAACACGTACGGCACGATGATACATGACCCCTCAAACATGGACTCATACATACATACTTCTACTATCTGACTAGGTCATACCCTTTTCCCACCTTCTTCTCTCCTCCCCTACCCAATCATAGAAATGTATTTACATATGACATATATTTTTCTCCTTTTGAACTGTTTTAGGAAGTGGCAGTTATTGGTGACTGCCAAAGGGTGGACTGTCAAAGTCAGAAAAATATCGCGCTGCACGTTGCCATATATTCACCTCATGCGCGTGCTCGCTGCACATGCACTTTCACTGGCGTGCGTGCACATACTCGCAAATGCGTAACGACACTTCTATGAGCGTACGCTCGAGCGCATGGTATGTGCACTTACGGTAGAGTTTGTGCGCGTCTAGCGAGCGACTCAATCGCTGGATAATAAATCCATATAGCAGGTTTTATAGGTAATGTTCCCTTTAGTGATAAATGTAAGTTTGGTTAATGTAACTTGTTCACGGACTTGGGAATCCCTCTTTACGTGGTACAAAGGGTCTGATTAAGGTAGAACAGTTGTGTCTGGTACCTAACCGAAGAGTATTTTAATAGCAATAATCCGGTGTTGGTTAGGTACAGATTAAACGCTCCTGCATATAGTTATGGCCATTAGTAGTTTCTGGACATTTCATATATTTGCAGTTCATTATCCATGCGGCGGGAATCCGGAGATTCCCTCCCACCTGAGCTGATTGTAATAGCCACAGCCCACCTGTTCAAACTAACCTATGACCTTTTGTTATGATGCAGGGAGACATTCCTGTGTCCAATAAACAATGAGATTATAGGTCCCTTTGTAGTGCACTGTATGCAGTGTATATAAGGTCAGCCAGCCTGGACAGCTCCCCCATTCTCTCCACAAACGGTTATCATATTGACAAACTAGGAGCTGGTACCAGGAATATGCGCAGCGATCGTTCCCAGTGTGTGTAAGTAATTCTCTGTAATCATTTCTCGCTCCTTGTTTGTATTGGCCATATTCTCTCTCTTTGTTTTAGTATAAGATTGTAACGTTATTGTATATTTCTGTCTAGATATTCTGTTAGAATTATATGTTAGTATGTAGTGTATGACTTGTGAACTGTTTCTCTTTTCGATATAACTTAGACGCTTGTTAGTAAAGGTGTTGGAACCTTAGCACGGTATTGTGTGTTCATTACATTGCAAAGGGTAATAAGAGCGTCTCGATCGCTCAAACAGCTTTAGTATTATTAAGGTTAAGCAGCGTTATATCGCTACAGTGTTTCAGAACAAGGTTTACAGTATAAGAGTATCCTTTCTGTGTGTTACATTCAAGGTTTACTAATTGTCATATTGTGAGCGTCTGCGCCGCTCGTGGTCTCCTCGTGGTCTCAAGCGTCCGCTACGCTGGTAGCGTAACATTACGGTGATCAACTGCCCATAGTGTGCCCGATATCAACAGCGTATTCTCGCGAGCGTTTGTGTCGCTCGAGCGGCTCGCTCCCGATACAGCGTCCGCTACGCTAAGGGCGTACCCTTACGGTACTTCATGCGCCAATTGCGTATTTAGTCTCTTACCCATATAGTGAAGGTTATAAGGTAATCAATATCAGCATTATCAGAAGGTACTGGGGACACCTGTCTGGAGGTTCTGGGGACACCTGTCCGAAGGTTCTGGGGACTTGGGGATCAGAGTTCAGGAACCAGAGCAATCCACCGACCAATATATCAACTGCATACACGGCGTGTGGAGCTGGAGCAGGGACCAGCTGCTGCAAGGCTGATATATCTGGTTCTGGGCTTAGTAGAGACAAGCTGCCAGTGTCCACCGAAAGGAGAGAGTCCCAGCATTTGGAGTATGCCCTCAGAAAAACTCTAAGTCAGACAAAAACAGAGATATCTGGCTGGAAAGAGCAATTAACAGGCTCAGATCAGGACTATTGCTTTAAAGTCAGATATTTACGGTTCTCCAGGGCCGATTTTAAAAAATGTGGTACTCCTAGAAAAAGGGAACCCACAGCTGTCAGCCTAGGGCTCTTATACTCCTGGGGCCCTTGGGCAACTGGCCCCTGAGCCCATATGAAAGACAGCCCTGCTGATAACTTATCTTAAACTGTAAATATCTGAGTTTCATCTAAATGTAACATAACTTCATCCACTTGCCTCTCCAATTCACACTTGCCGACATCACTGCGTCTGTGTTATTCTGTCGACAAGCCAACTACTTCCCGGTTGAGGGAGGGGGGGTGATGCTCCCCAGAGCTTGCCCTAACCAATATGATGCCCTAGGCAAGATTTTGGCTGGTGCCCCCTAGCACCGCCGCTAGTTCTGCAGGAGATGCCTGGCATGAGTCAGCTGGCAGCTCTGCTAACGTCGGGCACCTTTTGTTTATGAAAATGCATCTTATTTGCATTACTATGTGGCTAGTATACACAAGCAGCTTCTGTTGATTAAAATGATATGCAGCATGCCTATATTCTGTCTGCGACTGCGGCTGTATCTGTATACGAAATGCTACATTACAGTGATTTCCAGGAATACACACAGAATATAGGCATGCCGCATATCATTTTAATCAGCAGAAGCTGCTGGTGCCCCTAAGTATACCAAATGTCCTAGGCATTTGCCTAGTTTGCCTTTGCCTAAGGCCGGCTCTGATGCTCCCTGCCTCAGATAATACAGGTTATTTAATGCCCTCCAAGACCTGCAGGTCACATGTCCAAGCTCACCTGTCACTCAAAATCCACTAGTAAGGTAGATTATACTCTCACTGCACATGGCTGGTAAGGCCTGGTCGCCCCACAGAACCACAGACATTTACTTAAATGCTACATGCTCTTATGGTAAGTGCAAAGAGCAGCACTTAAGGACTACTGTCACCCCAGGGCCGTAACCACCTAATGCTGAAAACCGCCATAGTGGCGTTACCCATAACTTCAGTGTTCCCTAGGAAACCTTGTGTACTCTAAATAATAATGTACAGTCAGTGTTTAAAGATACTATATTAAAGTGGGTCTGGGACTCAGGGTCGACAACAAAAAGGTCGACACACCTTAGGTCGACGCCAATTGGTCGACACACCTTAGGACGACATGGACAAAAGGTCGACATGAAAAAAGGTCGACATGAGTTTTTTATGTTATTTTGGTGTCGTTTTCTTCGTAGAGTGACCGGGAACCCCAATTAGTGCACCGTGTCCCCTGGCATGGCTCGCTTCGCTCGCCATGCTTCGGGCATGGTGCCTTCGCTCCGCTACCGCTTCGCTCGGCACAGATTACCGTTCCAATCGTAGTCCACGTGGATCCAGGGCCGGTTCGAATGCCCTCGGCGCCCCGGGCAGGGAATGGGGGTGTGGCTTACTACAGGGGGCGTGGTCAGTCACGCCCCCTGTACAGCAGAAGCGCCGCTTAAATGCTGAGCGGTGCGCGATGACGTCATCGCGCACCGCACAGCAAAAGGTCCTCTCCGCGAAGGGAAACTAGACGCGTAGTGTCTAGTTCCCTTCGCGGAGAGGACCTTTGCTGTGCGGTGCGTGATGACGTCATCGCGCACCGCTCAGTAATGGTCATCTTTGCGAAGGGAAACTAGACGCTACGCGTCTAGTTCCCTTCACGGGACCAGAGCCGCAGGAGCCGGGGGGACACAGCGGGCAGCGGAGGGCACAGCAGTGGCGGATCTTGCCATGGTGCGGCGCCCTCCGGATGGCGCCAGCGCCCTCCGGAAGGCGGCGCCCCAGGCAAAAGTACTGCTTGCCCGTGGCAAGATCCGCTACTGCGTGGATCGTTAAGTATGAAAAGGTTCAAAAAAAGAAAAAAATCGTGAAAATCTCATGTCGACCTTTTTCCATGTCGACCTTGTTCCTGTCGACCTTTTGTCCATGACGACCTAAGGTATGTCGACCAATTGGCGTCGACCTTTTTGTTGTCGACCTGGAGTCTGGATACCATTAAGGTACATAGGTCTATAGCTAGGTCTCTAGCTCCCTGTTTATGGTCACGGAACTCGTATCCGTATAATTTACAATAGGCCTAAACTGATTCCCTAAATAATACATAATCTAATGTGTTTATTGTCCAATAAATATAATGTATGTGTGACAGCTGGTGACTGTAGCGGTTTTCCTGTATGTTAAAGCGATCATTAAAAGTTTGGGTCTTGGTTATAAATACGCTGAGTGAATAATTTGTTTCCGTCGCTGGTATAATTCCATGTACTGTTCCCGCACAGAGGGACCGCTGACACATTGACATGACTTACTAATTGCCCTGACAAGTCCCAGCATCCAGCTCCCCCTGTCCACAGTGGCAGAGATCAATGCGGATCCCCCACTAGTGCGGCAGATGGTTCTCCCCCTCTGGGGACGTCTCTTCATAGAACATTCCTTTTCAACCTGTCTATCCTGGAACATAAATCATTTGCATGAATGATCCTGGAAAATATAGTGATAAGACCACTCTCAGTACAATATATTCAATATTCAGATATCATTGTTTAAATTTGCCATATTTGTCTTCAACTTTTGTTTTTAACACTAAAATGTATGTAAGAAGTAGCCCCGATTAGACCTATGAAACGATGACGTGATTGAATGAAATTAAATGGAAATCATTTGAATTAAGGATTTATGGACATAGCTTACTGCAAATGATTGCTTATCATGGGGCTATACAGCCACTTGCCAGGAGCCCCATACATTATTCTCAGTTGGGAACTAACAACAAAAACGCTTATTAAATCATGTGATACAGAATGACAGAAATGCAGTAACCCAGAGCAACCAGCATTCAGAATGTATTTGCACTACACTGACCTTACTGTAGCTATTACCTCATTGGCTAGCGGGATGCGACTATAGTATATGCGCCTGGTTTGCTACTAGCCACTATCATTGGTAATTGTGCCTGCCCTATACTAGATGCAAAAGACATGAGAACGCCCCACCACACCAGTTTAGTCAAATGTGTAGAGCGAAATGCGTAGGCCTCTCTACAGCCCATACTTGCACACTCTGCGTATACGCCATGCAAACTCACCCAAGACTCTTCCAGCCAAAAGGCGTACGTTCAGCGCTGCGTCATCCCCTCTGGGTGCAATCTGCAACATGCATCAAATAAAATTCACATAATTTTTCCCAGGAGAGGGGGCAGTAGCTGCCAGGAAGAGGGGGCACAACAGACCTGTAATCTCCCATACACTACACTGTAAGTGATAGGGACGGTATTGCAAAGGGGAGATAGAGCAGCAGCACGGTCTGTGGGAAAGGTGAGGACTCTCAGTGGCTAAAGTACCATCCATCACCAGTGACACATTGTATCCAGCTGCTGGTGAGGGTGGAGGAGACTAGCTGCATACCTGATACTGTGCCGTGGCTGTGATTCATGCACCCTGTATAAGAGGGAGATAGAGTAGCAGTATGGTCTGTGGGAAAGGTGAGGACTATCAGTGGCTAGAGTATCCTCCATCACCAGTGACACATTGTATCCAGCTGCTGGTGAGGGTGGAGGAGGCTGGCTGCACACCTGGCACTGTACCATGGCCGTGATTCATGCACCCTGTATAAGAGGGAGATAGAGTAGCAGCACGGTCTGTGGGAAAGGTGAGGACTCTCAGTGGCTAGAGTATCCTCCATCACCAGTGACACATTGTATCCAGCTGCTGGTGAGGGTGGAGGAGGCTGGCTGCACACCTGGTACTGTACCATGGCTGTGATTCATGCACCCTGTATAAGAGGGAAATAGAGTAGCAGTATGGTCTGTGGGAAAGGTGAGGACTCTCAGTGGCTAGAATATCATCTTTCACCAGTGACACATTGAGGGTTTTTCCGACCTGATCACACGCTAGCTATTTTTTGCAGCACTGCGATCAGGTCAAAACTCAGCAAAACTGCGCATGTGTATGCACCGCAATGCGCAGGCGCGTCGTACGGGTACAAAGCGGATCGGTGCTGGGTGATGGATTTAACGAAGAATCCATTCGCACAGCCGATCGCAAGAAGATTGACAGGAAGAAGGCGTTTATAGATGTCAACTGACCGTTTTAAGGGAGTGGTTGGAAAAACGCAGGCGTGTCCAAGCGTTTGCAGGGCAGGTGTCTGACGTAAATTCCGGGACCAGACAGGCTGAAGTGATCGCAGCGGCTGAGTAAGTTCAGACCTACTCAGAAACTGCACAAAACTTTTTTGTGCCGCTCGGCTGCACAAGCATTCGCACACTTGCAAAGCGAAAATACACTCCCCCATAGGCGGCGACTATCTGATCGCAGCGCTGCAAAAAATAGCTAGCAAGCGATCAACTCAGAATGACCCCCATTGTATCCAGCTGCTGGTGAGGGTGGAGGAGGCTGGCTGCACACCTGGTACTGTACCATGGCCGTGATTCATGCACCCTGTATAAGAGGGAGATAGAGTAGCAGCACGGTCTGTGGGAAAGGTGAGGACTCTCAGTGGCTAGAGTATCCTCCATCACCAGTGACACATTGTATCCAGCTGCTGGTGAGGGTGGAGGAGGCTGGCTGCACACCTGGTACTGTACCATGGCCGTGATTCATGCACCCTGTATAAGAGGGAGATAGAGTAGCAGCACGGTCTGTGGGAAAGGTGAGGACTCTCAGTGGCTAGAGTATCCTCCATCACCAGTGACACATTGTATCCAGCTGCTGGTGAGGGTGGAGGAGGCTGGCTGCACACCTGGTACTGTACCATGGCCGTGATTCATGCACCCTGTATAAAAGGGAAGCCGCTGCCAGGATAAGAAGCATCGCAGCTCACTGCAAGTTCAGGATCCTGGACCCTTTGTTCAGAGCTTCCAGTCCCCAAAGCCCAGAGCACGCAGCCCGGCGTCTGGCTGCAGATGGGGAGGGAGGGAAGGAGAGTTTGGGGTGGGCTTGCAGTCAGCATGTTTGTTATGAATGGGGTGTGAATCTCCGTCCTCGCTGCTGTGACATTGGCTGCTGGAACAGGACTATAGCCGGGATCATCAGTCCCCCCCTCTCTGCCTGGCTTCCAGCAACTGCTGCCCTGGAGAAATCGGGATCATGCCCAGGAGCCGGGCTCCTTGCTGAATGAGGGTGAGTCTGTGCAGTTGTTACACACCCCTCTCTGTGTGTGCTTCCTCCCAGCCATAATCCCTGCCTGTGCATCGTGCATCACCCATGCACCAGCCATAGCATCCCTGCAACTTCCCAGCATCTCCCGGAGAGGGGACCAGATCCCTAGCAGGGTCCCCACTGCCTCCACTGTCCTAAGGGAACTTTGCTGTATTTCTCTGTCCCTATTACAGTATCCTCTGTGTGTGCTTCCTCCCAGCCATAATCCCTGCCTGTGCATCGTGCATCACCCATGCACCAGCCATAGCATCCCTGCAACTTCCCAGCATCTCCCGGAGAGGGGACCAGATCCCTAGCAGGGTCCCCACTGCCTCCACTGTCCTAAGGGAACTTTGCTGGATTTCTCTGTCCCTATTACAGTATCCTCTGTGTGTGCTTCCTCCCAGCCATAATCCCTGCCTGTGCATCGTGCATCACCCATGCACCAGCCATAGCATCCCTGCAACTTCCCAGCATCTCCCGGAGAGGGGACCAGATCCCTAGCAGGGTCCCCACTGCCTCCACTGTCCTAAGGGAACTTTGCCGGATGCCTCTGTCCCTATTCTTCCAGTATCCACAACATCCTTTATACCCTGAGTATACTGTATCTATATAATGTATTTTATTTGTTTTATTGTTGTGTATAATCTGCTTTACACAGATCCCTGTAGTGTATAGATGTGTTATTTTTTATTTCCACCTATTGTCCAGCAATATTGCTCAGGGTGTATATTGTAGTCCAGCTGATAGTGGAGGGATGCCGGGATATATTACTGGAATGCTATTATGTAAACCTAATCTGCAGGTGTTTGTACCTGGTAAATGCTACCATATGTCAGTAAATACATGGGGTTACTATGGCGATTTATCAGGTGCAACATTGAATTTGATTGAAATTGTACTCGTCACCTGTGCGTTACCTGTCAGCTGGGGGCTGGGGTACTTCACTGGTTACCGTCAGATATTACCTAGATCTGGATATTCTAACCTGCTGTATCCGATCGTGCCATCTGCTGCCTGTGGCAATTATTACGCTGCACTTTCCGTGGAGTTAGGTGACTTGGGTGTCCTGAGATAACCTGAATTGTGGTCCAGTTTTGTGAGGCTCATAACTTCACACACTCCCAAATTCTGTGTTCTGATTGGCTAGCTGGGCCGTACGGTGGCAAATATTGAATGGCAGGTGGCCAATCAAAACAAAGGCAGTTTGTGGTACTTACCCTCCTGCCCACTGGTCCTCTGCAGCCTCTTATTGGATAGGACTGTACAGGGCGGCAGCTGTGTGGCTCCCTATTGGATAGGAAAGCTGGGTTGAGAAAAAGCGTTGGTCGACTAGGATTGTGCCCCCTGCTGTTCTGCAAAAGTGTAATTGGATTTCAGGGGTGGCAGAGAATGAAAATTCTTTGTTTGGGGGCCTGGAGGGTTTTGTGAACCACTCTGCAAAGTAGGGATCTCCCCAGGAAATGCTCCCACCTCTTTACTTCATTTATATAATCATGTCCCACCAAAAAACTCCACCCCCTTTCTGCATGTCAGTGCGAAGGTAGGTGCACTTGTGCGTCTAGTTGTCACCTACCACAGATCTACCTGACTCCGCTCATCGGCCGCTGCAGAGCTTTGTGCGCTTGCTGATGCCGCTATCTTGGCCTGTGATTCTGCGCCCTTTCCTGTAAGACTAAGCAAACCGCCATAAGTATTATACGGTTATAGGCCAATGCGGCTATTACTGCGCAAGACGACACGGTTGTATAAAGAACCAGCACTCCATAGCAGTCTTAGCAAGTTTCTGTGTTTTAGCTCCATGTGTAGCCAAAGTTGCGGCCTATATTTACACTCCATTTTCAGTCACATGTTCTGCGCCAAGCATGGGTAGGTCTAAGTGCCATTACTGATCATGGCGGCTGCTCTTGCGCCAGGAGGGATGTGGGCGCCATCGCACAGATGCGTACATTGGATATTTGCGCAGAACTTCAGATGGCAGGATGCCTCTACAATTGTGTGTGTCCCTTTATCAAGGTATAGCCAAAAACACGCAATACCAGTGTTCACATAGTTAATCGTGTTTATTTTTGAAAAATTATTTTTTAGCAGAAGCGCATGCTTGAAAATGTCTAAAAAACCCTACGACATATACATTGTACCCACAAAGGTGCCGCTGCGATTAGCATAGATGGGATCAGAAATATTGGTGTAGATAGTGCTGGTTATTGTATTATAAATATATATATATATATTGTGTATGAGTATACATATTGATATATATGTATTATTATTTTACTGGATCACTATACGATATAAATGACAAACAATGTGGGATTTATTACCCTGATTTGATTGTAACCTGTCTTTTTAGATTTGACGATTGTGTTTCATGTACAATGGAGGTCTTATTAAGAGAGAAGGCATTTTCCAATAATTAATGAGTGCGTTATATTTGTTCATAAGGTATGCGTTCAATTTGCCGCCTGTTGGGATCCCGGCGATCACAATACCAATGCCAGAATCCCGACACCCGGTTAAATGCCGGCAGTCGAAATCCCAACTGACACCCGAAATCCCCTCTTGGGTGGTGGTCTATGTCACCACCCAGTGGGAATAGACTAGTGTCCACTGGGCCGACGTATGGTGAGCGCAACGAGCCCGAGAGGACACAATGCGCTCGCTGCCGGTATTCCAGCTGTCGAGATTCCGGTGTCAGTCCGCTGACCGCCAGAATCCTGACAGCCGGGATATCATACTGATCCCGTTCATGATTACGCTTTACACCTAACCCTAATACCCACTGGCGTTTGTTACGTTGTTATAGTACGTTTATTGCTAGTAACTTGTTCCTGAGTGTTGTGGTGTTGGATAGGGATGTTAGTCTACACAACGGCATGTAACCAGAGGTGTGGTATGTTAGGTAGATTAGACTTGGGTTGACAGTGTCTAGGCCGACCACTTTGGTTTCTAGGTCGACAGGGACTCTAGGTCGACATGAGTTTTTTTCTTTTTTTTTTGTGTCGTTTTCTCCGTACAGTGACCGGGAACCCCAATTAGTGCACCGTGTCCCCTCGCATGGCTCGCTACGCTCGCCATGCTTCGGACAAGGTGCCTCGCTGCGCTCGACAAAGGTTACCGTTCCCAATTGTAGTCAATGTGGATCGTAAAATATGAAAAAGTAAAAAAAAGAAAAAAAAAGGAAAAACTCATGTCGACCTTTTGTCATGTCAACATAGAACATGTCAACCTAGAGTCGCTGTCGACCTAGAAACCATGACAATCTACTTACTGTCGACCAATAGTGGTCGACCTAGACATTGTCGACCTACTTACTGTCGACCTAAAGACCGCATTCCCGTAACCAGGATGATTATTCAGATAGCAGAGATAACAGTTTGTAGTATATAGTAGATGTTCTGCAGCAGCAGGAACTCACAGTGGGCGGGATGTACTAATGTACATCACCGCCCATCGCTGCCCTGCGCCACGATGCTGATTGCATATGTACTAACATATACGATCAGAGTTGCGGAGGACAGCTCTTCCGATAAGAGCTGTCCTCCGCGATGCGCAGCGGCAGCCTGACTTCCGGGATTCGGCCCCAGGAGTCAGTCTGCGCATGCGCGGGGTGACGGGGGCGGCCGCAGGGCATGCTGGGAGGGATCCGATCGGATCCCTCACACAGCGCCGCGGAGAGAAGCCCATAGGCTTCTAAGGACGTACGCCACCCCACCGCGGCGCTGTCCTGCCGGCCGGGGGTTAGTACTTTAGGAAAATGCGGTAAACAGGGAGTTTACCGCATTTTCCGCTTAGTACATCCCGCCCAGTATACATGTGAAGCAGTACAGCGGTAACACAGCGTCTCAGTACACACAGGGTGCGGCTGCGGGGTAGATAAGGTCACACACTGAGAAGAGTAGAAGCTGCACGTCAGGGCAGTTGTCTCTCCTAAGAAGAACGCTCTCAGACTGTGCACTAAGCGGGTAATTCAGTCCTGATCACTCGCTAGCATTTTTTGCGGCGATCAGGTCAGAACTGCGCATGCGTATACAATGCAATGCGCAGGAGCGTCGCACAGGTACAAAGCGGATCGCCGCTCAGCGATGGGTTTGTGAATTCATTCGCACGGGCGATCGCAAGGAAATTGACAGGAAGAAGGCATTTGTGGGTGGTAACTGAGCGTTTTCTGGGAGTGGTTGGAAAAACGCAGATGTGTCCATGCGTTTGCAGGGCGGGTGTCTGACGTCAGTTCCGGTCCAGGACAGGCTGAAGTGATCGCAGCGGCTGAGTAAGTCCTGGGCTGCGCAGAGACTGCACAAGATCTGTTTGTACAGCTCTGCTACACATGTGATCACACACTTGCACAGTGAAAATACACTCCCCTAAGGGCGGCGACTGTCTGATCGCAGCAGTGGAAAAATCCCCTAGCGAGTCTGAATTAGGCCCTAAGCCCCTCCTCCTGCACTGAGCTAACACTAGGAGGGAAAACACTAGAGCAGGGAAGCTGCCTCTAGTGCTGGGAACGGAGACAGACCACAGGTTGATCTACTGTCTAACACTTCCAACACTAGTAATCATTCTTTCTAGTAAATTACTAATGACAGATGCGTTTGTCTCGCATGCCTATTTATTACTAGAGATGAGCGGATTCGGTTTTACTCGGATTTACTCAGTTCTCAAAACGGCATCTGATTGGCTATCCAAGACACGTGACATCCGTGAGCCAATAAGATGCCGTTTTGAGAACCGAGTAAATCCGAATCCGCTCATCTCTATTTATTACCAATTGTGAGTGCATGGGGAATGCTCGTGGTGCGAGGCCTAGTTTATGATGCAGAGCAGGGAGTAAATCGGGCATAAATTGCTCATATGAGCATGATGTGATTGTTTTCTCCCGCACATCACGCAGGAAGAGAGCGGAGATTCCCCCCAGCTCCATGTTTTGTAAATTATGCTTGGTGGTATGTACTAAGCATTGCATCCGCATTGTGGTACATCCCGCCTCTTATCGGGTACATGCACACTGGCATTAATAACGCACATATGTATTCCTCCCAACTGTCCCGATTCTCGCGGGACAGTCCAGTTTTTTGGGGACTGGCCCGCTATCCCACCCACGGGCCGCAGTGTCCCGCAGTGGGGGGGGGCAGTTGGGAGGCACAGCGTCTATTCAGTGCAGACAGAGGGAGAGAGGGCATGCCAGCGGCTCACGGAGCGCTGGGCATGCCCCCTCAGTGACAAAATCTGGGGCGTGGCTCGCGATCGTGGGCCCTTCCGTGAAGTCATGACGCTTTTCCATAGACCATGCCCCTTTTTCGGGAGCGCGCGCAGCTTTGCCGCACGTGTGTCCCTCTTTGAAGGCAGACAAAGTTGGGAGGTATGCATACATACCTAGAAATGCGCAAAGGACAGCTTCCCCAATAAGAGTTGTCCTTTGCGATAGAAGGACTTCCAGGTTTTGAACATGAGTCCTTCTGCGCATGTGTAATAGGACGCACGCACCACGGGGAGTGCTAGGAGGGATCCGATTGGATCCTTCTCAGAGGGAATTGCAGAGAGCAATCCATAGGCTCTTATTGATGGCATTATCATGGCCGTAGACAGAGTGGCCGGGCCCAGGTAATGGGAGGGGCGTGGCCTAATGTAAGGGGGCGTAAATCCACACACACACACACACACACACACACACACACACACACACACACACACACACACACACACACACACACACACACACACCTTCTTCTATGCTGCAAAACACCATTCCCAACCTCTCCAGACTAATTATTCCTAAGGAGACTGATTGATTAACAAATCCTAAAGTGCTGCACAATTTATGGGCCTGACTCCCCTTGAGCAGCACAGTTCAATATTTCCTGTGTTGCAACTAGAATGAATGGGCCCATTAAATAAAAAAATGGTGAAAGCATGTGAAAACCATTTTTGCTTGTTTAATGGACCATTCACATTGAGGAATAGGCTCCTAAATGTTAACATTATGGATCCACACCTTTCAAGAAAAGACAATCTAACTTTCTAAACTCTAAAGGGCCCTACTCACTGGCCGACCCGCCGCCGAGCTGCCCGACGGCGGATACGGCCGACGAGCGACCCAGCGGCGGGGGGGGGGGGGGGGGGGCAGTGACGGGGGAGTGAAGTTTCTTCACTCCCCCCGTCACGCGGCTGCATTGAAGTGCAGGCAAATATGGACGAGATCGTCCATATTGGCCTGCATGCACAGCCGACGGGAGATCAGCGATGAACGAGCGCGGGGCCGCGCATCGTTCATCGCTTAAGTCTCCACACTGAAAGATATGAACGAGTTCTCGTTCATTTATGAACGAGATCGTTCATATCTTTCAAAAAATCGGCCAGTGTGTAGGGCCTATTAGATAAAATCTATTTACTCTCATTTTAACTGTCAAAAATTGGACAGATCGCTGACCTATACAGGACCTCTGTTTATAGCTGGGACATCCTTCCAGTAGTAGAGGAACAACAATCACCTAATAAAGCAGAGGACATGGAGTTGCCGCTGATTATACAGAGACCTGGTGTGCTGTGACCTCTTCCAGTCACAATGGGAAACAAGCTGTAAATTACCCAGGATTTATTGGCCAGCGGACAATAAATTGAGAGAGAGCCTTTTAAACCCGTTCATATGCTAATTGTTTCCTTTTAATACCTTAGGGCCTAATGTAATTAACTCATTGAGCTGTCCTTGAGCAGGCTCTGTGGTTCAGCAAAACAGATTCAAATTCCTAACATCCTACAAACTAATGTGGTTCCAGACCTGACTCTTCCTGGTGCTGGCGGACATATGGAGTCACCCCTGATATAAGACCATAATAGACCTTCTGTAGGATAGATTCCATAAGATGAGAAAGATCGTGATCACACAAGAGCAAAGCGATGCCAATTCCTTGAGATATCTCGCCAGATCTGGAAACTCATTGTTTTATTTATGATCTTTGGCAAATACAGAAATAGTATGTTTGTCAGAATTGAGACGTTCTTCCAATCTGCTTCTTTCCACGCCCACGCCTGTGTAAGGTCTGAGACGCAGACCTATCCGTGAATTTAGCCGAGCTTGTACTGCCGGCCGCCAGCCACTCATTATTCCTAGTGGCCGTGCACTTCTGATTACATTCTAGCCACGGGTGCACACAGGGGGGGTTTATAAGAAGAGATAGGGCATCGTGCCCCACTTTTCTTTGCATTATGAGCTGTTTGCCATCCTGTCTACCAGGGCCTGATTTACTGCTAGGCAACCTAGAGAGCCGTGAATGTCCCCCTGAAATCCTGACCCTCTCTGCATATGTTACATCTGCCCCACCTGCTGTGCACATGGTTTTGCCCATTAGAGAAGAGTTTGCTGCTGCGATCAGGTCTGAATTAGGCCCTAGATCTGGAGGAAAGAAGGAGTCGTCTGCGTCTTCCTCTACTTCTCAACGAGAAGCATTTTCCTCCAGGTGCCAGCAGGGGGAGCTGATAGGATCGGCTTTTCCTTAGTGTACCGTAGTCCTGACTCCTGTGCCAGCTCCTCTCCTCTTGTACTACAGGCAGTGCGGGGCTTAAATGGTATCTGTGTCCCTGCCTCCGAGGTTGCAAGTTTTACTGGACAGGAGGGCAGGTCAGTCGCTGAGCTTTGTATGGAGGGGAGGGGGATACTCTGCAAGCTGCCAGTAACAATAAGTGATGCGTTTTGCAGTGTGTGTTGATTCGGGGTATAGCCTATAGTTATGCAGGGAAGCAGTCAGGATCCCAGCTGTCGGGATCCCGGCAATCAGAATGTAGACGCCGGAACCCCGATACTATTCTGAACGCCGACACCGGCATCCAGAATGGGTGCACCATCCCGGTGCCGGAATCCCGACAGCCGGGATGGCAAACAAAGAGACCGCGGCGCTGGAGAGGTAAGTTGCGGGAGGAGGGAGGTGTTCAGCTTAGGCTGCGTTCTGGGATTTTAGGCTTAGGCTGCGTCCGGGGGGGGTTAGGGTTAGGCTGTGTGGAGAGAGGGTTAGATTTAGGCAGTGGGGGGGGGGGGGGGGGGGGGTGTTGGATAGGTTTAGGCACCTCTGGGGCTGTGACGAATTTCCCACTAAGCATGTGAGGCACCTGCCTATGGGTGGCACCTGCTGGGGGCGGCACGGCAGCTCCCCCCCACATGTGGAGATGTGTCCTGTATCACAGGGCACATCAGTGCAGCGGTGGAGTAAGGGGATCCTCTTACGCAAGAATGTGGTTCTGAATAAAATGAGGTAAGTGGACCTATGTTGGCAGAACCAGATCTGCAGTTAGTGGAGGGAAAATCCCAACCTCTGCCTATCTGTATCCAAAACTTACAGCCTCTTAGGGAAATACCGTACAGTAAACATCCCAATCAAGTCATACGATACAGAGAACTTCCCTGTGACGCCATACAATACAAAGAACATGCTATACCTATCCATATAATGCATAGAGTTTCCTAGGGATCAGCATACAGTATAGAGAACATCTCAGGGACCAGTATACAACACAGAGAACATTCTGATCACTGTCAAACAATACAGAACAGCCTAGTAAGCTCCATACAATTAAGAAACAAATCTCAATGGAACAACACACAGAGCATTTCAGTAACCAATTTACTATACAATGCAGAGAGCACTCTATTGACTGCCATATAAAAGATTATTTTGTGACCATCATATTATCGTTAACCCTTCCTCAAAAATCATTACCTCTAAATTATAACAACTGAATTCAACATAATTAACCCCTTCATAATTATCTTCCTCATCTCTTCATTAGTTAATCCCCCATACCACAGGTTCTCAAACTCGGTCCTCAGGACCCCACACAGTGCATGTTTTGCGGGTCTCCTCACAGAATCACAAAATAAATAATGAGCTGCACCTGTGGACCTTTTAAAATGTGTCAGTGGGTAATTAATACACCTGTGCACCTGCTGGGTTACCTGCAAAACATGCACTGTGTGGGGTCCTGAGGACCGAGTTTGAGAACCTGTGCTCCATACCATCAATGCATTTCATTCATATCCATTTGTAAATCTGCGCCTCTAGTGGCCACCCTGTCTGCTGCAACGTGTGATTGTATCACCATACAAAGTAGATTGGAAGATAAATAAAATATACTACCCCTGTGTGGCGAACCATAAAAAATAAATAAATGATTAATTAGTTATTTATTAGCAGTTTCTTATATAGCGCAACATATTCCGTTGCGCTTTACAATTACAACAGTTATAGAGAAAAACTGGGCAAAACCAGCAGACATAGCAGTAGGAAGGCCCTGCTCGCAATACAATCATCATGGGACTCCGTACTCTGCAATTTATGTCTTTTTCTGCAACGGGGTACATTGGTTTCCACAGGAAAACATTGGGGTTTAGAAATGGATCTTGATCCAGGCACCAAAAGGCTAAAACTTTAGACTGTCCCAGGATGCATTGGGGCCTCCTCTATAACCCCGCCTCCAGGCACTGTGAGCTGAGTTTCGAGTTGGTGTCTGCAGAAGCAGGTCACTTAAACGGGGGGCTGCACTGGGCAGCCCTGAAAAAGCTTTTAGAAGACTTCAAGGGCCTGCAGCACTTACATGTCAGGGTGACATTCTGTGCTGCGGCTCCGTCACCTCCCCAGCGGCGTCGCATACGCCCGCTGGCTCTGTTCCTGGGTACTTGCGGCGGAGACGCTCCGGCTCTAGGCACACGGTCGCAGACGCTCTTCTGGTTCGCGTGGCTGCTACAGAAGGGAGGAGGTAAGAGGGTCCCCCAGGTGGGACCCGCCATTAAATCGTGTGCTGGTCGCAGTCTAAGGAGATGGACTGCGACGCTGGCGTGGACACTTTAACAGGGGATAGGAGCAGTGCCAGATTAAGGTCTGCATGGGCCTGGAGCTGAAATCTATGAAAGGCCTATTGCACGCCGCGCAGTGAGTGTGTATGGCGCCAGAGAATTTCTTCCCATGAGGACTGGGGAGTGTGGTGTCATGCTACATCACTGCACTTCCTCCCCACACTACATCTCTTCACTATATCACTACTACACTACATTTCCCCTATGTGGAATATTTATCATAACCCGTAATGTCTATGGAATGTGATAAATTCGACCAAAATCGCATCGAGATGACTAAATACATCGCAAGGATGTATCAGTTATCGCATGCAGGGACAGAGCTTGTGAGCAAGCTCTGTCCCTGCAAATCCGGTTACCACATTTCGCAGAGTATTTTTCATGAAAAATACTCTGAGATTGCACTGCGCATGCATTGCCACCGGCTACCAGCATCAGCAAAAAACTGCAACTGCTAGCAGTCACATGCTGGGGGCAGCCCAGCACAGATCAAGGGTGTCCAGCATGCTAATGGCTGCCCGTCGGCCTGCTTCCAAACCAGACAAGCCTGCTGCATGACGAGGTGGGCCTCCCCCTGGGGGACCCCAGGGTGGGAGGCCGACTTCTGCGATTCACCCAGGTCTGGTTAAAGACCACTTCAGACGCATGGGTGCGAGAAGTTGTCTCTCACGGGTATGCAGTCTCTTTCAAGAGACGTCCCCCTCGCCAGTTCTGCACAATGGTTATTCCTTCGGATCCGTTGAAGGCGCAAGCTCTACATCTGGTTGTGCGTTCCCTCCTGGATACAGGAGTGGTAGTGCCGGTACCTCTGTCCCAGAGAGGCAGAGGATACTACTTGACCCTGTTTCTAGTCCTGAAACCCAATGGGTCTTTCCGGCCTGTACTCAACCTCAAATCACTGAACAAGTTTGTGAGAGTGTCCACGTTCCATATGGAAACACTGCGCTCAATTGTACTGGCCATGGAACCCGGAGACTATATGGTATACCTGGATATACAAGATGCTTACCTGCATATACCAACTGCCATATCGCATCAGCAATATCTGTGGTTTGCTATTGGCAACCTTCACTATCAATTCCAGGCTGTGCCATTTGGACTGGCCACGGCCCTTCGAATCTTCACCACGGTTATGGCCGTGATGATGGCTCATCTCCGTCGCCAGGGATTCAGGATCCTGCCGTATCAGGACGACTTGCTGATTCTGGCAAACTCCCACAATGTCCTCTTCGGTCATCTACAACTGATGGTAAACTTCTTACAAGCCTCAGCAATATCTGCGGTTTGCTATTGGCAACCTTCACTATCAATTCCCGGCTCTGCCATTTGGACTGGCCACGGCCCTTCAAATCTTCACCACGGTTATGGCCATGATGATGGCTCATCTTCATCGCCAGGGAGTCAGGGTCCTGCCGTATCTGGACGACTTGCTGATTCTGGCAAACTCCCACGATGTCCTCTTTGGTCATCTACAACTGATGGTAAACTTCCTACAAGCCCACAAGTGGCTCATCATCTGGAAGAAGTCCTCACTGGTCCCTGCTCGGAACATGGTGCACCTGGGGGCAATGCTGGACACACACAGTCAATGGCTGTTTCTGTCTCCAGAGAAGGTCCTGAAACTTCAGGACAGGATCAGATACTTCCTGTCTCGCCTAAGAGTGTCGATACACTCGGCAATGCAAGAACTAGGCCTCATGGTGTCGGCTTTCGACATGGTAGAGTACGCTCAGTTTCATTCCTGCCCTCTACAGAGGTTAATCCTTTCCAAGTGGGACGGCCTGCCTCATCGGATAAGGTCTCACATGATTTCCTTGACTCCGGAGGTTCGTCTGTCGCTGACCTGGTGGCTACAGGACCAGCAGTTGAGCAGGGGCCGTCCCTTCTGGATCCCCAACTGGGTCCTACTGACTATGGACACCAGTCTGAGGGGTTGGGGCATGGTGTTGGAGCAACACTCTTTCCAGGGTCGTTGGTCCAAGGAGGAATCACTCCTCCTGATAAACATTCTGGAATTGCGGGAACTATTCAATGCTTTGTCTCTTGCCCTGCCTCTGGTACAGAACAGGCCTGTTCAAGTACGGTCAGACAACGCCACCACGGTGGTGTACATAAACTATCAAGGTGGCACTCAACGCCGCATGGCAATGATAGAAGTGTTAAAAATCCTTTGTTGGGCGGAACGCCATCTGCCAGCAATATCGGCAGTGTTCATTCCGGGAGTCCTCAACTGGGAAGCGGATTTCCTCAGTCGTCAGGACGTGCACACCGGAGAGTGGATTCTACATCAGGAAGTCTTTCAACTCCTAGTGGACAAGTGGAGCCTATCAGATGTAGACCTGATGGCGTCTCGACACAATCACAAAGTTCTGGTCTTCGGATCTAGAACCAGGAATCCTCAAACAGCGTTCGTGACCACACTGGCAATTCCAGGGAACTTTTGGCTGCCCTACGTGTTCCATCCAGTGTCACTCCTGCCCAGGGTACTATGGAATTTCAAACAAGAAGGACGAATACTACTACTAGTCACTCCAGCGTGGCCCAGACTGCATTGGTTCTCAGACCTGCAGGGTCTGTCAATAGAGCGTCCTCTTCTACTTCCTCAACGCCCAGACCTCTTCGTTCAGAGCCCTTGTGTCTACCCGGACCTGGCCAGACTGGCTTTGAAGGCGTTGCTCTTGAAGCTTCACTTCTGAGGGCCAAAGGATTCTCCGAGGCGGTTATCCAAACTATGCTGAAGGCCCGCAAACCGGCTTCTGAGCGAATTTATTATAGGGTCTGGAAATCTTACTTCACCTGCTGTGCTGCTAAGAATTACGATGCTTACAAATTCAGTACTTCCAGACTTCTGGCTTTTTTTGCAACAAGGTCTGGATTTAGGCCTTTGTCTGGCCTCCCTCAAGGTTCATATCTCTGCCTTGTCGGTTTGGTTTCAGAGAAAAATTGCGTCTATTTCTGACGTTCATACTTTCACTCAGGGCGTACTACGGATTCAGCCTCCCTGTTACTCCATGGGATCTGTCTGTTGTTCTGAATGCCCTGCAAGAGTCTTAATTTGAACCTCTTGAGTCAGTGGACCTTAAATGGTTCACGGTCAAGGTCCTGTTCCTGCTGGCTATTGCCTCTGCTAGAAGGGTGTCAGACCTAGGCGCTCTGTCCTGTCGTCCACCCTTTCTGATATTTCACCGTGACCGGGCAGTTCTTAGAACTCGCCCTGGTTATTTGCCTAAGGTGGTGTCATCTTTTCACCTTAACCAAGAGATTGTGGTTCCAGCTTTCATCTCTTCTGGTTTGTCACCCAAAGAGCGGTCTTTGGATGTGGTACGGGCTCTCCGTGTTTATGTAGAGAGGACTGCCTCTGTTAGGAGGTCAGATACCCTTTTTGTACTTTTTAGTTTTCACAAACGTGGTTGGCCTGCGAACAAGCAAACATTGGCCAGATGGATTAGAATGGTGATTGCACAAGCTAATGCACAGGCTGGTCTTCCAGCTACTGCTGCTATTAAAGCCCATTCTACTCGGTCTGTTGGACCTTCTTGGGTGGCCCACCGAGGCGTGTCCGCTGAACAATTGTGCAAGGCGGCTACGTGGTCCTCAGTGAACACATTCATTAGGTTCTATGCCTTTGATACTTCCGCCTCCCAGGATGCTTCCTTTGGACGCTGGGTTCTCATACCCGCTATGGCACGTCCCCTCCCATGAGGAACTGCTTTAAGACATCCTTGATGTTTCCCTGTGGAAACCAATGTACCCCGCTGCAGAAAAGGAGATTTATGGTAGACTTACCATTGTTAAATCTCTTTCTGCGAGGTACATTGGTTCCACAGGGCGCCTGCCCTGACGCACCTAGCTTCTATGGGTTTGTATGGCATTAGCCGCTGGTACCTTCTCCTGTCGTGAGAACGTGGTTCTGCTGTATGTGACTAACATCTACCTTCTCTTTTACCTGCTCTTGCATTGGACTGGTTAACGAAACTGAGCTCACAGTGCCTGGAGGCGGGGTTATAGAGGAGGCCCAAATGCATCCTGGGACAATCTAAAGCTTTAGCCTGTTGGTGCCAGGATCAAGATCCATCTCTACACCCCGATATTTCCCTGTGGATCCAATGTACCTCGCAGAAAGATATGTAACAATGGTAAGTCTACCATAAATCTCCTTTTTTTTTTTTTAAACACTTTTATGTTGAGGTTGACCATAATTCTGTAAATTCAAATCCACTCTATATTTGTTAAGGCAACAGTCTGATCATTACATTATGTGAGTAATATTACAGGAAAAAAGTGATATAGGGGATCTATTCACGAAGCAGTGAAAAGTGGGGAGAAGTGAGCCAGTGGAGAAGTTGCCCATGGCAACCAATCAACATTGAAGTCACATTTATAATTTGTATACTATAAAATTATACAGAGCAGCTGACTGGTTTACATGGGCAACTTCTCCACTGGCTCATTTCTCCATGCTGATCACTGCTTCATGAATAGACCACTGAGTGAAGAACAGACAATTAATGTTGCAGCATTTACTAAAATGTAAGTGATAAGTGACCCTCTACGTTCTTCATCAGCATGTGTGCGTGTGTGTATATATATATATATATATATTGTGACAAGAACACTGGGATAGTGTTTGAGGGCAGGTATATTTGTCCCAGGTTCTTGTCTTACATGTTTTAGAAAATGTTAACTTCTAGGAAAAATGCTTTTTGTTTTGTCTGAACCTTTTCAGTTTGCTGTAAAAGCTGGGTAAAGGCTCTGAGAGAGAGATAAGGCGAGTTCTAGACATTGGGCCCAGTTCGGGTCTTTGGCCTCACAGAGGGCTAATCAGGGTTTCAGCTGTGTAAGAGTGATATAGTGCTTCTAACCTGATTAGTATGGGCAGACTGCCTGGGAAGGCTGCAGGATCTGTGTGTGAGAGACACGCTTTCTGATGCAAGTAAGCTATACAGTATGTACTGAAGAACTCTGTGTTTTGTTTAGTGACAGTTAGGAACATCTTATGTTTAGTTAGTGCCGGACAGGCAAGGTATTTTTATTTTGGGGTTTGTTTTATTTTCTGTTTCAATAAAACTGGCCGGGGTCAGTTGTACCAGAAACTGGACTTGTGTTGTTCCTCAGCTGCTGCGGGCTGCCATATTCCCCAGGAAAAGGCACCTTGCACCCCTACAGTGTTACAACTTGGCGGAGAATGTGAGCAGGCTGTTCTGCGCATAAGTGAAAGCAGCAGCTTTGTGAGGCCTGCAGAAAACGGTGGTTTATGCAGATACAGCCCAGTGTGAAGTTACTGAGACTCACCTCTGAGGGTTTGATATATGTCCTGGGTGAAAGCAGCTGCAAAGCCGCCTGAAAAATCGGTTGACATGGAGGATCTGCTTAAAGCCTTGCTGCAAGCTACAGCGGCTCAGCAGGAGGCCAACCGACAGCAGCAGGTGGCAATGGAGGAAAATTGGAGACTACAGCAGGTGGCAATGGAGGAAAATAAGAGACAACAGCAGGCAGTTGTTGATGAACTTTACAGGCAACAGCGTCAGGATAGAGAGGCCTTAACAGAAGTGGTGCAGAGACTTGCAGCTCGGGTTGGAGATGTGGCCGTCAGTGCTCCAACCAGCTCTAGTTCTATACGAGCCAGTCACTTCCTGCAGAAAATGACAGAGGCTGATGATGTGGAGGCCTATCTGACCACGTTTGAAAGGACTGCCGAGCGTGAGAACTGGCCGAAAGCACAGTGGGCCAGTCTGCTGGCACCTTTCCTGTCAGGTGAGCCCCAAAAAGCTTACTTTGATTTAAGCCCTGCTGAGGCTCGGGACTATGATAAACTAAAGACTGAGATCCTGACCCGCCTGGGAGTCACGCTGTCAGTACGAGCACAACGGGTGCACCGTTGGCTGTACGCCATGGAGAAGCCTCCGCGCTCCCAGATGCACGACCTTATTCAGCTAACAAAAAAATGGCTGCAGCCAGAGACATTAACTGGTCCCCAGATGGTGGAAAGAGTCGTCATGGACCGCTACTTGAGATCTTTGCCCATGGTCCTGCGCAAGTGGGTGAGCCATGGAAACCCGGGTACTGCTGACCAATTAGTGGACATGGTAGAGAGGTATTTGGCAGCAGAGGAACTACTGATGACCACCCAGCAACCCATAGGTCCTCGACAGCGCCCTTCAGTAAAGACTGGTAAGACTGTTCCGTGGGAAAACGTTGCTGGGCGGTTAAGAGAACGCAATGCTGGAGAGACTGTAAACACTGGCCCTGGAAACAGGCCAATGGGGCTAGAACGGTCTATGCTGCCCAAATGGGTTGATAATCGTGTGGTTAAATGTTTTAGGTGTGGTATGCCAGGTCATGTTATTGCCAATTGCCCAGTCACGCAAGAACCCATGCAATGTGATGCTGCCTTTGAATGTCGCAGAATGTCTTTCTTTGCTAGGTTAGCCTGTACTGTGGTACCTTCACCTGAGCTGGAAAAACAAATGTGTGATGTGTTCTTAGAAGGTAACCGGGTAGAGGCCTTGCTAGATTCAGGAAGTTTAGTTACCCTCGTGAAAGCTGGGTTAGTGAACCCCTTAAAGGTCCAGCAAATACCTATTGGGGTAACTTGCATACACGGGGATACCCAATATTATGCCACTGCTGAGGTGAATATAGAAACTTGTTGTGGGTCAGCAAGGGTTAAAGTGGGACTGGTCCCTACCTTGGTGCATGAGGCCATAATAGGGAGGGATTTTCCTCATTTTTGGAAACTGTGGGAATCACGGTTATCAACAGATGTGAGAAGTAAAAAACCAGTTGATAATACCGGTGATTTTATGGATGTACGTGGGTCTTCGGAACTTTCTGTCCCTTTGCCTTTTGCTAGTTTGGCTGGGGAAGTGACAGATGGGGAGTCCAGTGAGGACCCTCTTGCCGGGAACAGAGACATAGTAGTTAGAACTGAAAGCGTGCCTGACCTGGAGGTAAAGAAGGATCTGTTTGCGTCTGAACAGTTAAAGGATCCTACCTTAATAAAGGCTAGAGAGAATGTTAAGATTGTTAATGGGGAACCTGTGGTACCAGGTGACAGGGTTACGTATCCCCACATGGCCATCTGTAATGAGCTCTTGTACCACATTGTCAAAAGGGGTGAGGATGTGGTGGAACAGCTGGTAGTTCCCCAGCCTTATCGGAGAACGGTACTAGATTTAGCTCATAGTCACGTTACCGCAGGACATTTAGGGGCAGAAAAAACCACTGAAAGAGTTTTACAAAGGTTCTTTTGGCCAGGGGTTTATAAAGAAGTGTCTGAATATTGTTCTTCCTGTCCTGAATGCCAGTATCATGCCCCTAGACCCCATTTCAGGAGCCCACTAGTTCCCATGCCTATTATAGAGGTCCCGTTTGACAGAATAGCCATGGATCTCGTGGGTCCCTTGTTAAAGTCTGCTCGGGGCCATCAGTATATCCTGGTAATTATGGACTATGCCACTCGATATCCTGAGGCTGTCCCTTTACGCACTATCACAACCAAGGCGATAGCTAGGGAGCTGGTGCAGGTATTTAGTAGAGTGGGAATACCAAAAGAAATTTTGACTGACCAAGGTACTCCATTTATGTCAAGGATCATGAAAGAATTGTGCAAGTTATTTAAGGTCACTCACCTCAGGACGTCCATCTACCATCCCCAAACTGACGGGTTGGTGGAAAGGTTTAATAAAACATTAAAAAGTATGTTAAAAAAGGTTGTTGAGAGAGATGGGAAAAACTGGGATTGTTTGTTGCCCTACTTGTTAATGGCCATCAGAGAAGTCCCTCAGTCCTCTACAGGGTTTTCTCCATTTGATTTGTTGTATGGTAGACACCCCAGAGGGCTGTTGGATATTGCCAAAGAGACGTGGGAAGGACAGCCCACTCCTTATAGAAGCGTTATTGAGCATGTAACACAAATGCAGGATAGGATTGCAGCCGTGGTACCTGTTGTCAGAGAGCACATGGAACAGGCCCAAAGTGCTCAACAGAGGGTCTATAACCGGAGTGCCAAGATACGGGAATTTGCTCCTGGAGATAGAGTTCTTGTTTTGGTACCCACTGTGGAAAGCAAATTCCTAGCTAAATGGCAGGGTCCATTTGAGATTAGGGAAAAAGTGAATGAGGTTAATTACAAAGTATACCAGCCGGGAAAGAGAAAACCCGAACAGATCTACCATGTTAACTTAATCAAACCCTGGAAAGATAGGTTGTCTCTGTCAGCGGAGCCTTGCCCTTCGGTGTCTTCACCCCGGTTGCTTCCCGCAGTGAAGGTGTCAGAGACATTATCAGCTGATCAGAACAATCAGGTTAAAGAATTTCTCATCCAAAATAGGGAGGTATTTTCAGAGCTGCCTGGCCGAACGACCATAATAAAACATGACATTGTCACAGAACCAGGGGTCAGGGTTCATTTAAAGCCATATAGGATTCCTGAAGCTCAGCGAGAAGCTATTTCTAAGGAAGTTAAAACCATGTTAGAACTTGGAGTCATAGAGGAGTCTAACAGTGAGTGGTCCAGTCCCATAGTGCTCATCCCGAAGCCCGACGGTAGCATACGCTTCTGTAATGACTTTCGTAAGTTAAATGAGGTGTCCAAGTTTGACGCATACCCCATGCCCCGTGTGGATGAGCTTGTAGAAAGGCTGGGAACAGCCAGGTTTCTCACCACATTGGACCTGACCAAAGGTTACTGGCAAATACCTTTATCTGATAGCGCCAAAGAAAAAACAGCCTTTTCGGTTCCGGAGGGGCTGTACCAGTATAAGATGTTACCCTTTGGGTTGCATGGGGCTCCAGCAACCTTTCAACGGGCGATGGATAAAATTTTGAGGCCCCATAGAAAATATGCAGCTGCCTATTTGGATGATGTGGTAATTCACAGTACAGACTGGGGGTCCCATTTGGTTAAAGTACAAGCAGTACTGGACTCAATCAGAGAGGCAGGGTTAACTGCTAACCCAAAGAAGTGCTGCCTCGCAATGGAGGAGGTCAAATACTTGGGCTTCACCATAGGCAGAGGTCTGATTAGGCCCCAATTGAATAAAGTTGATGCTATTCAAAACTGGCCTCGTTCAGTGAATAAAAAACAGGTAAGGGCTTTTTTGGGAATTACTGGGTACTATAGACGGTTTATTCCTAATTTTGCGACCACAGCGGTGCCGTTGTCAGACCTTACCAAAGGGAAGCAGTCAAATGTGGTGAAATGGAACCCTGATGCAGAAAAGGCGTTCCAAGCATTAAAAGTGGCTTTGTGTTCACAACCGGTGTTGATAACACCAGATTTTTCAAAAGAATTTGTGGTACAGACAGATGCCTCAGAGGTAGGGATAGGTGCTGTGCTGTCCCAAACCAGAGATGGGGACGAACACCCTATCATTTATTTGAGTAGGAAACTCAATGAGCATGAAAAAAGGTATGCCATTGTGGAAAAGGAGGCTTTGGCCATTAAGTGGGCACTAGATACCTTGAGATATTACCTCTTGGGTAGACAATTCAGACTAGTGACAGACCATGCCCCTTTAAAATGGATGTATGTAAATAGAGGCAAGAATGCTCATGTAACTAGATGGTTTCTAGCGTTGCAGGACTTTAAGTTTACTGTCGAACATAGACCGGGAACACAATTGGCCAACGCAGATGCATTGTCTCGCATCTTCTGTTTGGGGGCTACAAGTGTTCCGGCCCCTAGGTCGAAACAGGGGAGGGGGATATGTGACAAGAACACTGGGATAGTGTTTGAGGGCAGGTATATTTGTCCCAGGTTCTTGTCTTACATGTTTTAGAAAATGTTAACTTCTAGGAAAAATGCTTTTTGTTTTGTCTGAACCTTTTCAGTTTGCTGTAAAAGCTGGGAAAAGGCTCTGAGAGAGAGATAAGGCGAGTTCTAGACATTGGGCCCAGTTCGGGTCTTTGGCCTCACAGAGGGCTAATCAGGGTTTCAGCTGTGTAAGAGTGATATAGTGCTTCTAACCTGATTAGTATGGGCAGACTGCCTGGGAAGGCTGCAGGATCTGTGTGTGAGAGACACGCTTTCTGATGCAAGTAAGCTATACAGTATGTACTGAAGAACTCTGTGTTTTGTTTAGTGACAGTTAGGAACATCTTATGTTTAGTTAGTGCCGGACAGGCAAGGTATTTTTATTTTGGGGTTTGTTTTATTTTCTGTTTCAATAAAACTGGCCGGGGTCAGTTGTACCAGAAACTGGACTTGTGTTGTTCCTCAGCTGCTGCGGGCTGCCATATTCCCCAGGAAAAGGCACCTTGCACCCCTACAGTGTTACAATATATATATATATGTAGAGAGAGAGAGAGAGAGAGGCAGCATAAAGGGGCACTCACCAGAATTTTGCACGTAAAAAGCATTGATTTTTAATTTATACTTATCAAGGTGATTTCACAGAGAGAGAGATACTGGTGTATATGAACAGATGCAACTTGCTGTACATGCTGTCCTTGCTGTATTTTCCTGACGATGATCCTGAGGGATCGAAACGTTGAATGAACTCTCTCTCTGTGAAATCACCTTGATAAGTATAAATTAAAAATCAATGCTTTTTACGTGCAAAATTCTCTGGTGAGTGCCCCTTTATGCTGCCTCTCTATACATTGATGTCTGGACTCATGTTCTGGACCTCTTGGGAGTCACCCCAGTCGATGTTATATTTTTCCTGTGCGAGTGCGTCCACATCTGGAACTATATATATATATATATAATAATCAATTTGCGTCATCACCTTGCGCTTATCACTGCTTTATCACTTATTTATCCCTTCTTTAGGCTTAATACATTTGACCCTTAGTGATCAGTCAGTCAGTGAGTGAGGGCTTTTGCATGTACAGGTTGAGTATCCCTTATCCAAAATGCTTGGGACCAGAAGTATTTTGGATATCGGATTTTTCCGTATTTCGGAATAATTGCATATCATAATGAGATATCATGGCGATGGGACCTAAATCTAAGCACAGAATGCATTTATGTTTCATATACACCTTATACACACAGCCTGAAGGTAATTTTAGCCAATATTTTTAATAACTGTGTGTATTAAACAAAGATTGTGTACATTGAGACATCAGAAAACAAAGGTTTCACTATCTCACTCTCACTCAAAAAATTCCGTATTTCAGAATATTCCGTATTTCGGAATATTTGGATATGGGATACTCAACCTGTAATATATATATATATATATATATATATATATATATACCAACAAATATAAGACCACAGCACTCACCACCCCAGAAGCGGGGTGCAGTGTCTGCACTCACCACTCATAGGGTGGGGTGCATGCAGCCCATGGCCACCTACTTAAAAATATACTAACAGAAAGTTCAGCACTCACCAAAGCAAGCTCACTTATTTTCACAACATCAATAAATAAATGATGGGGGTTTAGTTAGTGAATTGGCCAATGGCGAGCGGTTTGCAGGCTTCCGTGCATTGGCCAATTCACTAACTAAACCCCCATCATTTATTTATTGATGTTGTGAAAATAAGTGAGCTTGCTTTGGTGAGTGCTGAACTTTCTGTTTGTGTGTGTGTGTGTGTGTGTGTATATATATATATATATATATATATATATATACTGCTCAAAAAAATAAAGGGAACACTTAAACAACACAATGTAACTCCAAGTCAATCACACTTCTGTGAAATCAAACTGTCCACTTAAGAAGCAACACTGATTGACAATCAATTTCACATGCTGTTGTGCAAATGGAATAGACAACAGGTGGAAATTATAGGCAATTAGCAAGACACCCCCAATAAAGGAGTTGTTCTGCAGGTGGTCACCACAGACCACTTCTCAGCTCCTATGCTTTCTGGCTGATGTTTTGGTCACTTTTGAAAGCTGGCGGTGCTTTCACTCTAGTGGTAGCATGAGACGGAGTCTACAACCCACACAAGTGGCTCAGGTAGTGCAGCTCATCCAGGATGGCACATCAATGCGAGCTGTGGCAAGAAGGTTTGCTGTGTCTGTCAGCGTAGTGTCCAGAGCATGGAGGCGCTACCAGGAGACAGGCCAGTACATCAGGAGACGTGGAGGAGGCCGTAGGAGGGCAACAACCCAGCAGCAGGACCGCTACCTCCGCCTTTGTGCAAGGAGGAACAGGAGGAGCACTGCCAGAGCCCTGCAAAATGACCTCCAGCAAGCCACAAATGTGCATGTGTCTACTCAAACGATCAGAAACAGACTCCATGAGGGTAGTATGAGGGCCCGACGTCCACAGGTGGGGGTTGTGCTTACAGCCCAACACCGCGCAGGACGTTTGGCATTTGCCAGAGAACACCAAGATTGGCAATTCGCAACTGGCGCCCTGTGCTCTTTACAGATGAAAGCAGGTTCTCACTGAGCACATGTGACAGACGTGACAGAGTCTGGAGACGCCAAGGAGAAAGTTCTGCTGCCTGCAACATCCTCCAGCATGACCGGTTTGGCATTGGGTCAGTAATGGTGTGGGGTGGAATTTCTTTGGGGGGCCGCACAGCCCTCCATGTGCTCGCCAGAGGTAGCCTGACTGCCATTAGGTACCGAGATGAGATCCTCAGACCCCTTGTGAGACCATATGCTGGTGCGGTTGGCCCTGGGTTCCTCCTAATGCAAGACAGTGCTAGACCTCATGTGGCTGGAGTGTGTCAGCAGTTCCTGCAAGACGAAGACATTGATGCTATGGACTGGCCCGCCCGTTCCCCAGACCTGAATCCAATTGAGCACATCTGGGACATCATGTTTCGCTCAATCCACCAACGCCACGTTGCACCACAGACTGTCCAGGAGTTGGCGGATGCTTAAGTCCAGGTCTGGGAGGAGATCCCTCAGGAGACCATCCGCCACCTCATCAGGAGCATGCCCAGGCGTTGTAGGGAGGTCATACAGGCACGTGGAGGCCACACACACTACTGAGCCTCACTTTGACTTGTTTTAAGGACATTACATCAAAGTTGGATCAGCCTGTAGTGTGTTTTTCCACTTTAATTTTGAGTGTGACTTCAAATCCAGACCTCCATGGGTTAATAAATTTGATTTCCATTGATAATTTTTGTGTGATTTTGTTGTCAGCACATTCAACTATGTAAAGAACAAAGTATTTAATAAGAATGTTTCATTCATTCAGATCTAGGATGTGTTATTTTAGTGTTCCCTTTATTTTTTTGAGCAGTGTATATATATGTATATATATATATATATATATATATATAGATATATATATATATATAGATATACATATATAGATAGATATAGTATTTTATATTGATTTACTCGTCTGCAGTGGGCAGCTTCCTATGCTGCTAACAGTAAAATGTTTTTCCTTATGGGAGCCAGAGATATATATATATATATAGACGTACTAGAGGAAGATCGCTGGTGCATATAATATATACAGCCTATGAACCTTCCCTCTCATCTTGCGCACTGTCTCTGATAAAGCCGAGGTAACCCGCGTTTTGGCCTTTGATTGTCGCTCTGTTCGGATAAGAACATGAATATGACAGGCTGGTGTGCGAAGAGTCTCTCACATGTTTCACAAACATGATTCTTGGGTCCGTGTCAAAGACCTTTTATAGGATTTTAGGACTTTTGCCTATCACCGGCTACAGCAAGCTATGGTCTTCATCAGGACATTCTGAGATGCGTTGTGATTGCTTGTGCCTTAGCTGGGGTACCCACAGGAAGAAAATAAAGCATTTTTTCAGGGTTTGTTGTTGTCTACTTTAAAGGGGCTTTTATTTTTACCACGTGTTGCAAACAAAGTTTAATATAAAGGGCTTATTCCAGTAAGGCGAATATGTGCTGTAAATTCATTTCTGCACACCGTATGCAGATGCTGAACTTATTATGGCCTACAAAGCACAATAGGAAGTAGAATATGTGTCGGGTCTCTTTTACGTAGATACAATCCCTATGAGTGGCATAAACCAGTATTTTTTTCCAGGGTCAAACAGCTATCCTACCTAGTACCTACCCATACTGGCCTACTATCTGTAACATCCGGGAGACTCCCAAATTTCAGGTGACTCTCCCCCGGACTCTGGGCAGAGTAGGCAAGTATCCTGGAATCTATGGCCCACTGGCTGCCCTAGCCGTCTTTCCGAGTGAAGTGGACGGTCCGGGTGGTGTGGCGACGCATTTTGCACTGTCATCGTTGCCCAGCCACCCACTTTACAAGGCCGGGAATTGCTGCTTTGTATATCAAGTGGCAGTGCAACAATGACGAAATTGTGGCACCCCGTCCAACTCACCCCACACACATACAGCACCCACTTAGCCGTACCACACCCCTGCACCTCCCACCTGGCTGCATGCTCCCACAGTGGGCAACCAGCATGTATGGTCCTACCTATGTAAGGCTGTCATCCTAGAGAATCTCTGGTTTTTCCAGCAAATGCTTCTCCGTATGGGGAAGCCTGGATTACAAAGATGGAGGAGGTACATGTGCTTCCACACACTACCTTTTGCTGTCACCCTCTTGTGGATCTGCCGTGCTGAGATATAACATTTGCACACAGTGACTGCATGCAGGGAAATAGAATATAAAGGTGTTAAACAATATGTAACTCTCTTCCTTTGAATGTAGGAACTGGGTCAGGGCTTAATGTGAAACTGGAACCTTTCAACCCTCAATCTGCTTGTCACCGAACGCTGCTTATTACCGAATCTGGGTGGCCGAGCCTGTTGGGAGAAGCTATAACAAACGTACATTACAGTGAGTGCGAGTGACCTTGATGCCTTTTGGGCTTTATAGCAGTCATACGGAGAAGTCCTATAAAGCTGCCTGATGAAGACCCTACTGTGTGTTCCCATTGTAATCACTGTAGTGCTGCTTCCTCTCAATCTCACATCTGAATTTCTAACAAATATGATTTGGCTGCAGGATGGGAGTGAATGCTGAGCTGAGTACAGCAGCTGGGACGTTGGCAGACTCTGCCAATCATTCCCTGTATACTCTCTCCTGTGCCAAGCAGGACTAAGATCATTCGCTTCTTTCTTTGACGGTAAAATACATTTTTTTTTTAATTTGTAGTGAAAAATGTTGTATCCCGAGATCTGAGCTTTTCAGGGAAAACTAATCCTATTGTTGCATGAGGCGCCTTTCAGAATTTTTATTATGTAACTATAATAATTTAATACGAGGCTGCGCTTGTAGGTAGGTACGCTTGTATATATTTCTGACATATTGCAATAAAACATTGCAGTTGCCTGTATGACAGATGAGGAATGTGACTTGCCTTAATGACTACCTTAAATAGAACAGGATAAACGATGATCCTTGCGAGCTGCGTGTAAAGGATTTACCTAGACGTGCCTGAAAATGTCACTGAGGCTTCCGAGTAACGAACTGGAATATTTACAGGAATATATGCAGCAAATATCCATAGTTTTGTACGTAGATAGGGGGTAATTCTGAGTTGATCGCAGGAACTTTGTTAGCAGTTGGGCAAAACCATGTGCACTGCAGGGGAGGCAGTTATAACGTGCAGAGAAAGTTAGATTTGGTGGGTTATTTTGTTTCTGTGCAGGGTAAATACTGGCTGCTTTATTTTTACACTGCAATTTAGATTGCAGATTGAACACACCACACCCAAATCTAACTCTCTCTGCACATGTTATATCTGCCTCCCCTGCAGTGCACATGGGGGGTCATTCCGAGTTGTTCGCTCGCAAGCTGCTTTTAGCAGCTTTGCACACGCTAAGCCACCGCCTACTGGGAGTGAATCTTAGCTTATCAAAATTGCGAACGAAAGATTCGCAATATTGCGAAAAGACTTCTCTGTGCAGTTTATGAGTAGCTCGAGACTTACTCGGCATCTGCGATCAGTTCAGTGCTTGTCGTTCCTGGTTTGACGTCACAAACACACCCAGCGTTCGCCCAGACACTCCCCCGTTTCTCCAGCCACTCCCGCGTTTTTCCCAGAAACGGTAGCGTTTTTTCGCACACTCCCATAAAACGGCCAGTTTCCGCACAGAAACACCCACTTCCTGTCAATCACATTACGATCACCAGAACGAAGAAAAAACCTCGTAATGCCGTGAGTAAAATTCCTAACTGCATAGCAAATTTACTTGGCGCAGTCGTACTGCGGACATTGCGCATTAGCGACTAATCGCTCCGTTGCGAGAAAAAAAAAACGAGCGAACAACTCGGAATGACCCCCATGGTTTTGCCCAACTGCTAACAAAAATCCTGCTGCGATCAACTTGGAATTACCCCCATAGTGTATTCACGCTTGGAAATCTCTTCCAACCTGTTAGCGGGAGGTGCTGGCGTGAAACAGCGAGGCCCAGGATTGTAGGGCGCGTGGTATTATTAGATGCAAATGTTCCTGCTGTAGTGGGGCAGCTCTAACAATATTAAAAGCAATTCCAGACAAGATTAGGAAATATGAGCTGTGTATTTAAAATCGCTCTTTAATAGTTGATTATTTAAATTATCATTTTATTACATTTTTTTTTTTTTTTATCTTTGCGATATGAAAATGAAGCCTTAGTATTATAGTTTTATCCATACAGTAAGCTGTGTGATCACAGCTAAAATGTGTGAAATCAGGACCAGAAATAGATGGTACAGTACAGATCTGCCTTGGAATAGCAGCCAAGTGTAAATTAATTAGTATTGAAGTCAGCTGAGAGCCCTCCCTGCTATACAGCAGTTACAGTATGGGGCGTGGACCTTTCTAAAAGTGTCGTCTGCTGTTGTTGTCGTTGCACTAAAATGTAGAAGATGAGATGAGACATTCGCAAAGAAACCTTGCTGCACTAGGGCACTCCTGAGAGGGTATCGCTGATACCCCTAAAATAATGCACTTATTAAGTAAATAATTACAGTAGTAAGGATATCTCTCAGATGGTGGGGGTGCAGTGATCTTCCAAGGGGTATCCGTTCAGATGGTCGACCATGTTATGGTCGACAGTCATTAGGTCGACCACTATTGGTCGACATTGACATAGTCGACACCTGAAAATGGTCGACACATGAAAAGGCCGACATGAGTTTTTTTACTTTTTCCTTTTGGGGAACTTTTCCATACTTTACGATCCACGTGGACTACAATTGGAACGGTAATCTGTGCCGAGCGAAGGTCGCTCGCCATGCGAGGGGACGCGGTGCACTAATTGGGGTTCCCAGTCACTTTACGCAAAAAACGACACCAAAAAAAGAAGAAAAAAACTCATGTCGACCTTTTAATGTGTCGACCTTTCGCGTGTCGTCCATTTTCATGTGTCGACCATGTGTCCATGTCGACCATGTCGACAAATAGTGGTCGACCTAATGACTGTCGACCATAATATGGTCGACCATTCATACCGAAACCCTTCCAAGGTTAGCGATCATTTCTCTGCTGTATTACATACATACACAATAACCAACTTCTCTATAACACAAAGGATATACTAATTTTTCATTTGTTTGACAACATATTTGCAACATTGTATCATCAAAATAACAGTGGTAGCCAATCAGATTTTTTGTTACATTTTCAAAAACATGCTACCAGTACAGGTTGAGTATCCCTTATCCAAAATGCTTGGGACCAGAGGTATTTTGGATATGGGATTTTTCCGTATTTTGGAATAATTGCATACCATAATGAGATATCATGGTGATGGGACCTAAATCTAAGCACAGAATGCATTTATGTTTCATATACACCTTATACACACAGCCTGAAGGTAATTTTAGCCAATATTTTTTATAACTTTGTGCATTAAACAAAGTGTGTGTACATTCACACAATTCATTTATGTTTCATATACACCTTATATACACAGCCTGAAGGTCATTTAATACAATATTATTAATAACTTTGCCCTCATTCCGAGTTGTTCGCTCGGTAAAAATCTTCGCATCGCAGCGATTTTCTGCTTAATGCGCATGCGCAATGTCCGCACTGCGACTGTGCCAAGTAAATTTGCTATGTAGTTAGGATTTTTACTCACGGCTTTTTCATCGTTCTGGCGATCGTAATGTGATTGACAGGAAATGGGTGTTACTGGGCGGAAACAGGCCGTTTTATGGGCGTGTGGGAAAAAACGCTACCGTTTCCGGAAAAAACGCAGGAGTGGCCGGAGAAACGGGGGAGTGTCTGGGCGAACGCTGGGTGTGTTTGTGACGTCAAACCAGGAACGACAAGCACTGAACTGATCGCAGATGCCGAGTAAGTCTGAAGCTACTCAGAAACTGCTACGAGGTGTGTAATCGCAATATTGCGAATACATCGTTCGCAATTTTAAGATGCTAAGATTCACTCCCAGTAGGCGGCGGCTTAGCATGAGCAAATCTGCTAAAATTCACTTGCGAGCGAACAACTCGGAATGAGGGCCTTTGTGTATTAAACAAAGTTTGTGTACACTGAGCCATCAAAAAACAAAGGTTTCACGATCTCACTCTCACACAAAAAAAGTCCGTATTTTGGAATATTCCGTATTTCGGAATATTTGGATATGGGATACTCAACCTGTATAATTAGAGGGGAGGGTAGAACCTTTGTGCAGCACAGTTAGAAAATAAGTTTCAAAGTAATCCTTCATTTGAATTAAATATTCCCATCTTCAATTACATTTAAACAATGTTTCTTCTTTCTTGATCCATCGTAGTCTAAATGGGGAAAAAATATATAATTTTATTCTTTATTGATGTTGTCTAATTAATAAACATAAAATAAAAAGCCAAATCCCAATTTAAAAAAACAAAACAAAAAAAAACCTCTTGCCGGTTTCCCTTGAAGAGACTCTGCTCAAGAAGAGATAATGAAATACATCTGTCTGTAACTGCGACGCGTCCCGCGGCTGGGAACAGGTTAAGCAGAACTTCTAGGACAACTGAGTAGAGGAACCTGTATTTGCTAGTGCAATAATGCCGTATACTGTACCTAGTTATGGGCCCTGCTATAATCTGTTGGGGCTGATGAGATGGAGTTAAACCTTTTTTTTTTTCTCATAACGATCAGTAGCTGCTTCCTATTGGTTGTCAGTGTCTTGGTCCCTCTCACTGATACTGTTAGGTTATACACAATCCAGACACACAGGCTGCCTTATGTATATGATACTTCATTACAGAGTATAGATGATGCACTAACTACTACTAACACTCAAGCCACATCTCCTGGGGCGTATACTACTGTTTTCTCCTGGCCTAAAACTGGCACAGGAGACGGGGCTGCACTTATAGAGCCGGATGTATCTTGCAAATCAGCCAGATCTAAAAAAAATAAAATAATGGCTCCTATTAGGCCAGCTTTGTCGTGATACGCATCAAGCACTACATGACATCTTGTGTTTTAATTGATAAAGTGTTTTATGCTCTATAAAGATCCACAATCTGCCAAACCTCAATGTCATGGCAATATCCAGCATATCACTAATTGCTTCTTTGGCCTTAGGGCCTAATTCAGACCTGATCACAACAGCAAAATCTTTCTCTAATGGGCAAAACCATGGGCCTAATTTAGAATTGATCTCAGCAGCAAATTTGTTAGCAGTTGGGCAAAACCATGGGGATCATTCCGAGTTGTTCGCTCACTAGCAGCTTTTAGCAGCCGTGCAAACGCATTGTCGCCGCCCACCGGGGAGTGTATTTTCGCTTTGCAGAAGTGCGAACGCCTGTGCAGCAGAGCGCCTGCAAAAAGATTTTGTGCAAAACAAGACCAGCCCTGGACTTAGTGTTCGTGTGCGTTGATTCTAACGTTGGAGGGACGGCTTTTGACGTCACACACCCGCCCAGCGTGTGCACAGCCACGCCTGCGTTTTCCCTGGCACGCCTGCGGTTTTCCTAACATTCCCAGAAAACGGTCAGTTGACACCCAGAAACGCCCCCTTCCTGTCAATCTTCTTGCGGCCGCCAGTGCGACTGAAAACGTCGCTAGAACCTGTGCAAAACCACAATTCTGTTTGTACCCGTACGTTGCGCGTGCGCATTGTGGTGCATACACATGCGCAGATTAGCTGATTTTTACACTGATCGCTACACAGCGAACAACGGCAGCTAGCGATCAACTTGGAATGACCCCCCATGTGCACAGCAGTAGATATAACATGTGCAGAGAGAGTTAGATTTGGGTGGGCTGTGTTCAAACTGAAATCTAAATTGCAGTGTAAAAATAAGTCAGCCAGTATTTACATAGGCAAATGCGGGGGGGGTCTCTGGTTGCCCGGAAACACCTCTCCTCTTGCCAAGTGGCTTAAATTATGACAATAGCAATGATATATAATACAAATAATAGAGCTGCTGTCACATCATGCAGTTTAAGGGACAGAGCAGAGCTGCTGCACATGCCCAGTGTAGCAGCTTTATCTACCAAGTTTGCTGTGAGTGGAGCTGAGTCTTCAATCAGTGCAATGGACCAGAGAGCAGCTTCCAGGTAGAAGAGACAGGAGCCTTACCATGATATGGGAGAATGTGTGCTCAGAAAGTGCAGTACTGGTTCTATTATGTGCTTGTATTTATTTATTATGGTATGTTTTTCCTTTTCCTGGCCACTTATTTATATTATTTAAATACAGCTTATACTATAGACCATCTATAATGTTAAATATTAATACTGTATTCCATCCAGTAACCAGTGTATAAAAAGATCAATGTGAACATTAATGTCCAGGGTCTGTACTAGGTTCTTCTACCGCTCCCCCAGACTCCCACACTTGCTCCAATGTTCTACAGAGTGGGAGATTATGGATTGGATTTGGAAACCCCTCTCTAGAAATCCTGCGTTTGCCACTGATTTACCCTGCACAGAAACAATATAACCAACCCAAATCTAACTCTCTCTGCACATGTTACATCTGCCCCACCTGCAGTGCACATGGGGGCTAATTCAGACCTGATCGCTAGGCTGCGTTTTCGTACAGTGAGCGATCAGGTCTAAACTGCACGTGCGTATGCACCGCAATGCACAGGCGCGTCGCACGAGTACAAAGCGGATCGCAGCTCAGCGATGGATTTGTGCAATGGATCCGTTCGCACGGTCGTTCACAAGGAGATTGACAGGAAGAAGGCGTTTGTGGGTGTCAACTGACCGTTTTCTGGGAATGTTTTGGAAAAACGCAGGTGTGTCCAAGCGTTTCCAGGGAGGGTTCCAGATGTCAGTTCCGGTCCCGGACAGGCTGAAGTGTTCGCAGCGGCTGAGTAAGTCCTGGGCTACTCAGAGACTGCACAAGATCTGTTTGTACAGCTCTACTACACATGTGTTCGCACACTTGCGAGCGAACAGGTCTGAATTAGCCCCATAGTTTTGCCCATCTGCTAACAAATTTGCTGCTGCGATCAACTCTGAATTACCCCCCCATATGCACTGCAGGGGGGGCAGATGTAACATGTGCAGAGAGAGTTAGATTTGGGTGGGTTATATTGTTTCTGTGCAGGGTAAATACAGGCTGCTTTATTTTTACACTGCAATTTAGATTTTAGTTTGAATACACCCCACCCAAAATCTAACTCTCTCTCTGCACATGTTATATCTGCCCCACCTGCAGTGCACATGGTTTTGCCCATTAGAGAAAATGTTTGCTGCTGCAATCAGGTCTGAATTAGGTCCTTAGTTACAGTGCATTGCCGTCATTGTACCTATAGGGCACAGGGCTTGTATGGGGACCTGGCGCCCTGTAATTCCCGTAATGTGAAAATCACCCATTCAAGGTTCCAGCCGTCATACAGGAAATAATGGGAGTTTTACCGTAATAGTCTGATCATAGATCCGTATTCTTTCAGCAGATGAATTGAGAAGTAAATTCAGTACATATTTATGCTTGCAGAAAAGAATGAATTTAGATCATGCATCATCTAGTAAATTAGCCCTAATCTCCCCCGCACAGAGCTCCTGAGAACATGACATGTTTTATAGTTCTGGGAGGATAGTGAATGAGACAAACGTTAATGTCTCCCATTATCCGTCACGTTGTAATGCATTTCAGCCACATCATCTGATGTGCGTTTATTTTCCCTTTGAAATGATAATACAGTCATTTTGTAAAGTCTATTCTCAAGAAGCATCCTTTCTGCCACACGCTTCTTGGGACAAATCTGCTTTTCGCAAGGTCCCCAAGAGATTCCGAGTGAGACACAGACGCGGCTGAGGTTTTTTCTGCAGTTGCGTCTGGCCCTTTATGAAAATGGCGCTGCAGAATCCTTCCCTGGTGTACAGCCGTGCGTCCGCATGAACAAGGACTGAGACGCCAGCGGTCAGTGCCCGTAGGCGCTGCATTACCATCTGGTGCGTCAGTAGACTCCACCATCGGTTACTCTATGGAAACTTGCACCAGCTCTATGTTGCCGACACTGTGAGCGATCGGTGTCTTTGTACGCAACAGCTTCCAGTGACATGCCTACGGAAATCTCACAAGACGCAACATCTCTTCACAAGCCGTTACCTCCCAGTTACCGTCCATTTCTGTTACCTTACGTTCATATCTGTACTTCGACTCTGAACATACAGAATTGGGGGGGACTCAGGCGTATGCGCAGAAGAAAATACATCACCCGTTTGCGTAACCATGAAATGTTCTCTTACATTCAGCTGACTTTTAATAAAACTGAGCCACAGCAACCTCTCAGCAGTCAGCTAATATCTGTCTACTGCAAGATCAGGGCCGTCTTTTCTTATGGGCTCAGTGTGTTCTTGCCCAAGGGCCCCAGGAGTATAAGGGCCCTAGGCTGATAGCTGAGGGTCCCCTCTTTCCAGGGGTACCAGATTTTTGAAAATCGGCCCTGGGGAACCGGATATATCCGACTTAAAAGCAGTGGTCCCCATCCAAGCCTCTTAATTGCTCTTCCCAGCCAGATATCTCGGGTTCTGTCTGACTTAGAGTTTTTCTGAGGGTATACTCCAAAAGCTGGGACTCTCCCCTTTTGGTGGACACTGGCAGCTTGTCTCCACTATGCCCGAACCAGAGATATCAGCCTTCAAGCAGTTGGTCCCTGCTCCAGCTACACACGCCTAATATGCAGTTTTAGATTTTCGTTGATGGACTGCTCTGGCTCCTGAATTCTGATCCCCAAGTCCCCAGAAACTTCTGAAAGGTGGAACTCTCTAGGTTTTTTATCCCATTCAAAGCTAAGAAACATATTTTCAGGAACTGGAGATATCTGCAGTCAAGCGAGCTGCCCTCCCAGCCAGGGCCGTCTTTTCGTATGGGCTCAATGAGCACTTGCCCAAGGGCCCAAGGAGTATAAGGGCCCTAGGCTGATAGCTGAGGGTCCCCTCTTTCCAGGGGTACCAGATTTTTGCAAATCGGCCCTGGGGAACCGGAGATATCCGACTTCAAAGCAGTGGTCCCCATCCAAGCCTGTTAATTGTTCTTCCCATCCAGATATCTCGGGCTCTGTCTGACTTAGAGTTTTTCTGAGGGTATACTCCAAAAGCTGTGACTCTCTCCTTTCACTGGACACTGGCAGCTTGTCTCTACTATGCCCAGAACCAGAGATATCAGCCTTCCAGCAGCTGGTCCCTGCTGCAGCTCCACACGCCTGGTATGCAGTTTATAATTTCGTTGCTGGATTGATTTGGCTCCTGATCTCTGATCTCCAAGTCCCCAGTACCTCCTGAAAGATGAGACTCTCTAGTTATATATCCCAATGAAAGCTATGAAATCTATTTCCAGGAATCTGAGATATCTGCAGTCAAGCAAGCTGCCCTCTCACAAGAAAATTATGAATATTGGGGGTAATTCCAAGTTGATCGCAGCAGGAATTTTGTTAGCAATTGGACAAAACCATGTGTACTGCAGGGGAGGCAGAAATAACATGTGCAGAGAGAGTTAGATTTGGGTGGGTTATTTTGTTTCTGTGCAGGGTAAATACTGGCTGCTTTATTTTTACACTGCAAATAAGACTGCAGATTGAACACACCACACCCAAATCTAACTCTCTCTGCACATGTTATCTCTGTCTCCCCTGCAGTGCACATGGTTTTGCCCAACTGCTAACAAAATTCCTGCTGCGATCAACTTGGAATTACCCCCATTAAGCCCACTCCACTATCTACCCCTCCCCTGCGTATTAAACACCCCCTACTGACCTGGAAGTCAAGTACTGCGGCGCCTTCATTCAGCCCAATGCCCCTTCTACAGTTTAGTGTTCTCCCTCTCACCGCATCTCCCACCATCTGTGCAGTAAAGGAGTAATTAGCAGAAACTACTGCTCCAGGTCCTACATGCTGAGCGGAAGATAGAGCACTCCCTACCGCCTGCGGGACATCAAAGCTGCCGCTGATAGCACCCCCCACCCCTACCGATGGAGGATGGGTAGGGGCCCCAGTGGATAGCTGTGCCCAGGGGCCTACACTGCTGTTAAGATGGCCCTGACCACCGGTCAGACATAAAGTAGGCCACATCTTCGCACTTTGAGCAGTCTCTGACACCGACACGCCCGCTGCCAATGCCACCTCCCACCTCCCGTCATCTCCCTGGAATGCCGATCGGAAATGAGGCAGCTATAGGGATCAAGGCCTTGACAAAGACCCATTGAGGGGAAGGGCATATCCTCACGAGAGCAGTGGAAGTTCATAGCGTGCGTACGCTGGGAGAGGTGGCGGCATCATTTAGGAGAGCTAGCAGTATAATGCCTTGGAGGTCCCGGGATAACATCTGCCTGGAAAGCTTGTGATTACTGTAGAAATTTGGCATCATGAAGGTCCGGTGATCCCACGTGGGATATTTTCTCTGACTATACACTCAGGGCCGGATTAAACCTGGGGGGTTCTTGGGGCATAAATGTAAGAATGAACGCCAGCTAGAGAGCATTTTGTCCCTCCTGGAATGGGTCATGTTAGGATGTATGGATTGTGTATATTAAATTTAAGCTAATGGTGTATATTAGATTTGAACTAATAGTTTAATAATGCCTGGGTGCTGTTTATAGCTCCGTCTAATTAAGAGACAACAATTTTATACATTTATTGTAGTGAAACAGAAACAACTTAACCTGAAAATACACATAGAAAAATAAAATCTATAATTTATTTTGTCACATGCAAGAATAGCTGCAGCCTTTGTACTACTTACACACTGGAACAAGACTCAGGAGGACTCCGTGTGTGTCTATCTCTCTCATTAGATAACAGGGAGGAGGAAAAGCTGGGATCTCTGGGTCACTTACTGCTCTCCCCCCTTCTATCTCTCCTCTGGAAACTCCATCAGTAGGTCATGAAAACTGATACTTTTAGATTGTAAGCTCGCAAGAGCAGGGCCTTCTCCCCTCATGTGCCTTTCCTTCTATTACTTACACTCTTTTATACTCAATACTCCATTTGTTGGCACCTAACCCCTGGTTTTCCGTACTTGTCCTATATTGTCTAGAACTGTAAGTGCTGTTTTCTTGTTTTGCTCATTTGGTTATGTACTTTATAATGGACCCTGCGGATCCCTTGTGGCGCCATAAAAATAAGAGATAATAATGTTCCCATACCTCTGCCTGCACTGCATACTGTCCTGCATGCATTCCGGTGGTTCGGCTGCTGCACAAGAGGGAGAGCTAGTGATGTCCGTGTCCTTCGGCAGGAGGGCACCCTGACAGGTGGGTGCCCAGGGTACAGTATTCCCTGCGCCCCCCTCCCCTCAATCTGGCAATGTATACACCACTGGCTTATGTGAGAAAAGTATACTCTGTGTATGGATACACGTTTTACATGGCTTTATTTATTTTTATTAAAGTTGATGGATTTCTAATATAGACTGAGCAGGATTGGATTTTTTTGGTTGCATTTTGATATATGCAACAATTTGCATGTGTCCATAAATTTTAATTGTGGATATTTTATGTACTTTAGAAACTTTGATTATATTTGAGAAGCATGACAGCGCCGCTGAAGTTTCACCAATTCCTTATTGTGTGTATTCCAGTTTAAAGGGCCCCATACACTACGGCGACATGTTCGTCTGACATGTCGCGGGCGATCACCTCCAGCAGCCTCCCGGGGTGCAGAATCGCCCTAGAATTCTAGATACATCGTATGCTGGCCTTTTGCATACGATGTATCTTGGGCGATCCTGGCTGATCCCAGCCATGCCTAGGGGGTCGGACCAGATTGAATGTGCAGCACATTCAATCTGGAAGATCCGATCCGATACTCACGGGAATGCGCATCGGATCGGAAACTCCTCCAAAATGCCCGATTTCATCAGCTATATCGGGCCGAATGCCCAAAATCGGATAAAATCGGGCATTATCGTCCTAGTGTATATGGCCCTTAAGACCGTAAGACTGAGCGGTCTTTCTGTGAAAGAGGCAGCTGCAGTTATTTGAATGTGCGCTATTTGGGGTGATTGACAATTAGTGGACAGTGGGGGTCATTCAGTGCTAAGCGCTGCTGTGCGTTTCGCACAGCGGGGATCAGGTCATAACTGCGTGTGCATCGCTATGCGCGCGCACGTCTGACAACAGCTGGCATCACCGGTCAGCGACAAGCTGGTGTGAAAATTCCATTCGTACGGGCGTTCTCAAGGTGATTGACAGTAAGCGGACATTTGTTGGGTGGCAACTGACCGTTTACTGGGAGTGTTCGGACAAAACGCAGGCGTGCCCAAGCGTTTCCAGGGAGGGTGTGTGACGTCAGCTGCGGACGATCAGCCCGTTCTCATCGCACTGGAGGAGTAAGTCCTGGGCTGCGTACACACTGCACACTGGATTTGTGCAGCTCGGTGTACACATGCAATCGCACACTTGTACGGCGAATTTACACTCCCAGTGGAGGTGCAGCGATCAGATCTGAATGACCCCCCCACTGACCTATTACTTCCATCCACCTCTGAATAAGGTCATGTGTACAGCGCTTACGCGATTCCTAATGATGCCAGGGCGCCTTGTTAGTTATAAAACTGATCTCATTTTCCTTTCTGCTCATTTCTGCAAAAGATCGTCCTAGGAAATAAATGAAATGTGTTCCTTGTTCTGCATGTTTCCGGCTCTTCAAAAGAGCAGAAATGTGTCATTTTCAGGTGGCGACGGGCTCCTGCGGCCTAAAAATACTTCCCCAGATGAGAGTAGCCCGGCGAAGACTCGGAGCATGTTTAATCTGCCAGTCTCACAGGGCTCCTATGTTCTCTGCCGCTTTTACCTATTAAAAAGGGGTTATGTCGCTGTCTGTCTTATTTAACGAAGTCTCTTAGTGCAGATTATTATCCTGATGGAATATTGTGCTCTCTGCGTTGACACAAGGTGGCCTTCTGTAATAAATGCTGGAAAGGGCTAATTGCAATCATTCCGATGCATTGTGCATTAGTGTCCCTGACTAATCAATGGAGCTGTCTAGTGAGGCAGGGGACCAGGATCCTGTCAGCAGAGAGCAATACGGCATCATGACGCTCTACTGGGCACTATGCGTTATAGAACACAGGCTGTCTTCAGCTGCACTCACAGCTCACACATTAGTTATAGGACTTCACCAAGCACAGTGGCCTCATTATTAGGGGGTAGCAGAGCATTAGGCGAGTATGGCCAGGGATAAGGAAAGGCCATACTTCCAGTTTGCAGGGGATTATGGGAGAAGGGAGTAACCTATAAATAGTGATAAATGTCACAGTGATAAAGTACCAACCAACCAGCTCCAAACTGTCATTTTTCAAACCTAGCCTGTAACATAGCAGTTAGAAGCTGATTGGCTGGCATTCTATCACAGTGAAAATTATCACTTTTCAAGGCTTAGTACATCTGGCCCTAAGGGGTCTATTCATGAAGCAGTGAAAAGAGTGGAGAAGCGAGCCCGTGGAGAAGTTGCCCATGGAAACCAATCAGCCGCTCCGTACAGTTGTATACTATGCAAATTATAAATGTTACTTCAATGCTGATTGGTTGCCATGGGCAACTTCTCCACTGGCTCACTTCTCCGCTCTTTTCACTGCTTCATGAATAGACCCCTAAGTGTCTTCCTCTGAGTGTATCTACAGGGACCGATATCTGCTGCAGTCTCCCATTTTCAATGGCAAAAGCAGCCTACACAGGTTACTATGAGGGCTGCCTAATTGCCAAGTGCCGCATTCCAGAGTTTGGCCGCGATACAGTATGACATCTGCAGGTTTCATTACCTATGGACTGTGGGATCCCTTCCCAGCACTCTCAAATAGAATGAGCGCAACCGCACTTGCACAGTAACGCGGCCTACCCGGCAAATTAAAGTAAAGTGGGCGCTAATGCCATCACTTTGCTTTTGCACATCGCACAGATGGGCGCCTATTGGGCTCCTATCGGAGTTCCTGTACCTGCATATGGTTTATGATACATTCCGGCAGTACATCATTTCTTATTGCCTTGATAAGAAATTAGCAGTATTGGGTCGAAAACCCCATAACTAATAAATGGGCCCCCTTAGTCTAGTATTTATTAGGGATCAGTACGAAATCCTGCTGGACGGGATCTCGGCAGTCGGAATACCGACACCGGAATCCCGACCGGCACAATCCTGACAGGGGGGCGAGCGCAACGCAGCCCCTTGCGGGCACACTAATTTATTCTCCCTCTATGGGTGCCGTGGACACCCACAGAGGGAGAATATGTCGGGATTGTGCTGGTCGGGATTCTGGTGTCGGTATTCCGACCGCCGGGATTCCGTCCGGCGGGATCTTGACCGCATCCCATTTGATATAGGCCTATTCAGTCTACATATGGACATGAGGAAGTAATTGATGTTGTAAACCGTGTCTATGATGGTGCGTCACAGGCGTTTATTCAGCATATTGCAATGCAGCATTTTGAGGAAAGCTCTTACATAAGGCCCGCAAAGCCGTTTGTTCCGGCCCACCCGCTGCTGTGTGTCAGCGAGACACTCCGCACCTCAGTCCGGCAGAGGCGCGTCTCAGCTGTCAGGGCAGGGAGGAGACCGCAGCTATGTACGGCGGCGGGTAGGATCTCAAACCAGCCGCTGGTTCGTGAGCCAATCAGAGCTCGCGAAACCGGCAGCCAATCATGAGCCGCCACTGCCAGTCCATGAGCTCTGATTGGCACACGAACCGGCGGCTGGTTTCAGGTCCTACACTCCGCCACTGCTGCCTGACATGGCTGCGCTCTCCTCCCTGTCTGGCCCCTGACAGCTGAGACACGCCACTGCTGGCCAGAGCACTAAGGGGCAGGAGAGGCGCACGCAGCGCTCTCCTCCCCTCCCCTGACACAGCAGCAGCGGTGAGTAGCACAGTGGGGTGGGGGACATGTGTGAGGCAATGTGTATCTGGCACTGTGGGGGGCATTTGTGTATCTGGCACTGTGGGGGGCATTTGTGTATCTGGCACTGTGGGGGCATTTGTGTATCTGGCACTGTGGGGGCATTTGTGTATCTGGCACTGTGAGGGCATTTGTGTATCTGGCACTGTGGGGGCATTTGTGTATCTGGCACTGTGGGGGCAATGTGTATCTGGCACTGTGGGGGGCATTTGTGTATCTGGCACTGTGGGGGGCATTTGTGTATCTGGCACTGTGGGGGGCATTTGTGTATCTGGCACTGTGGGGGCATTTGTGCATCTGGCACTGTGGGGGCATTTGTGTATCTGGCACTGTGGGGGCAATGTGTATCTGGTACTGTGGGGGGCATTTGTGTATCTGGCACTGTGGGGCAATGTGTATCTGGCACTGTGGGGCATTTGTGTATCTGGCACTGTGAGGGCATTTGTGTATCTGGCACTGTGGGGGGCATTTGTGTATCTGGCACTGTGGGGGGCATTTGTGTATCTGGCACTGTGGGGGCATTTGGGTATCTGGCACTGTGGGGGCATTTGTGTATCTGGCACTGCACTATTGGGGGCATATGTGTATCGCGTCCCATTTTAATTGGCCACACCCATTTTTTGGTGCGCACACTCAGTACCACTAAGGGCCGTAACTACTGGGGGGCAGGGGCATTTTTTAGTTGATAATTTTTGTATGGCCCCCAAAAGATTTTATAAATATTCAAATGGCCCTTGATAGAAAAAAGGTTCCCCACCCCTGTCTTACATGATATACATTTGCCTCAGCCGCTTGCAAACACCGGGGTAAATGTAATAGGGGGGCAGCTTCCAGTGGGTTTGCAGTGAAAGTTGGGGGTGGAGTCTGTAGTTTGCTGCCAATATTGGGCAGGTTAGGCTGGTACTTTGAACATAAGGGGGGCAAAAAGCGTGGGGTGCAGAGGTGCCGATTTATGTTTTGCTAGTGGGTGCTCAAGCCTGTGACGCCCCCCGACGAGGGGGCGAAGCCTCACAGGAAAAGACTACCTTACACCCCAATTTTTTACCCTGTACAAACAGACTGCAGCCACCACAGGGAAAAAAATAAAATCCACCATATCATACTTGCCTACCTGACCCTCTCCATGAGGGAGAAAATGCTCTGTTCCTGGACTTTCCTGGTAATGTATGATTGCCATCACCTGTGGTAAAACACCTTTCTTATCAATTACCTAGCTCACCACAGGTGATGGCAATCATACATTACCAGGAAAGTCCAGGAACAGAGCATTTTCTCCCTCATGGAGAGGGTCAGGTAGGCAAGTATGCACCATATTAAGCACCACAGTAATGCCCCTTGCACTATATGCCACACACCACAACGCCCGTGATACATTATGCCCTACAGTAAAGCTTCTAATTACTTTTAAATTACCTGCTTGTTGCCAAGGGTTTCACGTGCTGGGTGTCATGCTTGTTGCCAGGGGTTTCATATGCTTGGGTCATGCTTGTTGCCAAGGGTTTCAAGGGCTGGCTGTCTTGCTCGTTGCCAGGGGTTTCATGCTCTGGGATCAGTGCTTGTTGCCAATGGTTTCATGCTCTGGGACGGGTGTCATGCTTGTTGCTAGGGGTAATACTCGTTTTCAGGGGTGTATAATGCTAGTTGCCAGGGCTAATGCTAGTTGCCAGGGGTGTGTAATGCTAGTTGCCAGAGGCAATGCTTGTCGCCAGGGGTGTGTAATGCATCATTCTGCAAAACTCCACCCCCCAAGCGGAGTACTATAACAGGGAGGAGGGGGAACAGTCGGGACAGAGGGAAGGTGCCGTGGCAGGCACCCGTGGGTGCTCATCATTTTCCGTGGGTGCACCCACAGAATCGGCACCTATGGTGGGGTGTCCCAAATTATTCCATTACCATCCCTAGCCACAACCAGACAGGGCTAGTGGATATAGGCCCTCATTCCGAGTTGATCGCTCGCTAGCTGCTTTTAGCAGCATTGCACACGCTAGGCCGCCGCCCTCTGGGAGTGTAGCTTAGCTTAGCAGAAATGCGAACGAAATATTAGCAGAACTGCTCGGAAATCTTTTCAAGCAGTTTCTGAGTAGCTCCAGACCTACTCCTACCCTGCGATCACTGCAGACTGTTTGGTTCCTGGTTTGACGTCACAAACACGCCCTGCGTTCAGCCAGCCACTCCCCCGTTTCCCCAGCCACTCCTGCGTTTTTGCCAGGCACGTCTGCATTTTTTAGCACACTCCCTGAAAACGCTGAGTTGCTGCCCAGAAACACCCACTTCCTGTCAATCAAACAACGAACACTCGAGCGACTGAAAAACGTTGCTCGAGCCTCTGTAAAACTACAAAGTTTTGTGTGAAAGTACTTAGCGCATGCGCGCTGCGTACCATGCGCATAAATGCTGTTTATTCACCTGATCGCTGCGCTACGAAAAACGGCAGCGAGCGATTAACTCGGAATGAGGGCCATAGAGAGGGCAGATATACAGTCTGGGGGTCCCCCATTATGATTCCACCAGCCCTGGGCCAACTGTCACCAGGTCTGGTTCTCTCAGGGGAGTGGGACTTGCAAAACCCCCTCAAAAGTGCAGCCTACTGTCTCAGCATCCTGCCCCAGCCTGAGCTCAGATACGCCAACCTGACGGTCGTGACATGGGTTTTACTCGAGCTGAGTATTGAATAGTAGAGATGAGCGCCGGAAATTTTTCGGGTTTTATGTTTTGGTTTTGGGTTCGGTTCCGCGGCCGTGTTTTGGGTTCGACCGCGTTTTGGCAAAACCTCACCGAATTTTTTTTGTCGGATTCGGGTGTGTTTTGGATTCGGGTGTTTTTTTCAAAAAACCCTAAAAAACAGCTTAAATCATAGAATTTGGGGGTCATTTTGATCCCAAGGTATTATTAACCTCAAAAACCATAATTTCCACTCATTTTCAGTCTATTCTGAATACCTCACACCTCACAATATTATTTTTAGTCCTAAAATTTGCACCGAGGTCGCTGTGTGAGTAAGATAAGCGACCCTAGTGGCCGACACAAACACCGGGCCCATCTAGGAGTGGCACTGCAGTGTCACGCAGGATGTCCCTTCCAAAAAACCCTCCCCAAACAGCACATGACGCAAAGAAAAAAAGAGGCGCAATGAGGTAGCTGACTGTGTGAGCAAGATAAGCGACCCTAGTGGCCGACACAAACACCGGGCCCATCTAGGAGTGGCACTGCAGTGTCACGCAGGATGTCCCTTCCAAAAAACCCTCCCCAAACAGCACATGACGCAAAGAAAAAAAGAGGCGCAATGAGGTAGCTGACTGTGTGAGCAAGATAAGCGACCCTAGTGGCCGACACAAACACCGGGCCCATCTAGGAGTGGCACTGCAGTGTCACGCAGGATGTCCCTTCCAAAAAACCCTCCCCAAACAGCACATGACGCAAAGAAAAAAATAGGCGCAATGAGGTAGCTGACTGTGTGAGTAAGGTAAGCGACCCTAGTGGCCGACACAAACACCGGGCCCATCTAGGAGTGGCACTGCAGTGTCACGCAGGATGTCCCTTCCAAAAAACCCTCCCCAAACAGCACATGACGCAAAGAAAAAAAGAGGCGCAATGAGGTAGCTGACTGTGTGAGCAAGATAAGCGACCCTAGTGGCCGACACAAACACCGGGCCCATCTAGGAGTGGCACTGCAGTGTCACGCAGGATGGCCCTTCCAAAAAACCCTCCCCAAACAGCACATGACGCAAAGAAAAATAAAAGAAAAAAGAGGTGCAAGATGGAATTGTCCTTGGGCCCTCCCACCCACCCTTATGTTGTATAAACAGGACATGCACACTTTAACCAACCCATCATTTCAGTGACAGGGTCTGCCACACGACTGTGACTGATATGACGGGTTGGTTTGGACCCCCCCCCCAAAAAAGAAGCAATTAATCTCTCCTTGCACAAACTGGCTCTACAGAGGCAAGATGTCCACCTCATCATCATCCTCCGATATATCACCGTGTACATCCCCCTCCTCACAGATTATCAATTCGTCCCCACTGGAATCCACCATCTCAGCTCCCTGTGTACTTTGTGGAGGCAATTGCTGCTGGTCAATGTCTCCGCGGAGGAATTGATTATAATTCATTTTAATGAACATCATCTTCTCCACATTTTCTGGATGTAACCTCGTACGCCGATTGCTGACAAGGTGAGCGGCGGCACTAAACACTCTTTCGGAGTACACACTTGTGGGAGGGCAACTTAGGTAGAATAAAGCCAGTTTGTGCAAGGGCCTCCAAATTGCCTCTTTTTCCTGCCAGTATAAGTACGGACTGTGTGACGTGCCTACTTGGATGCGGTCACTCATATAATCCTCCACCATTCTTTCAATGTTGAGAGAATCATATGCAGTGACAGTAGACAACATGTCCGTAATCGTTGTCAGGTCCTTCAGTCCGGACCAGATGTCAGCATCAGCAGTCGCTCCAGACTGCCCTGCATCACCGCCAGCGGGTGGGCTCGGAATTCTGAGCCTTTTCCTCGCACCCCCAGTTGCGGGAGAATGTGAAGGAGGAGATGTTGACAGGTCGCGTTCCGCTTGACTTGACAATTTTGTCACCAGCAGGTCTTTGCACCCCAGCAGACTTGTGTCTGCCGGAAAGAGAGATCCAAGGTAGGTTTTAAATCTAGGATCGAGCACGGTGGCCAAAATGTAGTGCTCTGATTTCAACAGATTGACCACCCGTGAATCCTTGTTAATCGAATTAAGGGCTGCATCCACAAGTCCCACATGCCTAGCGGAATCGCTCCCTTTTAGCTCCTTCTTCAATGCCTCCAGCTTCTTCTGCAAAAGCCTGATGAGGGGAATGACCTGACTCAGGCTGGCAGTGTCTGAACTGACTTCACGTGTGGCAAGTTCAAAGGGCATCAGAACCTTGCACAACGTTGAAATCATTCTCCACTGCACTTGAGACAGGTGCATTCCACCTCCTATATCGTGCTCAATTGTATAGGCTTGAATGGCCTTTTGCTGCTCCTCCAACCTCTGAAGCATATAGAGGGTTGAATTCCACCTCGTTACCACTTCTTGCTTCAGATGATGGCAGGGCAGGTTCAGTAGTTTTTGGTGGTGCTCCAGTCTTCTGTACGTGGTGCCTGTACGCCGAAAGTGTCCCGCAATTCTTCTGGCCACCGACAGCATCTCTTGCACGCCCCTGTCGTTTTTTAAAAAATTCTGCACCACCAAATTCAAGGTATGTGCAAAACATGGGACGTGCTGGAATTTGCCCATATTTAATGCACACACAATATTGCTGGCGTTGTCCGATGCCACAAATCCACAGGAGAGTCCAATTGGGGTAAGCCATTCTGCGATGATCTTCCTCAGTTGCCGTAAGAGGTTTTCAGCTGTGTGCGTATTCTGGAAAGCGGTGATACAAAGCGTAGCCTGCCTAGGAAAGAGTTGGCGTTTGCGAGATGCTGCTACTGGTGCCGCCGCTGCTGTTCTTGCGGCGGGAGTCCATACATCTACCCAGTGGGCTGTCACAGTCATATAGTCCTGACCCTGCCCTGCTCCACTTGTCCACATGTCCGTGGTTAAGTGGACATTGGGTACAACTGCATTTTTTAGGACACTGGTGAGTCTTTTTCTGACGTCCGTGTACATTCTCGGTATCGCCTGCCTACAGAAGTGGAACCTAGATGGTATTTGGTAACGGGGGCACACTGCCTCAATAAATTGTCTAGTTCCCTGTGAACTAACGGCGGATACCGGACGCACGTCTAACACCAACATAGTTGTCAAGGACTCAGTTATCCGCTTTGCAACAGGATGACTGCTGTGATATTTCATCTTCCTCGCAAAGGACTGTTGGACAGTCAATTGCTTACTGGAAGTAGTACAAGTGGGCTTACGACTTCCCCTCTGGGATGACCATCGACTCCCAGCAGCAACAACAGCAGCGCCAGCAGCAGTAGGCGTTACACGCAAGGATGCATCGGAGGAATCCCAGGCAGGAGAGGACTCGTCAGAATTGCCAGTGACATGGCCTGCAGGACTATTGGCATTCCTGGGGAAGGAGGAAATTGACACTGAGGGAGTTGGTGGGGTGGTTTGCGTGAGCTTGGTTACAAGAGGAAGGGATTTACTGGTCAGTGGACTGCTTCCGCTGTCGCCCAAAGTTTTTGAACTTGTCACTGACTTATTATGAATGCGCTGCAGGTGACGTATAAGGGAGGATGTTCCGAGGTGGTTAACGTCCTTACCCCTACTTTTTACAGCTTGACAAAGGGAACACACGGCTTGACAAATGTTGTCCGCATTTCTGGTGAAATACCTCCACACCGAAGAGCTGATTTTTTTGGTATTTTCACCAGGCATGTCAACGGCCATATTCCTCCCACGGACAACAGGTGTCTCCCCGGGTGCCTGACTTAAACAAACCACCTCACCATCAGAATCCTCCTGGTCAATTTCCTCCCCAGCGCCAGCAACACCCATATCCTCCTCATCCTGGTGTACTTCAACACTGACATCTTCAATCTGACTATCAGGAACTGGACTGCGGGTGCTCCTTCCAGCACTTGCAGGGGGCGTGCAAATGGTGGAAGGCGCATGCTCTTCACGTCCAGTGTTGGGAAGGTCAGGCATCGCAACCGACACAATTGGACTCTCCTTGTGGATTTGGGATTTCGAAGAACGCACAGTTCTTTGCGGTGCTTTTGCCAGCTTGAGTCTTTTCAGTTTTCTAGCGAGAGGCTGAGTGCTTCCATCCTCATGTGAAGCTGAACCACTAGCCATGAACATAGGCCAGGGCCTCAGCCGTTCCTTGCCACTCCGTGTGGTAAATGGCATATTGGCAAGTTTACGCTTCTCCTCCGACAATTTTATTTTAGGTTTTGGAGTCCTTTTTTTACTGATATTTGGTGTTTTGGATTTGACATGCTCTGTACTATGACATTGGGCATCGGCCTTGGCAGACGACGTTGCTGGCATTTCATCGTCTCGGCCATGACTAGTGGCAGCAGCTTCAGCACGAGGTGGAAGTGGATCTTGATCTTTCCCTAATTTTGGAACCTCAACATTTTTGTTCTCCATATTTTAATAGGCACAACTAAAAGGCACCTCAGGTAAACAATGGAGATGGATGGATACTAGTATACAATTATGGATGGACTGCCGAGTGCCGACACAGAGGTAGCTACAGCCGTGGACTACCGTACTGTACTGTGTCTGCTGCTAATATAGACTGGATGATAATGAGATGTAGTATGTATAAAGAAGAAAGAAAAAAAAACCACGGGTAGGTGGTATACAATTATGGATGGACTGCCGAGTGCCGACACAGAGGTAGCTACAGCCGTGGACTACCGTACTGTACTGTGTCTGCTGCTAATATAGACTGGATGATAATGAGATGTAGTATGTATAAAGAAGAAAGAAAAAAAAACCACGGGTAGGTGGTATACAATTATGGACGGACTGCCGAGTGCCGACACAGAGGTAGCTACAGCCGTGAACTACCGTACTGTACTGTGTCTGCTGCTAATATAGACTGGTTGATAAAGAGATGTAGTAGTATGTATGTATAAAGAAGAAAGAAAAAACCACGGGTAGGTGGTATACAATTATGGATGGACTGCCGAGTGCCGACACAGAGGTAGCTACAGCCGTGGACTACCGAACTGTACTGTGTCTGCTGCTAATATAGACTGGATGATAATGAGATGTAGTATGTATAAAGAAGAAAGAAAAAAAAACCACGGGTAGGTGGTATACAATTATGGATGGACTGCCGAGTGCCGACACAGAGGTAGCTACAGCCGTGGACTACCGTACTGTACTGTGTCTGCTGCTAATATAGACTGGATGATAATGAGATGTAGTATGTATAAAGAAGAAAGAAAAAAAAACCACGGTTAGGTGGTATACAATTATGGATGGACTGCCGAGTGCCGACACAGAGGTAGCTACAGCCGTGGACTACCGTACTGTACTGTGTCTGCTGCTAATATAGACTGGATGATAATGAGATGTAGTATGTATAAAGAAGAAAGAAAAAAAAACCACGGGTAGGTGGTATACAATTATGGATGGACTGCCGAGTGCCGACACAGAGGTAGCTACAGCCGTGGACTACCGTACTGTACTGTGTCTGCTGCTAATATAGACTGGATGATAATGAGATGTAGTATGTATAAAGAAGAAAGAAAAAAAAACCACGGGTAGGTGGTATACAATTATGGACGGACTGCCGAGTGCCGACACAGAGGTAGCTACAGCCGTGAACTACCGAACTGTACTGTGTCTGCTGCTAATATAGACTGGTTGATAAAGAGATGTAGTAGTATGTATGTATAAAGAAGAAAGAAAAAAAAACCACGGGTAGGTGGTATACAATTATGGACGGACTGCCGAGTGCCGACACAGAGGTAGCTACAGCCGTGAACTACCGTACTGTGTCTGCTGCTAATATAGACTGGTTGATAAAGAGATGTAGTAGTATGTATGTATAAAGAAGAAAGAAAAAAAAACCTCGGGTAGGTGGTATACAATTATGGACGGACTGCCGAGTGCCGACACAGAGGTAGCTACAGCCGTGAACTACCGTACTGTGTCTGCTGCGACTGGATGATAAATAATGATATAAAAAATATATATATATCACTACTGCAGCCGGACAGGTATATATATTATATAATGACGGACCTGCTGGACACTGTCTGTCAGCAGAATGAGTTTTTTATAGAATAAAAAAAAAAACACCACACAAGTGAAGTCACACGACGAGTGTTTAACTTTTTCAGGCAATCACACAATATAGTATACTACTAACTATACTGGTGGTCAGTGTGGTCAGGTCACTGGTCAGTCACACTGGCAGTGGCACTCCTGCAGCAAAAGTGTGCACTGTTTAATTTTAATATAATATGTACTCCTGGCTCCTGCTATAACCTATAACTGGCACTGCAGTGCTCCCCAGTCTCCCCCACAATTATAAGCTGTGTGAGCTGAGCACAGTCAGATATATATACATAGATGATGCAGCACACTGGGCTGAGCAGTGCACACAGATATGGTATGTGACTGAGTCACTGTGTGTATCGTTTTTTTCAGGCAGAGAACGGATATATTAAATAAAACTGCACTGTCTGGTGGTCACTGTGGTCAGTCACTAGTAAACTCTGCACTCTCTACACTTCTACAGTACTCCTAAGCTCCAGTAAATCAGGTCAATCTCTCTCTCTCTCTCTCTTCTAATCTAACTGGTGGCACTGGTCACTGGTCACACTATCAGCAGCAAGTAGTACTCCTCCTATATGCTCCCCAAAATTTGTGTCTCTCTCTAGTACTCTAGTCACTCTAAACGGAGAGGACGCCAGCCACGTCCTCTCCCTATCAATCTCAATGCACGTGTGAAAATGGCGGCGACGCGCGGCTCCTTATATAGAATCCGAGTCTCGCGATAGAATCCGAGCCTCGCGAGAATCCGACAGCGTCATGATGACGTTCGGGCGCGCTCGGGTTAACCGAGCAAGGCGGGAAGATCCGAGTCGCTCGGACCCGTGAAAAAAAACATGAAGTTCGTGCGGGTTCGGATTCAGAGAAACCGAACCCGCTCATCTCTATTGAATAGCGCTCTTGCATTCGCCAAACACTTAAATCACACTTGCAAAAATCCATAGTTATTAAGGGATGTCAGGATGCCGGCAGTCATGTGACCAACACCACTCAGGACATCATCGCCGGATGAGCCGACATCCTGAAGGTGAGTATTGGGGTTAGGGCCCAGGGGGAGGGGGAATTAGGCACTATTGGGGATTATTCCTAGAGGCCACCCTCCCCCCGATGGTTAGCCATAGCTAACACCCCCAGAGGGTTAGCCCAACCCAAATCCCCCCCAAGGGTTAGGGTAGGGGACAGTGTGTGTGTGGGGGTGTAGAAATACCCCCCCTCCTCCGATGTCGGGATCTTTAATGTATATCCGTCGGGATATACAGTAGTTTGTATTCTGATATTAAACATATGTAGCATGGGCCTCTCCAGGCACGTGAATTCATAGAGCACAGAGAGAACGCTGATAAAGTTTTCGGATTTATTGAGAAATATTTCCAGGGTTAAGTTACAAAAAAAACATGCCAAAAAACGTAAAGAATAGATGTAGACACCCCACAACAAAGAGCCTCTTTGATCCATATAGACATCCTTATACCAAATTAAAATTAATAAAAAAAACCACATTGCATGTCGTATAACTTCTCCTGAAGCGGACGCTTGCCGAGGAATGAGTTGGGCTGCCCTGAGTGTAACAGAATGCGGCAGATATATAGTTAAGGGCCCTATGCGCCAGATCGCATGCAATGACCATACAGTGACTTGAAACTTGCAGGGAATACGCAGGAATCTCTGCAGTTTCTAAAAAGCACAGCCTATTGCGTTCCCCTCCCTTCTGTAAAAACATCATATCCTCTGTAATATCAGCCCAGGTTAATCCACTTGGAAAATCAGCGGTAAAACAGGAGTGGAATATTGTGTTGCGATACTGTGGGTAAAATAAATTCCACGTATGCAAATCCTAATTGATCTTCATCTGTGTTACGGGATATAAATAGGTAAGATTAGGCATAAATGATCCACAGGTGCTGGAGGTGTGACAATTAGCAGTTTCATGCAGTTCCGTATATCGCTCCTATACGCAAGAGATTTGCATGATATAAAAATGGCAACTGGCACCAAAAATAAGCAATGAATTAGGCATGTGCCTCCCCGCTATACTGATGAGCCCAGGTAGTGTGAAGTCTATGTATCTGATTAGCATGCTAATGTTTGGAACATGGAGCTCGGCGTAACCATGGGGAAAAATCGCGTAATTATTTTCTTGTGAATATATGACTGAAAAATGTTGGATAGTTACTTCAAATGCATTGTTGTTTTCATCTAGATTTGAGGAATAAGAGTTCCTGCCTCACTTTTATATACCATGGCCTTCCATAGGGGAGCTGTGTCAAACATTAGAAAGAGGACAGGTTGGCTCATATGTTACCTCATTATCTGCGGGTTCGGAATGGATTACCGGCGGGCGGGATGCCGGCTGTCAAAAACAACAGAATGCCGGCAGCGGTATGAGCGCTAAGTGTCCCCATTGTGTGCTCGTTGTGCTCACCACAGGATCTATTCCCACTCTATGGGTTGATAAAGCTGATTATTTATCTTATAACATTCACTATATATTGGTAAGAGACTCAGTACGCAATGGGCGTACGGGGTACCGTAATGGTACGCACTTAGCGTAGCAGACGCTAGGCCGTGGTCGAGACGCACGAGCGGCACGTTCGCTCACGGCTTACGCTGGGTATCGAGCACGCTATAGGCGGCCCGAGCACCGTAATGCTACGCTACTAGCGTAGCGGACGCTGTGCCCACGAGAGGAACACGAGCGGCGCAGACGCTCACAGGATGACACACAGTAAACCTTGTATGCAACACAATGAAAGGCTAAGCCTATACTGTAAACCTTGGTCTTGTAATGTTAACACAATGTAACGCTGATTAACCTCTATTATATAAAAGCTGCTTGAGCGATTGAGACGCTCAGAAACCCTCTATACTAGCTAGAGAAACACAGACACCTTGCTGAGGTTCCAACACCTTTACTAACGAGATTTAGCTATGTAAAAAGGGGAAAACAGTTAACAGCTTATACACTACAGCACTAACATAAAATACCTAAACAGAATAACTGAAAATATACAATATACAACAGCGTCTTAATCCTAAATAATAACAGAGAAAGAGAGAGTATGGCAAATACAAACAGAGAATAAGTTGGTTACAGAGAACTTACACACGTGGGGAATGATCGCTAGCGCAGTCCTGGAACCAGCTCTCTAGTTAGTCAATGATGAAAACCGTTGTGGAGAGTAGACTGAGCTGGCCCTGGCTGGCTGTTCTTATATACACTACATACAGTACACTACAAAGGGCCCTACAATCTCATTATTCATTGGACACAGGAATCTGTCTTCACATTATAACAAAAGGTCATAGGTTGATTCGAACAGGTGTGCTGTGACTATTTCAGATTGCTCAGGTGGGAGGGAACCTCAGGTTTCCCGCCGCATGGATAATGAACTGCAAATACAGTAAATGTCCATAAACTTCTTATAAACATAACTATAAGCAGGAGCGATTAATCTCTTTCAAACCAACACCGGAATGTTACTAATAATATACTCTACCGTTGCATACTAAACACCACTGCTCATAACCTGTCTGACCCTTCGTATCATGTAAAGAGGGATCTCTCTGTCCATGAACCAGTTACACTAAACAAACTTACTGATATTATTAAGGGGACCATAACCTATAAAATACATTATTCACATTAACTATGTAACGATCGAGTCGCCCGCCAGACGCACACAAACTCTACCGTAAATGCGCATACCACGCGCCTGAGCGCACGACCGTGGAGGTGCCGTCACGCAACTGCGAATATGCGCACGCACGGGAGAGAATGTGCACGTGCAGGGGGCAAGCGCATGGGGTTAGTACAAGGCATCATAGGTCGCTATATTTTTCGACTTTGACAGTCCACCCTTTGGCAGTCACCAATAACTGCCACTTCCTAAACAGTTCAAACAGAAAAATATATGTCATCATGTAAATACCTTTTTATGATTGGGTAAAGGGAGGAGAGGAGAAGGTGGGAAAAGTATGACCTAGTGAGACAGTAAAAGCATGTGTGTATGAGATCCATGTTTGAGGGGTCATGTATCATCGTGCCGTACGTGTTCTAAATCAAGCTTCGAGGTATTGCAAAGTATACATTTGAATCCTTCTTATCCCGTATCAAGGGTCTGTGGATGGGCTGTCAAACTCTACCGAGCTCTTTTCGGCTTTTGGTTGCAACAAATGGGGGAGCACATTTAGTTGATGATACATGAAGGGGGGGAACATGTGAATGCTAATATGTGAGAATCACCTGTCGACTATGTGAGATACTACCTGGAGGTTGTAGAGATGAAGATAAGAAACAATCGTTATAAATGCAGTCATAAACTATGTGAGTTTAAATAAACAGTCGCCGATTGAGGTCTTGTCTGATGTCTTGTCTGATGTACATGTTGTCTGATGTCTCTCGGTGCTTTTGTTGTAAATGGCGAACAAAAGTTGTTCCAGTGTCCATAAAATTACAGTCTCTAAAGTATTGGGCTTTCGTAAAAAGTTAAAGTCACTAGGGATATTGGGGGTCTGTGACATAGTTCATCAATGGTCTGTATAAAAGAGGTTGTCAAATTCTTCTTCCAAGCGGATGTCTTTGTACCTTGGAGGAAAACAAAGGAGAAACGGGTGAAAGAAACGGACCGTGGAATCACATTTTCATCACAACATTGTCTCTATCGTTGGGTCATAAATCAAATTAGTTGTTATTACAGTGTCCTCGCTCCTCAGACTCATCACTCTGGTACTACCTTTACACTTCGTTAAAGTCCGAACGCATTTAAATATCAGACCAACCAATATGACGACTCCCAGAATACACAAGAGAAATTTCCCTACGTCCATTATAATACCTTGGGTCCATTCTCCTAAACCAGAGAACCAATTTCGTGGGTTCAACCATGACACCCAACTGGTCAGCTCATTACCCACAGCAGCGAGTGTGAGATTGTGTTTCCTTCGAAACTCCCACTTCAATTGCAAAATGTCATCCATCTTTTGGTCTGTGACCTCGGCCGGGTCCTCAGTGCTGTTTGTAATATACGTGCAGCACTTTACTCCATATTGAGTTGCTAGGGTAACACAATACCCGCCTGTCACTGCTGTGAGATAATTGAGAATCATCCTATGCTGAACCAGCTCTGTTTTGTAGGCTTGTAACTCTCTCCCAGTATACCTGAACGTGTCGTCATACATTTCGGTGATATTGTCTAACAAGTTTGCTAGCGCAGATATATATCTATAATTTATCACTCCTCTGGCGGTACGAGTGATATCTAACGCGAGTAGGAATTGAATCCCGGTGGATTCATGGATCAGATCAGAGGCCGGATGCTCTGTCCTCTCTATCAGGTGCCGTTTAACGACGTGCTCGTAATGAGTGTGAGTATAACGAGCTTGGGCACCGCGGTGAATGTCTTTCATTTTGTTATGGGATACAGTCATTACTTCAGGCAGTACTTTTCCAATGTAACACAATCCCTCTGAGTTTGGGGCAAGCCACTTATACGCCTTTCTCCCGCATATGAAATATGCATCATCGGGGAGAACATATGGGACGGAGTATGACATAACCATGTTACAAATTTTCCATGTGAAATCTCCTAACCCTAACTCCCCCATCTGACTAGTACACGTATCCGGTTGTACGATATGTGCACAGTATCCTGGTGATACTTCTCCAACTCGCATGGTCCTACTTCCTAGAGTGTACCTATACCGGAAATATTTTCCACTGTTGGCTATCTGGCGTATGAGCTCTGTGTCTATGGGCATTCTACCGGCTCTATATGAAAATGTCATGGTTTGATTACTCCATGACACTTCCCAATTTCCCGGCTTTCGGGGATTGGAAATGTTAAAGCATACTAAGGACTTATCCACATGATATTGGTGGAGCTTCAAACTAGGAGGACTAGAGATATTAAACCTCTTGTCCACCGGCCTCCCACCACTTAACTCAAGTACCTCTCCTACAGTTAAAGGGAATGGTACTAGTCCTGATTTGCTATGACCTTGAGGTACTTGAGAGCATACCCAACAGTCTGTCTGGTTTAAGATTTTACCCACTAAGGAGTGATAGTCACTCAATGGATGCCGGTCCATGTGGACATTAAAACTGGACTGACATTTCTTGATGCACCCATCCTCAACTATATTGTCACAATGCCTACAGATGCAGTTCTCTTCAGCTAACAATCCTTCACAATTCCTTCTATTGTCAATGCTACCAGATCGTTTTCTGATACTCGCCTTTACTTGGTGATTATGTTGCTCTTGGAAAACTACGCCTCCATCCTGGTCATCAGAACCCATTCCAGATCCTTTCTCGACCTCCATGGTACTCTCACCGAAACAGACTGCTCTGGTCAACATCATGGTCAACAGGAAAATCCGGATCACAGTCTCTTGGGACAAGTCCATCTTATAGGAGGAAAAGGAAAAAAATAAGAAGGGGGGAGGAGAATAGGAGGGAGATGGGAACTGGAGAAAATAACAAAAGGGAAAAAGAAATCTGGCTCGACAAACGCCTCCGGTCTTATTATTCTCAGCGCTCAGGTGTCGTCTCAACCTTCCCGGAACAGACACTCTAGTGATACAACCTCTACTGTCTGTTCTTTATCACGGGACCTCTCTGGGTCAGCAACCTTTTTACAATGAGACGAATGGACCCAAGTCTCTCTCTCGGCAACCTTCAATGCTGTCGTGCTGGTCAATAAGACTTGATATGGTCCTTCCCATCTGTCAATAAGGCAACCTGAGCGTAAAAAATTCTGTATCATTACATAATCCCCAGGTTCAGTGTCATGACAATTACTGTCTGGCAAATCAGGAACCACCAACTTTAGATTATCATTCTGATTCCTCAATTGCTTACTCATCTTAACCAAATACTTTACAGTTACTTCATTGTTACATTTCAAATCATCCTGGGGGTTAATCATAACATGGGGTTGTCGACCAAACAGAATTTCAAAAGGAGACAGATTAAGAGGGGACCTGGGAGTGGTTCTGATGCTGTATAATACGATTGGCAAAGCTTCGGGCCACAACAATCCTGTTTCAGCCATTACCTTGCTTAATTTGTTTTTAATAGTGCTGTTACTCTTTCCACTTTCGCACTCGCCTGGGGGCGGTACGGAGTGTGCAGCTTACTATTAATTCCCATCAACTTACACATTGCTTGAAAAACTTCACCTGTAAAATGGGTACCCCTATCACTCTCAATGATTCTAGGGATACCGTACCTACACACAAATTCCTGCACACTTTTCTTTGCAGTAAACACAGCGGTATTTGTGGCCACGGGAAATGCTTCAACCCAATTTGAGAACACGTCAATACAAACCAATACATACTTTAAATTTCTACAAGGTGGCAATTGTATGAAATCAATTTGTATTACCTGGAAAGGACCATCTGTAGGAGGGATATGGGATGGCTCTGTTGGTATTGCCTTTCCGATATTCTTCCTCAAGCACGTGAGACATGTCATCGCTCTTTTACCCGCATGGGAAGAAAATCCTGGGGCACACCAATAAGCTCTTACCAACTTACACATTCCTTCTTTGCCTAGATGAGTCAGCCCATGTGCCGCTTCCGCTAGACTTGGAAGGTATGCTCTGGGTGCCACTGGCTTACCCTGTCCATCTGTCCAGAGTCCTGAGGACTCCTGGCCATATCCTTTTGACCTCCAAACTGCCTTTTCTTGTGGTGAACACGAATTTTGCATTTCATATAATTTCTGTGTGTTTACAGTATTAAATACCATCAGTTGTGTGCTGTCTGTCTGTATGGGGGTACTGGCTGCTGATTTAGCAGCTTCGTCTGCTCGGCTGTTACCAAGTGATATAGGGTCTTGGCTATATGTGTGAGCTTTACACTTGATAACAGCCACTCTGTCGGGTTCTTGTATCGCTGTTAGAAGTCTTTTGATGTGGGCTGCAGGTGCTACGGGTGTGCCAGCTGCCGTCATGAAATTTCTGAGGCGCCATAGGGCCCCGAAATCATGGACTACTCCGAAGGCGTACCTAGAATCTGTGTAGATATTGGCTGACTTGCCTTTAGCCAATTCGCATGCTCTGGTTAGGGCAACCAGTTCAGCAACTTGTGCTGAGTGTGGTGGGCCTAGGGGTTCCGCTTCTATGGTACCTTGGTCATCTACGACTGCGTATCCAGTACACAAGTCTCCCGAGTCAGTCTGTCTGTGACAACTGCCGTCAGTGTAGAAAGTAAAATCTACATCTTCCAGTGGGTTGTCACTGATGTCAGGCCTTGCCGTGAAATTTGGGTCAAATATTCCATACAATCATGTGTGTCATTTTCCTTACTAAATCCTCCTTCACCATCACTCTCATCCTCCACCCTTTGTGCCTGTCCAGGCACACCTGGGAGATATGTTGCAGGATTTAATGTGCTGCATCTCCTTATGGTGATGTTTACCGGGGCCATTAATGCCAATTCCCATCTTGTAAACCGCGCTGATGAGACGTGTCTGGTTTGGGCAGAATTAAGTAAGGCTGACACTGCATGTGGTGTATGAATTGTGAGGTTGTGTCCTAGCACTACATCTTCGCTTTTACTTACTAGCAATGCTATTGCTGCAACACTTCGCAAGCATGTGGGGAGGGATCGCGCTACCGTGTCTAGCTGAGCGCTATAGTAGGCTACCGGCCTGCTGGCATCACCATGCTTCTGGGTTAAGACACCTGCCGCGCACCCAGCACTCTCTGTTCCGTACAGCTCAAAGGGTTTTCCATAATCTGGCATGCCTAATGCTGGTGCCTGCGTTAGGCACTGTTTAAGTCTCTCAAATGCCATCTCAGACTCGTCTGTGTGCGAAATCCGATCAGGTTTGTTTGATGAGACCATCTCCTGCAAAGGCAGGGTCAGTATAGAAAACCCTGGGATCCAGTTACGGCAATACCCACACATTCCTAAAAATGTTCTTATCTGTTGCTGGGTTTGTGGCAGGGTCATGTCACGAATTGCTTGAATTCTATCAGCGGTCAGGTGTCTCAGTCCTTGTGTCAGACAGTGTCCCAAATACTTCACCCTGGTCTGGCATAATTGTAATTTATCTTTGGAAACCTTGTGTCCGGTGTCTGAAAGATGAAACAGTTGTTTCGTATCTCTCAGGGACGATTCAAGTGAATCTGAACACAGCAGTAGGTCATCTACGTACTGTATTAATATTGATCCACTCTCAGGTTGAAAAGACTGTAAACAATCATGCAAGGCCTGTGAGAAAATACTTGGACTGTCAATGAAACCTTGTGGTAAGCGTGTCCAGGTGTACTGAACTCCTCTGTATGTAAATGCAAATAAGTATTGACTGTCAGGGTGCAGAGGTACCGAGAAGAAGGCGGAGCAGAGGTCAATCACAGTGAAAAATTTGGCAATGGGAGGGATTTGCATAAAGATGACAGCTGGATTTGGCACTACGGGGAATTGACTCTCAACTATTTTGTTGATCCCTCTTAGATCCTGCACTAATCTGTAACCCCTCCCCCCACTCTTTTTAACGGGGAAGATGGGACTATTGGCAGTGCTGGATGTCCTTACCAGAATGCCCTGTTGTAGCAATCGCTCTATTACAGGGTAAACTCCTAACTCCACCTCTGGCTTCAGAGGGTATTGTGGAATTTTTGGAGCTATCCTACCATCTTTTACTTGTACAACTACTGGGGCTACGTTTGCCATTAATCCAGTGTCTTGTCCATCTTTGGTCCACAGTGATTCCAGTATCTGGGAAATCATTTCCTCTACCTTGGATGGACACCTATTTACAACAACAGTGTGTGACATTAATCTTGTTGGGGAATCTAGCATATCCTGCACTTCCTGAGCGTGGTTCTCGGGTAAGTCCAAGAACACACCTTCAGGAGTACAATATATGACACATCCCATTTTGCACAGTAAATCTCTCCCTAGGAGATTAGTCGGAGCCGATGCAGCCAGCAGAAAGGAATGCTTGGTATGCAAGGCCCTATTGTAATCTCTGCAGGTTTGCTTAAAGGATAGTGTTGTACTACTCCTGTTACTCCCATGGCTGGAATTGTTTTACCAGTGGTTCTCATGCCCACGGTCGAATTTATCACTGACTTGGCCGCCCCCGTATCTACAAGGAAATTTAGAGATTTACCAGCTACATCAATTGTGACCTCGGGTTCACTTCCAAGGCTCGCAATTAATTTCACTGGCTGCAGACTACAGGTGTGGCCCCACCCCTATTGTATGTGGTGACCTCCCTGCATTGCGCTGGCAGCTATTACCTGTGAAGGGGGTAAATGGGAACTATCAGAGACTTGCCAGTCTCTTCTTGGGGGATACCTTTTTGTTTCCCCTGTGTGTGGCTCATAACTCCGTCTCTGCGGTCCTTGATCCCAATTTCGTGTGTCATGTCGTTGTCTAGGGGGTTGATATGATTTTTTTTGTGCATTTTTCAATCTACAGACTCGTGCAAAATGTCCCTCTTTATGACAGTAATAACAAGTTACCACATTTGACTTACCCACAGGGGTCTGAGACTTATGCTGAGTTGGCCTTGTGGTAAGGGCCTGTATACTTACGGCCATCAGCTTATCACTCTGCGACTCCCTGTGTCTGGTGATGTTCCGATCATGATCAATAGCGGCCTCTCTCAAAGTAGCCACCGACAAACCTCGCCAACATGGTTGGGTGGTCTGTACCCTCGTCCTCAATACTTCCTTTAAACCATCCATTAACACAGATACTGCTACTTCTCTATGATTCACATTTGTGTTAATGTCTTCTATCCCTGTATACTTAGCCATTTCCTGTAGTGCCCGATGAAAATAATCAGCAGCTATTTCTCCCTCTTTTTGCTTGATGGAGAAAATTTTGTTCCATTTAGCAACAGCTGGGAAATATACTCCTAGCTGCAAATTAATTCTTTTCACATTATCTTGATTGTACTCCTCAGTAAGGGGTACCTCTTCATCTAGTCTACAGTCAGCTATAAATTTAGCTGAGTCGACATTGGAGGGTAAACATGCCCTCCGCAATGTCTGCCAATCTTTGTTATTGGGCTCCACAGTATTTCCTAGCTCTCTAATGTACTTCTGGCTTGCAACTAGATCTTTCCTAGGATCAGGGAATTCAGACACCATTGATCTTAATTCCGTTCGGGAAAAGGGGCAGTGCATGGCGATGTTTCTGACAGGAGTGACTCCTGAAGTGTCAGTTTTCCAATTTGGTACTGCAATTACCCTAACGGGATTAAGTTCAATAACATCATTCTGAGTAGATTCTACAACATGTGGTGTAATGGTTTCTGCATAGTGTACAGTGCCGTACTTACCAGTTGATACGACCTCACCTGTCCCTCCACTAGGGGCCTTTGATACTGCTCTTACTGGTTGGGATGTGCCCACTGTTGTTTCTGCTATGGTGGCTACTAGAGAGAGTGCCGATATTGTTGTGGGTTCATCCTCTTGTTCACAATCCTGGGGAAAGTTTAAAACAGGGTACAGCTTGCACGGGTTAGTATTAGCATCAACAATCTTAGTTACATTATTCTTAACATCTATACAGTTACTAAGTGCATGTTTATCATACACCAGTGTGCCATTCTCTGTAACCACTTTCTCTCCTGTTATGTATGGTGGTGGTGGTGCGGTGGCTATCAGTTTCCTGATAGGGTTAGATCCAGCCGCTTGAGCCAATCCTCTTTGTATTTCACCCTCCTGTTGCCATAATTGTAAATAATCATAATGTTTGATCCGTCTCTTTGCAGATTTAATGAGACATATCCTTCTCCTTAGATTTTGTAACACCTCGGGGCTAAAACTGCCTACCCGTGGGAACTTTTCCCCGTCATGCACAGTCGTTCTTTCCCATTCATCGCACAAAACCTCTGTGTGTGAACCATATTTCTCACACATGATATACCTTGCCGACCCTATTGGCCGGTTTACTAAATCAACCTGAACCAGGGTTGATCGTCCCTTACCTGAACAACTGGCCCCCATCTTTGCAGGTGTTGCTTTCACTACCTCTGACCTTCAAATCAGGGTCTTCAGCGAACCCTTACAAAAACCAAGTTGCCCGGGGTAAGCCGACGGTGAAAGTTCGACCGAGTGCTTTCACCCACTCTTCGCCCACGTTGGCCAGTACTTCAATCACTGACTCAGAGCTGCTGTACCCAACCTAGGGCCCCTATGAACCTTTATTTACTGGGGCGTTGTGGGAGTAGGTTACCCGTCCCCAGCAAGTATCGGTTGTTAGAGAATTCCGGAGTGACCAGCGAACCTCCCTTAAAATAATTTTTTTTTACACAAATCACGTTAGAATGTACAAATAGCGTTTATGACCCCTCTAGCGTACGCAAATGGTACTGGGTCAAGTTACAAACTAATGCACACAATTACATGCGGTACAATCGTACTGCACATAAGCAACTAATCTTATGTGCGGAACGACCAACAGAATCGAAAATTGTGGCTGCGAATTCCTTCAGCCAGAGCTTAATGGCCTATATGGGTACCGCACCAACCCTCCTGGGGTTGTGCTTCTTGACTTTATCTTATAGCGGACTTCCTAGTCTGCTGCACCTAGACCTCCTGGTCTGTCTCTGGACCTCCTGGTCCGTGACCTCCTGGTCTGTGTCTACAGTAGACCTCCTAATCTGCTATACTCTAATGCTCTTATTTCAATATTTTAACAAGGGATGCCTCCCAAGCCACCGCGCTGTCACTTTCACGAATGTACCTCACGAGAACTCGATTTCCTGTGGTTCCACCAAAAAAAATGAGAAACTTATATATATATATATATATACACACTCTTTCACCTCATATACTCTTTACTTTCGTTTCTGTACAGAAATCCCTTTCATTCAGTATCGCAGTCTAGTCCCAAAGGAGTTACAACTAGAGAAGGATTTATTACGCTAAAATTTAGGACACTGAGATTGACTTGCGCTATTATCGCGTTGCTTCCGTATCGCCTACTAAAACAATACTATCATGTGATTTGTATTATGTGGGCGTACCCATACGCTCCGTTGCGTAATATACGCTACGTGTGTAAGCCCTTGCGTCGCGTACGCTTGTCCCGCCCTTTGTTAGGGACACGTGTACACAGGCCAGACACGTCCACAGTAACACAAGTAACACGTTTCTATCAATGCAAATGATATTTAACTGTAATCATTTACCGAGCACCACACAGAACTTCCTTGTATCTTAGGCAAGCCATGTGCGTGTTTTACAAATTACTTCCTTACGTATTAATTTTACTTTTAACTACCAATAGCAACAAATCTTTCTCAGCACGTTATCAATGATAAATGGCAAACAGGAAGGCGAGATGTGAAATTGCACAAATGAAAAATGCAGGTGTGTGCGTGTGTTGCGTACGCAATGTGTATCAAACAGAAATAAAACAGTTTTAAAAGACAATAGCGTACTGTTCTTACCTTCCGGTTCTGGATTCCACCAGCACTCCTACAGCGTAGCAATGCAGACGCTTATCTAGTCAGCACTACCGTATCCCTCACCACCAACACGGATACAAAGGGATACTACCTTCCCGCCCTTTGCTGACAGATAAAGTCTGCTTGTGTTCCCTAGAGCGGATATGTGGAGTACGGACGAGCAGCCAATTGATAAAGCTGATTATTTATCTTATAACATTCACTATATATTGGTAAGAGACTCAGTACGCAATGGGCGTACAGGGTACCGTAATGGTACGCACTTAGCGTAGCAGACGCTAGGCCGTGGTCGAGATGCACGAGCGGCACGTTCGCTCACGGCTTACGCTGGGTATTGAGCACGCTATAGGCGACCCGAGCACCGTAATGCTACGCTACTAGCGTAGCGGACGCTGTGCCCACGAGAGGAACACGAGCGGCGCAGACGCTCACAGGATGACACACAGTAAACCTTGTATGCAACACAATGAAAGGCTAAGCCTATACTGTAAACCTTGGTCTTGTAAGGTTAACACAATGTAACGCTGATTAACCTCTATTATATAAAAGCTGCTTGAGCAATTGAGACGCTCAGAAACCCTCTATACTAGCTAGAGAAACACAGACACCTTGCTGAGGTTCCAACACCTTTACTAACGAGATTTAGCTATGTAAAAAGGGGAAAACAGTTAACAGCTTATACACTACAGCACTAACATAAAACACCTAAACCGAATAACTGAAAATATACAATATACAACAGCGTCTTAATCCTAAATAACAGAGAAAGAGAGAGTATGGCAAATACAAACAGAGAATAAGTTGGTTACAGAGAACTTACACACGTGGGGAATGATTGCTAGCGCAGTCCTGGAACCAGCTCTCTATAGTTAGTCAATGATGAAAACCGTTGTGGAGAGTAGACTGAGCTGGCCCTGGCTGGCTGTTCTTATATACACTACATACAGTACACTACAAAGGGCCCTACAATCTCATTATTCATTGGACACAGGAATCTGTCTTCACATTATAACAAAAGGTCATAGGTTGATTCGAACAGGTGGGCTGTGACTATTTCAGATTGCTCAGGTGGGAGGGAACCTCAGGTTTCCCGCCGCATGGATAATGAACTGCAAATACAGTAAATGTCCATAAACTTCTTATAAACATAACTATAAGCAGGAGCGATTAATCTCTTTCAAACCAACACCGGAATGTTACTAATAATATACTCTACCGTTGCATACTAAACACCACTGCTCAAAACCTGTCTGACCCATCGTATCATGTAAAGAGGGATCTCTCTGTCCATGAACCAGTTACACTAAACAAACTTACTGATATTATTAAGGGGACCATAACCTATAAAATACATTATTCACATTAACTATGTAACGATCGAGTCGCCCGCCAGACGCACACAAACTCTACCGTAAATGCGCATATCACGTGCCTGAGCGCACGACCGTGGAGGCGCCGTCACGCAACTGCGAATATGCGCACGCATGGGAGAGAATGTGCACGTGCAGCGGGCAAGCGCATGGGGTTAGTACAAGGCATCATAGGTCGCTATATTTTTCGACTTTGACAGGGTGTTGCAACAGGATTCCAGCCGGCGGCACTGCCGGCTGACGGGATTCCGGTGTCGGTGCCTACACATGCAGGGGGCTACCCAAAAAATTGTGAGTCTCCGCAACATCTGCGAGGGAAGGCGAGTATGCTGCCTAGATTGGCCATATTATGTAGCAAAACTAATTAAGATGACTACCTCTGGCCTAGTTCTTTAATACTAAATACTAAAGTACTTAGCGAATGCGCGCTGCGTACCATGCCGTTTATTCATAAATGCCGTTTATTCACCTGATCGCTGCGCTGCGAAAAACGGCAGCGAGCGATTAACTCGGAATGAGGGCCATAGAGAGGGCAGATATACAGTCCCCCATTATGATTCCACCAGCCCTGGGCCAATTGTCACCAGGTCTGGTTCTCTCAGGGGAGTGGGACTTGCAAAACCCCCTCAAAAGTGCAGCCTACTGTCTCCGCATCCCGCCCCAGCCTGAGCTCAGATACGCCAACCTGACGGTCGTAACGTGGGTTTTACTCGAGCTGAGTATTGAATAGCGCTCTTGCATTCGCCAAACACTTAAAATCACACTTGCAAAAATCCATAGTTATTAAGGGATGTCAGGATGCCGGCAGTCATGTGACCAACACCACTCAGGACATCATCGCCGGATGAGCCGACATCCTGAAGGTGAGTATTGGGGTTAGGGCCCAGGGGGAGGGGGAATTAGGCACTATTGGGGATTATTCCTAGAGGCCACCCTCCCCCCGATGGTTAGCCGTAGCTAACACCCCCAGAGGGTTAGCCCAACCCAAATCCCCCCCAAGGGTTAGGGTAGGGGACAGTGTGTGTGTGGGGGTGTAGAAATACCCCCCCCCTCCTCCGATGTCGGGATCTTTAATGTATATCCGTCGGGATATACAGTAGTTTGTATTCTGATATTAAACATATGTAGCATGGGCCTCTCCAGGCACGTGAATTCATAGAGCACAGAGAGAACGCTGATAAAGTTTTCAGATTTATTGAGAAATATTTCCAGGGTTAAGTTACAAAAAAAACAGATGCCAAAAAACGTAAAGAATAGATGTAGACACCCCACAACAAATAGCCTCTTTGATCCATATAGACATCCTTATACCAAATTAAAATTAATGAAAAAAACCACATTGCATGTCGTATAACTTCTCCTGATGGAAGCCACTTGCGGACGCTTGCCGAGGAATGAGTTGGGCTGCCCTGAGTGTAACAGAATGCGGCAGATATATAGTTAAGGGCCCTATGCGCCAGATCGCATGCAATGACCATACAGTGACTTGAAACTTGCAGGGAATACGCAGGAATCTCTCCAGTTTCTAAAAACCGCAGCCTAGGGGGCGTGGCCTGGAGGCTGTATGAGCAGGCTGCGTTTTTGGTGAGCTCCCAGGGACCTGGGAGTTTCCATATAAAACCACAGCCTCCACGCTATAATTGTCTGCCTAAAACACCTGGATTACATTCCTATAGTGCTGGTGCAGGTGGCGAGTACGAGCTGCGGAATCGGGAGGCCGGTTTCCTGGCTCCCGCGGATTGCGGCCTACTCGTCGCCCAGAAGCCGGGGCCTAAATTTTCACACTGTCCCCCAGCTGAGTGGTCGGCCTGCCAAAGACGTTGGACGGACCTGCTCTCACCCTGTTCATCGCAGGGGCATCGCTACAGACTCCCCGGGGGTCCCTGCTGGCTGGCGGGAGGAGGCCCGGGACTGGATAGAAGCCGAGAAGCGCGCTCCGGAGCGCGAGCGGCGGCCATCTTAGAAGACGGAGAACGGGAGGTGAGGCGGCGGAGGTACAGAGGAGACGCCTGACGGCCCTCGGAGGTGAGCGGTTTGCAGCGTCCACCCCACTGAAGTGGCTGCTCGTCTCCCCACCCGAGTGCCGGGTGCCTTTACCGCCCACCAGCGGCGCACTGCTGCGAAGGAACGCGGGCCCGGCCGGGGCTCCCCCCCTGCCTGTTAGTCAAAAAGTGTGCGGCCGGATTACAGAGGTCCGGAGTCCGCCTGGAAGTACTCAGGGGTGCAGATCCCCATCAAGCGGAGGACGAGGCCTCCCCCTCACTCACTCACTCTACGCTCACTGACATACCAATAGATACCGGAGGAGCCTGTGTGCCCCGGCCCCTCAGCAGGTATACCCGCGGCTGTGGGTGGCTCGTTGGACGGAGCGGGAGGGAGACACGAAGCCCCGCGACTCGCAGGTGCCCCACATTAGACCCGGGAGCGGTGAAGAAGGAGCCCAGGAAATACGGCGTGCAACGCTCCTGGTCCTACACCTGGTGCCACCAAGAACCTCCCCTCTACACAATATATTATCCCTCCGGGAGACCCTGGGCTTGATCCTGACCTTCTACAACTTGCGGCCTGACCCTAAGAGTACCTGGGTGGCCTGGGGTGCGGGACAGAAGTTCCCCCCAATACTATATAGGCACATAGAAGATGATGGCTAGTCTCACAGCCTTACCAGCCCTGCTCATGCCAATGTAAAACGAGCAGTCTCCCCTACCCTTGCCAATATCTACGTGACATCTTGGTGACCCCGAGGATAACGAAGCCTTCAACTTTCCATATCATACGTGATCGGAACCGTCAAGCTGTCTTTTACTGGTCTTAGTATGCCTTCCAGACGTAGCAAGCCGTCTAAGCCCGCACAGCAGCTGTCTTTTTTCAAGGCATCCCCGAAGATGTCGGGCCCTAAATCCACCGGGTCCACTACAACAGATAAAGTCCCGCAAACCCCCCCCTCTCTGGAGGTACCTCCTCTCGCTTCCATAACTGCTACAAGCCTGGATAAAGTTGGAGATGGAGATGCTTTGACCGTGGGCACTATGAAACTACTTCTGTCTCGCTTTAAGGAAGATGTGGCAGCGGAGTTCCGTACCACATTAACGGCGTGTCAACAATCCATAGATGACCTAGGTGGACGCACTGACCATCTGGAAAATAAAATGGAAGAGGTTGTGGGGTCACATAACTGCCTGCTAGACTCCCATGACGCCTTGGAGGCGGAGGTAAAGCTTCTGCGGGACAAAGTCACAGAGCTGGAGGACAGATCACGTCGCAGCAATCTAAAATTGCGTGGAGTCCCCGAATCTGTGTCACATAGCAGTTTGCACGATTATGCTGTGGCCCTATTTAAAGCTCTATTACCCCAGTCCCCTTCGGCAGACTTCATTATTGACCGAATACACCGACTGCCAAAGGCTAGAGCGGCCCCAGGAGACGCGCCTAGGGACGTCCTAATGAAAATGCACTATTTTCACGTTAAAGAGGCTTTACTGAAGGCATCAAGACCGACGTCGGACAACTCCTCTGCCCTTAAAGGACTTCAGCTTTTCGGAGACTTGTCCGCAGCTACTCTCTACAAACGGCGTTCCTTTCACCCCATCACGACAGCTCTTAGGAAGGCGGATATCCCTTATCGCTGGGGTTTCCCCACCAAGCTACTGATCCATCGGGATGGCTCCACTGTTTCTATATCTACCGCAGATGAAGGGGCAAAGTTGCTCAAATCCTGGAACATTGCGGAACCCTCAGCGGACTCCTCACCCCGTCGACTTCAGCAGGACTGGTCCGCGGTGAAGTGAGGTTGTCACAACTGAGGGCCTGAGCTGACGGGAGGCAGCCTCAGTTGTAGGGGCTGAGATGTACCGGAACCTGGGAGGTTGTATCAGACCCCTGGACATGTAAGTAACATGAATAATAACTGCCCGAAGGCGTGACCACGACAACTTGGATAAAAGTCAATGATGTTTATTATGACAACTCCGCAACACAGCAGCAGTAAAAGAAAACGTAAAAGTCAGCAAAGAATAAATACAGTTCCTGGGTACTACAGGATGGCAGGAGCCACAGGGCACTGGTAGTGTGAGATAGTTCTTATGATCTTCTAGATGGAAAGTCCTTACCAGGCCCGACTGTAGCAATGGAGATAACCCAGGATTGTGCCAGCTGGTGTTCCAGGAAAAGCTGGGTTGCGGAAGATAAAACAGCTGCTGTGGATACTGGCTGGAACCAGACTGTTGTTAGCACGGAGTGGATACTGGCTGGAACCAGTTAAATAATAAATGAACTTGGGAGCGATGAAATATGAACTGAAATGTAGAACTTGAGAGCGGAGAAATAATAATACCGGTGGAGAGTGGTAAAGTGTAGAAAGGACACCGGCCCTTTAAGGGAAGCTGTACTCTGCTGGAAGCTGAGCTGGAAGCAGGTAATGTTGTAGCTGGAAACAGATGAATCCACAATGGATTGGAGAGTCAGGCTACACCGCAGGTGGAATGCTGGTGCGGGTCTCTATGGTGGAAGTCTTGAGACAGGAGCTGGAACCTGGAAGACAATCACAGGAGAGAGACAAACAGGAACTAGGTTTGACAACCAAAGCACTGACGCCTTCCTTGCTCAGGCACAGTGTATTTATACCTGCAGCAAGGAAGGGATTGGCTAGGCAATTATGCAGATTATCAATACTGAGAACAGATTGGTGGAAATGATCAGCTGACAGAATCCAAGATGGCTGCGCCCATGCAGACACTTGGAGGGAAGTTTGGTTTGTAATCCATGTGGTAATGAAAACAGTAATGGCGGCGCCGGCCACCGGAGACAGGAGGCGCCAGGCTGACAGATGCACATCCAACCACGCGGACACAGCAGAGGCCGCGGCTGACGTAATCGCCACTCAGACACTCTGCATGCAGAAGTTCAGGGACGGCGGCGGAGGCCGCGGGAGACGCCATGCCAGGTGTAATGTGGCGTTTACTGTGACAGCGTCCCAGAGTGACAGGAGAGGATACAGGAATGTACACATCAGGATAACAGATGGGATCCGGTCCTGGAGCGCTGAGCCAGCCTTAGGAGGCATCTGATGGGTAAGAAATGGCGTCCAGATACCCGGATCGTGACAGCACCCCCCCCTTTAGGAGTGGCCCCAGGACACTTCTTTGGCTTTTGAGGAAACTTGGAATGGAATCTCCGGACCAAGGCAGGAGCATGGACATCAGAAGCATTGGTCCATGAACGTTCCTCAGGACCATAACCCTTCCAGTCAATAAGATATTGTAGTTGACCGTAACGGTGACGTGAGTCCAGGATCTTGGCCACTTCATACTCAACGCCTCGTTGAGTTTGGACTTTCGGAGTTGGAGGAAGTGAGGAATGAAACCGATTCAAGATCAGCGGTTTCAACAGGGAAACATGGAATGTCCTGGGTATTTTTAAGAAGGGAGGCAACTGGAGTCTGTAAGCAACAGGATTGATGACTTGTTCAATCTTGAAAGGACCGATATAGCGAGGTGCAAACTTCATACTGGGAACTCTTAACCTCAAATTCTTCGTGGATAACCATACCCGATCACCCACCTTGAGAGCAGGAACTGCTCGACGCTTCTTATCCGCAAACTTCTTGTACCTGAACGATGCCTTGAGCAGAGCTGATCGTACGCTCTTCCAGATATTGGCAAACTGATGCAAGGTGATATCCACTGCGGGAACAGAAGTTGCTGGAAGCGGTTGGAACTCAGGGACTTTAGGGTGGAATCCAAAGTTAGTGAAGAATGGTGTTGAAGCAGATGAAGAATGATACTGGTTGTTATGACAGAACTCGGCCCAGGGAAGTAATTGAACCCAGTCATCTTGAGAGGAGGACACATAGATGCGGAGGAAGGCCTCCAAGTCCTGATTCACCCTCTCGGTTTGACCATTGGTCTGAGGATGGTAAGCCGTGGAAAACTTTAGCTTGACTTGGAGGACTTGACATAAACTTTGCCAGAATTTGGCTGTGAATTGAACTCCCCGATCTGAGATAATTTCTTCAGGAAGACCGTGGAGTCGGAAGATCTCTTGTATGAATACTTGAGCCAACTTGGAAGCTGACGGAAGACCGGTGAGAGGAATGAAGTGTGCCATCTTGGTGAACCGGTCAACTACCACCCAGATGGTATTGAACTTGTTGCACATGGGTAAGTCTGTAATGAAATCCATCGACAAGTGGGTCCATGGTCGACGGGGAACGGATAGTGGAACCAGTTGCCCCGCAGGCGACTGGCGGGATACTTTATGTTGGGCACACTTTGGGCAAGATGCAATAAACTCCAAGACGTCCTTTTTCAGAGTTGGCCACCAATAGGACCTAGAGATAAACTCCAGGGATTTTTGGATACCTGTATGTCCGGCAAAACGGGAAGCATGGGCCCAATGCATGAGCTTCTTCCTTAGCATCGGCTTCACAAAACTTTTCCCTGATGGGGGCGTAGAGTCCATCCCTACCGTGGAGAATGCCAACGGATTTATAATAGGATGCTTGTCTGAAGACTCTGACTCATTTTCTTGCTCCCATGAGCGGGAAAGGGCATCGGCCTTGCGATTCTGAGAGCCCGGACAGAACTGGAGTTTAAAGTCGAACCTGGAAAAGAAAAGTGCCCATCTGGCCTGACGAGGGTTGAGACATTGTGCGCCCTTCAGGTATAAAAGGTTCTTGTGGTCTGTAAGTATGGTGATTGAATGAGAAGCTCCCTCCAACAGATACCTCCACTCTTCTAGAGCGAGCTTGATGGCTAGCAACTCCTGGTCGCCAATGGCATAGTTGCGCTCAGCTGGGGAGAACTTCCGGGAGAAGAAACTGCAAGGGTGTAAATGGCCATCTTTAGCCCTCTGAGATAACACCGCTCCTACTCCAACGGAGGAGGCATCCACCTCTAAGATGAAAGGAGAGTCGATGTCAGGCTGTTTCAGAACAGGCGCAGAGATGAACCTTTGTTTTAAAAGATGAAATGCTTGCATGGCTTCTTCAGACCACTTGGACGGGTTAGCACCCTTCTTAGTGAAAGCAGTAATAGGCACCACAATGGTGGAAAAGTCTCGTATAAACTTTCGGTAATAGTTGGCGAACCCTAAGAACCTCTGGACCCCTTTGAGGGTTAAGGGTACCGGCCAATTTTGGATTGCTTGTAGTTTCTCAGGATCCATCTCTAGTCCGGAACCGGACACAATGTACCCTAGAAACGGAATGGACTTGACTTCAAAGACGCATTTTTCTAATTTGCAATAGAGATGATTGACACGGAGACGGGACAGAACCTCTTTAACCCAAAAACGATGTTCCTCTAAATCGTTGGCAAAAATGAGGATATCGTCTAGATAGACCACGACATGACGGTATAGAATGTCTCTGAAGATCTCATTGACAAAATGCTGGAAGACAGCTGGAGCATTGCTCAATCCGAAGGGCATGACGAGGTACTCATAATGTCCGTCACGGGTGTTAAAGGCGGTCTTCCACTCGTCACCCTCACGGATCCGGATGAGATTGTATGCACCTCGCAAGTCCAGCTTTGTAAAGATGGTAGCTCCGCTAACTCTGTCAAAGAGCTCAGTAATCAGGGGTAAAGGATAACGGTTCTTGATGGTAATGTCGTTCAAACCTCTGTAGTCGATGCACGGCCGCAGACCACCATCTTTCTTTTTTACAAAAAAGAAGCCTGCGCCGGCTGGAGAAGAAGAAGGTCGAATGAACCCCTTTGCTAGGTTCTCTTTAATATATTCCTCCATAGAATGCGTCTCAGGCAGAGACAACGGATAAGTTCGGCCTCGAGGTGGAACCTTCCCTGGAACGAGATCAATCGGACAGTCCCATTCTCTATGAGGAGGAAGGATATCAGCAGAAGCTTTACTGAACACATCCGTGAAATCTTGATATGGAGGAGGTGGAACATCAGACGACCTGGGGGAGGAAGAACAGACAGGCAATACTTTAAACAAACATGTCTCAGCACAGGAGGAACCCCATGCCAGGATTTGCGTAGTCGTCCAATCAATTGTAGGATTGTGAAGACGGAGCCATGGAAGGCCCAGGACCACAGGATGTGTGGCTCTTGGAATCACTAAAAAAGAAATAAGTTCGGAATGAAGAACTCCCACTCTCAGACGAACTGGTAGAGTCCTTAAAGAAATAACTGCATCAAAAATTTTGCTGCCATCCACGGCAGTTAAAGAAATGGACGAAGGAAGTCTCTCGGTGGGTAGGGACCACCGTTTAACATAGGCTTCGGTAATAAAGTTCCCAGCTGCTCCGGAATCAAGGAGGGCAATGACGTTCCGATAACGTTGAGCAACTTGAAGCGAGACTGGGAGATTACAATCTTGAGGAGATGGAGAGGAGATCATTACTCCTAGCCGGCCCTCTCCTTGGCGAGCTAGGATTTGGAGTTTCCCGGACGTTTGGGACAGGCATTAATGGTGTGAGACGGAGCTGCACAATAGAGACAGAGAAACTCGGAGAGACGTCTTCGGCGCTCAGCAGGAGTTAAACGGGAACGGCCAAGTTGCATGGGCTCATCTTTAGATGGTGACAGTTGACGAGGAGGAGGAGCAGAAGATTTTGGAGCAGATGATCTTCCACACTCAGTTGCTCTCTCTCTGAAACGTAAATCAACTTTCGTGCAGAGTGAGATTAGCTCATCTAACTTAGAAGGTAAGTCTCTGGTAGCTAACTCATCTTTAATACGCTCAGATAAGCCATGCCAGAATGCAGCATACAGGGCCTCGTCGTTCCATGCCAGTTCGGATGCCAGGATCTGGAACTGTATCAGATATTGTCCTACAGTACGTGACCCCTGGCGTAAACGGAGAATCTCGGATGAAGCTGAGGATACCCGGCCTGGCTCGTCGAAGATGCGCCTGAATGTTGACACGAAGGCAGTGTAGGAAGATAGCAGGGTGTCGGACCTCTCCCATAACGGTGATGCCCAATCAAGGGCTGAGCCACTGAGAAGAGAAATAATGTAGGCAATTTTTGTACGGTCACTGGGAAAATTGCCAGGTTGTAGCTCAAACTGAATCTCACACTGGTTGAGAAATCCCCTGCAGAATCTTGGAGATCCGTCAAATTTTGCTGGCGTTGGAAGATGAAGACGTGGAGCAGAAATGGGTAAGGTGGGTGGGGTTATAGCTGGAGTCACTGTGGTTGACGCACCAGACGCGCCTGATCCACGGAGAGTTGACTGAATCCCATCCAGCCGAGTAGAGAGATCCTGGAGACAGCGGATGATGTGGCCCTGTGCAGCCTCCTGATGTTCTAGTCGGGCTGCCAGTTCTTGCATCGGCCTGGCCGCTTGATCCTGGTCTCCGGCTGGATTCATTAGGTCAGTGCTTACTGTCACAACTGAGGGCCTGAGCTGACGGGAGGCAGCCTCAGTTGTAGGGGCTGAGATGTACCGGAACCTGGGAGGTTGTATCAGACCCCTGGACATGTAAGTAACATGAATAATAACTGCCCGAAGGCGTGACCACGACAACTTGGATAAAAGTCAATGATGTTTATTATGACAACTCCGCAACACAGCAGCAGTAAAAGAAAACGTAAAAGTCAGCAAAGAATAAATACAGTTCCTGGGTACTACAGGATGGCAGGAGCCACAGGGCACTGGTAGTGTGAGATAGTTCTTATGATCTTCTAGATGGAAAGTCCTTACCAGGCCCGACTGTAGCAATGGAGATAACCCAGGATTGTGCCAGCTGGTGTTCCAGGAAAAGCTGGGTTGCGGAAGATAAAACAGCTGCTGTGGATACTGGCTGGAACCAGACTGTTGTTAGCACGGAGTGGATACTGGCTGGAACCAGTTAAATAATAAATGAACTTGGGAGCGATGAAATATGAACTGAAATGTAGAACTTGAGAGCGGAGAAATAATAATACCGGTGGAGAGTGGTAAAGTGTAGAAAGGACACCGGCCCTTTAAGGGAAGCTGTACTCTGCTGGAAGCTGAGCTGGAAGCAGGTAATGTTGTAGCTGGAAACAGATGAATCCACAATGGATTGGAGAGTCAGGCTACACCGCAGGTGGAATGCTGGTGCGGGTCTCTATGGTGGAAGTCTTGAGACAGGAGCTGGAACCTGGAAGACAATCACAGGAGAGAGACAAACAGGAACTAGGTTTGACAACCAAAGCACTGACGCCTTCCTTGCTCAGGCACAGTGTATTTATACCTGCAGCAAGGAAGGGATTGGCTAGGCAATTATGCAGATTATCAATACTGAGAACAGATTGGTGGAAATGATCAGCTGACAGAATCCAAGATGGCTGCGCCCATGCAGACACTTGGAGGGAAGTTTGGTTTGTAATCCATGTGGTAATGAAAACAGTAATGGCGGCGCCGGCCACCGGAGACAGGAGGCGCCAGGCTGACAGATGCACATCCAACCACGCGGACACAGCAGAGGCCGCGGCTGACGTAATCGCCACTCAGACACTCTGCATGCAGAAGTTCAGGGACGGCGGCGGAGGCCGCGGGAGACGCCATGCCAGGTGTAATGTGGCGTTTACTGTGACAGCGTCCCAGAGTGACAGGAGAGGATACAGGAATGTACACATCAGGATAACAGATGGGATCCGGTCCTGGAGCGCTGAGCCAGCCTTAGGAGGCATCTGATGGGTAAGAAATGGCGTCCAGATACCCGGATCGTGACAGAGGTGCCCTGCTCGGGATCGGATACCTTTCACAGATGCTATCTCGTTAACGTATTGACTCCGGTGACTCTCCAGTTCTGGTTATTCGGAGTTTGATATTTAGGATGAGTTGCTGGAGACACCCTAGCGATTCTTCTGATTTCAGTGTCTGTTTCTATGCTTTGTGTCCAGGTTGGATAGTTTTTGCTATGTAATATTTGCCCCTCATGTTCTATTTACATGCATAGGTCACTATATGCCTTAATATCACCAAGATGTTTATGTGCTTAGTATAGAGTGTAGTATAAAGTATGGCAACGGGTAGGTGTTATGCCACTAACCCCCCCTTTAGCCTACACAGCTGCCTTATTATGGCGACTGGTTATGATCTCAAGGGAGATCAATTCAGTTTTGTTTTTTTAGTTTTTTTTCTGTCTGCCTTCCTGTTCCCGGAAATGTTTCCCCCCCCCCTATCAGGTATATCAGTTTAAGCACGGAATTTGGTCAATGGAATTATTAGCTCCTTTTGCAAAGGATTATGGTTAACATAGTCTCTATCAATGCCAAAGGGCTCAATTCCCCTCACAAACGAAGAGTTGCCTTGAATTATTTTTATAAACTTAAGGCACATGTAGTAGCAGTGCAGGAGACACACTTCCAGAGCCAAAATCCCCCCTCATTCACTAACACACGTTACCCCCTCTGCTACATGGCAAATGGGCCCGCCAAGAAAGCTGGCGTGGCTCTCCTTATAGCACAACACTGCTCGTTTGTTTTGTCCGATAAATATGAGGACCCAGACGGGAGATATCTAATCTTAGTGGGTAAATTGAATAATGTAGAGACTACTTTGGTCTCCTGTTATGCGCCCAACGCCAAACAAATCCCATTTCTTAGAACCTTCTGTAGAACTCTCAAGGAACGTATTAAGGGAGCCCTTTTGATCTTAGGGGACTTCAATATGGTACTGGACCCCGTTGTTGACCGCTCCCGTCCGACCCGGGCCCTCCGTAGCAGCCCGCCTCAGGAACCCTCAGGCAAATTTAGCCAACTGCTGGCTGAGTATGCGCTGTATGATGTCTGGAGGGCTAAACACCCAGGAGAACGAGATTACACTTTTTATTCCCATGTCCATAGTTCGTACTCTCGAATAGACTTAGCATTAGCGGATAGATGGACATTAGCGACTATTAGCAAGATAGACATATTACCTATGTCTTGGTCTGATCACTCACCGCTTATTGTTGTTTGGGATATTAGTAAGAGGGTGGTTCCCCACGGCCCCTGGAGAATGGGCCAACACTTATTGGCTCACCCTGAGGCCCACCAGGCCATTCAGCAATCTCTGGACTTATATTTGACCACTAATTGCCCCGGAGACACATCTGTTTTTACCCATTGGTGTTCCCTGAAGGCCGTGATTAGAGGCTCTGCAATTCAAATCGCAGCTAGACTTAAACGCGAATACAGGAAGAGACACGAATCAGCCGACAGAGAGGCTGCGCGGTTGGAAGCGGCACATAAAATAAGCCCCGACAATAAATCTCTTTTTAAGCAACTCCTTATTGCCCGAGACAAAGTGAACGCCTTTGCCTTAACCGAAGTACATCGCAACCTGCAGCGGCTAAATCAAAATTATTACAGGCTTGGTAATAGAGCAGGAAGGTTATTGGCGCGCAAATTAAGAGGACGTAGAGCCAAGGAACGCATACATGCTATCCATACATCTTCAGGAGTCAAAGTAACTGACCCGGTCGAGATAGCGAATGCGTTTGCTGAATATTACTCGCAGCTGTATAACCTCAAGGAGGACCCTGGCACCCCTCAGCCCACTTTGGCAGACATCAATGGTTTTTTAGACGGGCTATCGCTCCCCACTATAGATGCCCAGACCCGTGAATCCCTTAGCGCCCCCTGGTTACTTGACGAAGTCATAGCAGCCATAGATTCCTGTCCAGTAAATAAGGCCCCCGGCCCGGATGGGTATCCCTCCAGCTTCTACAAAACATTTAAACTAACCCTTGCTCCACTCTTAACGTCAGTATACAATGAAGCCTCTGACTCTACATGCTTCCCGAGAGAGATGTTGGAGGCCCGAATAGTTACCATCCCTAAACCAGGAAAATCCCCTACAGTGGTTCAGAACTACCGCCCTATAGCATTGCTGAACACTGACCATAAATTGTTCGCCAAGATGGTTGCAAATAGGATCGCCCCTCTCCTGCCAAGTTTGATAAACCCGGACCAGGTGGGTTTTGTTCTGGGCAGGCAAGCGTCAGATAACACACGTAGAGTTATTAACATAATTGACCGCTGCCAGGCCCGGAACGAGCCTCTTTTGCTTCTTTCTCTGGATGCAGAAAAAGCATTCGATAGGCTCCATTGGGACTACCTAAGGGTTACCCTGGGCCATTTTGGATTTGCGGGTAGGATACTCGATTCTATATTGGCTTTGACTCCTCACCCTCGGCTTCGGTTTTCACCAATGGGTGCAACTCCTCCATATTTACTATTACTAATGGGACCCGGCAGGGTTGCCCATTATCACCCCTTATTTTTGTACTAGCGGTGGAACCTCTGGCGGAACGAATTAGGATGTCAGATTCAATTGTAGGCCCAGAGGTAGGTGGGATGCCGCATAAAATCTGTCTTTTTGCGGATGATATTCTGGTGTGTCTTAGAGAGCCTGAAGCGTCCTTACCTCATTTACATTCTCTATTAGACTCATATGCAGCGGTCTCTTACTACAAACTGAACGCTACTAAGACCGAGGCCCTTCCTTTGAATATCTCCGACAGCGCTCTTAGTCGTCTAAAGAATGACTATAAGTATGCGTGGCAACTTCGCTTAAATACCTGGGTGTTCATATATCTAGGGGGCGGGACTTAATAGGGTGCAACTATGACCCTCTTTATCGTACATTTGAATTGATAATTAAAGATTGGATGATGCAGGAGCTCTCCTGGGTCGGACGGGTGGCAGCGGCGAAGATGGTCCTCTTGCCAAAGTTGATGTACCTGTTTCGTACCATCCAAAGGGCTTTCCCCAAAGATGTTTGTAACAGATTCAATCGTCTTTTGACTAAATATATATGGGGAGGCTCGAAGCCGAGAATAGCAAAATCCACATTGACTGCGCCTAAATGGGTCGGGGGTGTCGCGTATCCAGATCTAGAGAGATACCATATCGCTTGTTTACTTACACAGGCTAGAGACTGGTTCACTCAGAGCAATTTTAAACCATGGGTATCCCTGGAGCGGGACGCGATATCCCCCTTCACATTATCGGATTTGTTGTGGTTGCCCACCAACTTAGTTCCAACCAGGATTGCTGAATGCCCCGCAGTACACACAACCCTGATGGCATGGAAAGAAGTAATTAGATCTCTCCCTCCTGGTGCTATCCCCTCCCCCCAGTTGTCCCTCCACACTATAGCCCTATTGATACCAGATATGCAACTATACCATTGGCGGGCCTTGGGTCTCACTACTCTAAAGGATGTCCTCCGGGACGGCGCCTTAGTCCCCTTCTCCCTGCTCCGAGAACAGTTTCAGATTCCCAAGCAGGACTTTTATAAATATCTACAATTGCGACATTGGCTTCAAAGCTGCTCTCCAAATCGAGTCCCACATACTGATTTCCCTAAACTACTGATGTCACTCCTTACACCCAGCGGCAACAGGGGAGGCATATCCCGATGGTACCAGCATCTTGTGACGGAGGCCCATCGTGGGGTTTTCCCTGCACAGACCAAATGGGAAAAAGATCTCCCTGCAGTCTTCACTGAAGATGTTTGGAGAGATATCTTTAACTCTTGTTTTAGAATTTCTAAATGCGTAAATCATTGTGAAATGTATTACAAATTGGTTCATAGGGTATATCTAACGCCAGATCGCCTGCACAAAATTTGGCCCGATGTCCCCGCTAGTTGCTGGAGAAACTGTGGGATGGTGGGGGATATCCTACATATATTTTGGCTGTGTCCAGTAATTCGGGCGCTATGGAGGGAAGTGTTTCTACTTATTTCCCACATACTGGGAGTGGTCCTTTTGCCTGAACCTCTCTTGGCACTTTTCCATTACTATGGTAAGGAAATGTCTAGCGGTGATAGATACCTTTTAGGCCATATCCTTATAGCCTCTAAAGCCGCCATCGCCTCCAAATGGAAATCAGCGGTTGTCCCCACTCTTTCTATGATAGAAAATAGAGTTCATCAACATTATGTTTTTGAAACAGCACAGGTCAAGTATTCCTCAGGAAATACCTCTATTAGCGAGAAATGGATTAAATGGTCCCTTTACAAGGAGGGTTCGGGCCAGATAGGTGCCTCCAGAGCTTCAGTTACTACTCCAGACCTCTCCGTGCTTCGCTCCCCCGGTCCATTCCGGGCATTAACGGGTTAAGTGAAGTAGACCTTTTGTTTTACACTTTACTATGTTTTCATTGTTGTATTACGATATCCCTGATATGTACTTTCCCCCCTATGTCTTTATTAGTTCTGTTTTATGTGTGTCTCTTTACCCCATCCAGATTTTGTTTACCAATTTACATATACACGTACATGTAATCTTTGTGAAAATTCAATAAAAATTTAATATAAAAAAAAAACAAAAACGCAGCCTATTGCGTTCCCCTCCCTTCTGTAAAAACATCATATCCTCTTTAATATCAGCCCAGGTTAATCCACTTGGAAAATCAGCGGTAAAACAGGAGTGGAATATTGTGTTGCGATACTGTGGGTAAAATAAATTCCACGTATGCAAATCCTAATTGATCTTCATCTGTGTTACGAGATATAAATAAGTAAGATTAGGCATAAATGATCCACAGGTGCTGGAGGTGTGACAATTAGCAGTTTCATGCAGTTCCGTATATCGCTCCTATACGCAAGAGATTTGCATGATATAAAAATGGCAACTGGCACCAAAAATAAGCAATGAATTAGGCATGTGCCTCCCCGCTATACTGATGAGCCCAGGTAGTGTGAAGTCTATGTATCTGATTAGCATGCTAATGTTTGGAACATGGAGCTCGGCGTAACCATGGGGAAAAATCGGGTAATTATTTTCTTGTGAATATATGACTGAAAAATGTTGGATAGTTACTTCAAATGCATTGTTGTTTTCATCTAGATTTGAGGAATAAGAGTTCCTGCCTCACTTTTATATACCATGGCCTTCCATAGGGGAGGTGTGTCAAACATTAGAAAGAGGACAGGTTGGCTCATATGTTACCTCATTATCTGCGGGTTCGGAATGGATTACCGGCGGGCGGGATGCCGGCTGTCTAAAACAACAGAATACCGGCAGCCGTATGAGCGCTAAGTATCCCCCTTGTGTGCTCGTTGCGCTCACCACAGGATCTATTCCCACTCTATGGGTGTTGCAACAGGATTCCGGCCGGCGGCACTGCCGGCTGACGGGATTCCGGTGTCGGTGCCTACACATGCAGGGGGCTACCCAAAAAATTGTGAGTCTCCGCAACATCTGCGAGGGAAGGCGAGTATGCTGCCTAGATTGGCCATATTATGTAGCAAAACTAATTAAGATGACTACCTCTGGCCCTAGTTCTTTAATACTAAACCAAAGGGTCCTAGGTTGTTAGTTACTAAGAGGTAGATATATCAGCACTTGGAGATATATTGGAGAGATAAAAGGTGAGATTTCTTGAACTTAGAGAGAGAGAGATAAAGTACCAGCTAATCAGCAGCTGTCATTTTTCAAACACAGCCTGTAGCATGGCAGTTAGGAGCTGGTTGGCTGGCACTTTATCTCTCTCCACTTTTCTCTCTCTTTTTCCAAGCTTTGATACACCTCCTCCGTAAGGTGAAAGATTCACTCCTTGGTTCTGTGACGTTCCTGTCCGTAACCAGCTCAGGCCCGTCTCATTAGAAGTTCTCAGTCGTCTTTGTGTTTATCACATAGCAGCCCAGAATGTGTAGTGAGGCCATAACCTTGGTCCCTCTCAGACACGTGTCTTTTCTCCCAGTCATGCAAAGGACACAGTAGCTAAGTTACCACGTATTTAATTGGGATAGCCGGATGGAGATGACAGAGGCATTGACAATGAGGCAAAAAAAAAAGTTGTATTATTATTAAAAGGTGTTTTTTTTATTCCTCACTATAAAAAAAATAGATTTGTTTTATCGTTGCAAAAAGGGTGATGGAAAATCTTTATTTTTGGGCCTTCATAAAAACTAGAAGCCAGTATGTGATTACAGCTTTTCTGTGGAAGCGGCATTACATATACACGGTCCTTATATAACAATCCACCCACAGATTTACTCTATAATCCTGATCTACCGTGGGGTTAATCCACCTACAACCTCCGCTTGTGCATATTGATGAGATTAAATGGTGGATTTGTACAGTAGCCGAGTCTAAAAACGTTCTGTTGTAATTCAATTCCGGGCTGCACCTTCACAGCGTATGAGGAAGCAGTTTCCATCATTATACGGTGTGTGAAGGGCCAGCTGTTTGTGTACCCGCGGGAGATCATTGTCTGTATCACACTCCTCGCAGGCTATTTAATGGGTAACAACAGCTTAACTAGAGCTTTCTGGGCACGGCGGGGGTGCCAGAGAAGCCTTTGTTTCGTACAGCGACTGTGTATTGCAGCTGCTGAGCTGGTACCATCCAGAATCGCACCGCTTGTCTGTTGCAGAGCATGCCTAGTGCGTTGTATGCAGATAATTGCAGAATGGTAAATAAAGAGAACTGAAAGGTGGTTAGATTATATTATTGTTTATTTACTAGTTGGGCGATGCGGGGGTGGGGCCTGGCTTGGCATAGGGGGCGGGGAGGGGACACGACGCAGCATGAGAGGCTGTGGGTTGAGGCGTGGTTACACGTTTGCATCAGTGGTAGCAATAATGGTGAGATTACTGGTATTGTAGATTGGGGAGTGTTGATACGATGATGCAATTCATCTGCTCGACCTACCCACTTTCCGGCCCCCCAATTTTTGGGAGCATCCCGGGCGTTTCGGGAGAGTAGGCAAGTATGGGTTATTGTTATGCCCCATAGTAGTGCCCTAGTTTATTTTATGTACATTGTATGGCTGCCAGTGCACATTATGGAATACAGGGTCCCCAATTCACATTATGACATACAGTGTCCCCAGTACATATTGTTGCATTTCAGTGCCCCCAGTTCATATTATGCCACACTGTAGTGCCTCCACTTCATATTCTGCCACATTACAGTGCCCCCAGTTCATATAATGCCACACTATAGTGTCTCAACTTCATATTATGTCACATTACAGTTCCCCAGTACATATTATGCCACACTACCACTTCATATTGTGCCACATTACAGTGCCCCAGTTCATATTATGCCACACTACCACTTCATATTGTGCCACATTACAGTGCCCCAGTTCATATGCCACACTACCACTTCATATTGTGTCACATTACAGTGCCCCAGTTCATATTATGCCACACTGTAGTACCTCCACTTCATATTGCGCCACATTACAGTGCCACAGTTCATATTATGCCACACTGTAGTGCCTCCACTTCATATTGCGCCACATTACAGTGCCCCAGTTCATATTATGCCACACTGTAGTGCCTCCACTTCATATTGTGCCACATTACAGTGCCCCAGTTCATATTGTGCCACATTACAGTGCCCCCACTTCATATCGTGCCACATTACAGTGCCCCAGTTCATATTATGCTACACTACCACTTCATATTGTGCCACATTACAGTGCCCCAGTTCATATTATGCCACACTATAGTGCCTCCACTTCATATTGTGCCACACTACAGTGCCCCAGTTCATATTATGTTACATTATAATGCCATCCAGTTAATTTTATGCCACAATACAATTAACAGGTACAGGAGTATATCTTTATATATTGTAAGCCCCAAGGCAAAAGTTTGTATCACCCAATGGTGAAGATGTATATAACACATGTGACTAAGGGGTCTATTTACTAAGCTTTGGGTGGAGATAAAGTCGACGGAGATAAAATACCAGTCTATCAGCTCCTAACTGTCATTTTTCAAACCCAGCCTGTGACATGTTAGTTAGAAGCGGATTGTCTGGTACTTTATCTCCATCAAAGGCTAGTAAAAGTCCTGGTCGTCAGGGAAGGTGGCCCCTCTCTGTTCTGGGCCCCATAGCAGCTGTTCTCCCTGCACCTATGGTAGCTACACCCTGTATATAACACATGTAACTGTGACAGGGAAGGTGGCCCTCTCAGCTCTGGGCCCCATAGCAGCTGCACTCCCTGCACCTATGGTAGCTACACCCTGTATATAACACATGTAACTGTGACAGGGAAGGTGGCCCCTCTCAGCTCTGGTCCCATAGCAGCTGTTCTCCCTGCACCTATGGTAGCTACACCCTGTATATAACACATGTAACTGTGACAGGGAAGGTGGCCCCTCTCAGTTCTGGGCCCCATAGCAGCTGTACTCCCTGCACCTATGGTAGCTACACCCTGTATATAACACATGTAACTGTGACAGGGAAGGTGGCCCCTCTCAGCTCTGGGCCCTATAGCAGCTGCACTGCCTGCACCTATGGTAGTTACACCCTGTATATAACACATGTAACTGTGACAGGGAAGGTGGCCCCTCTCAGTTCTGGGCCCCATAGCAGCTGTACTCCCTGCACCTATGGTGGCTACACCCTGTATATAACACATGTAACTGTGACAGGGAAGGTGGCCCCTCTCAGCTCTGGGCCCCACAGCAACTGCACTCCCTGCACCTATGGTAGCTACACCCTGTATATAACTAATGTAACTGTGACAGGGAAGGTGGCCCCTCTCAGCTCTGGGCCCCATAGCAGCTGCATTCCCTGCACCTATGGTAGCTATGCCCCTGTATATAACACATGTAACTGTGACAGGGAAGGTGGCCCTTCTCAGCTCTGGGCCCCATAGCAGCTGCACTCCCTGTACCCATGGTAGCTACACCCTGTATATAACACATGTAACTGTGACAGGGAAGGTGGGCCCTTTCAGCTCTGGGCCCCATAGCAGCTGCACTCCCTGCACCTATGGTAGCTACACCCTGTATATAACACATGTAACTGTGACAGGGAAGGTGGCCGCTCTCTGCTCTGGACCCCATAGCAGCTGCACTCCCTGCACCTATGGTAGCTACACCCTGTATATAACACATGTAACTGTGACAGGGAAGGTGGCCCCTCTCAGCTCTGGGCCCCATAGCAGTTGCACTCCCTATGCCCTTGGTGCTTGCTGCAGTGGTATTACTAGGTTTGGTGCCACCCAGTGTGCTAAATGGAAGCCACGCCTGATAAGGGGCGTGGCTGCATGTGGAACACCCCTATTTTCATCACTCTGTGGGGCGTGGCCAGCACTCCTGGATAAGCCGGGCTGCCCTCAGAGACTCTCCCTGCACTGCTGGCTCCTCCTCAGTGACCGGGAGCTGGGCGCTGCATTGCGATGTTATTGTGCAGCGCCTGCTTCTGGCTTGTTGTCTCTACCCCCCTCCCCCTTCCCTGGATGGTGCGCTCCGCACCCCACAGTGGCAAACGCAGGATTTGCATGGGGGGGGTTTCCAGAACTGGGCGGAGCCAATCACGGGGGTGCGGACTGAGGTGACCCAGTATATGCTGGGTCCGTAAAACTAGTGTGTCTGTGTGTGTGTGTGTATGTATATATATATATATATATATATATATATATACACACACACACACACACACACATACATACATATACACATATACATAGCATATTAAACATGCATATATATATATATATATATATATATATATATGTATGTACACACACACACACACATACAGTACACATACATATATACACATGTATATATATATATATATCATATGTGTGTGTGTGTGTGTGTGTTTATATGTATGTATGTATATACATGTGTATATATGTATGGACATGGATATATCTGTACTATAATTAAAATAAAGTAAACTTTTATTGCACTTACAAGTGCCACCAGGAAGACAGCAGGCTGCAGAGGACGCTAGACAGCCATTAATAATACTCATGCAGCTAAAAAAAATATATAGATTTTTTTTTTAAGTGGAGGGGGGTTTCTGGGTGCTCGGAAACCCCCCCTGGGTGCGCCACTGCCCCACTAGGTACACTATTGGTTGTTGCGAGTAGCAAGGTCTTCCTACAGATGATTGATGGATGGGTGTGTTCCTATAGTTTTACTATCTTGTTGCAGTTTTGTGATGTTTATACGTACCCAAATCACTAAAATGAGTTTTGTTTGTGCTAAAGTGAATTTACATAAACTGCAGGTAATCTGGAGATGTATTAAAGTTTGGAGAGAGATAAAGTACTAACCAATCAGCTTCTGTCATTTTACAGGCTGTGGTGAAAAATGACAGGAGCTCTCCCTGTCTGGAGCACCGAGGGGCAGATTCAATTAGCAGCGGGACTTACCACATGGCTGCTTCTCTGCCCTGGGCTGTTCAGTAACTGCCCATTACCCCACACAGTAAACCGCTGACTGTGCGCTTTTTCCTCGCCGCTTCAGTAGCTGTGAGGAAAAAATAGTATTTTAATACCTACCGGTAAATCCTTTTCTCCTAGTCCGTAGAGGATGCTGGGGACTCCAAAAGGACCATGGGGTATAGATGGGATCCGCAGGAGCTTGGGCACACTAAAAAGACCTGGGTGTGAACTGGCTCCTCCCTCTATGCCCCTCCCCCAGACCTCAGTTATAGGAACTGTGCCCAGGAGAGACGGACATTTAGAGGAAAGGATTTTTGTTAAACTAAGGGCGAGAAACATACCAGCCCACACCACAAACATACCGTACAACTGGAGTAGCCTGAAACCAGATAACAGTATGAACTAACAACAGCAACAAGCTGAACATAGCTGCTACACAAACCACGTGTAACCGAAACCAACCAGTAACAACTCAACTGCAAGGAATAGTCCGCACTGGGATGGGCGCCCAGCATCCTCTACGGACTAGGAGAAAAGGATTTACCGGTAGGTATTAAAATCCTATTTTCTCTTACGTGCTAGAGGATGCTGGGGACTCCAAAAGGACCATGGGGTCTATACCAAAGCTTCAGAGCGGGCGGGAGAGTGCGGACGACTCTGCAGCACCGATTGAGCAAACATGAGGTCCTCATCAGCCAGGGTATCAAACTTGTAGAACTTAGCAAAAGTGTTTGAACCCGACCACGTAGCTGCTCGGCAAAGTTGAAGTGCCGAGACCCCTCGGGCAGCCGCCCAAGATGAGCCCACCTTCCTGGTAGAATGGGCCTTTACTGACTTCGGCAACGGTAGCCCAGCCGAAGAATGAGCTTCCTGAATCGTATTACAAATCCAGCATGCAATAGTTTGCTTAGAAGCAGGATTTCCAATCTTGTTGGAAGCATACAGGACAAACACAGCCTCTGTCTTCCTAGTAAGAGCCGTTCTGGCGACGTAAATTTTCAAAGCTCGTACAACATCAAGAGATTTTGGGACCGCCACAGCATCCGTAACCACAGGCACCACAATAGGTTGGTTTATGTGAAACGAAGAAACCACCTTCGGCAGAAATTGTTGACGAGTCCTCAATTCCGCTCTATCCGAATGAAAAATCAAATAGGGCTCTTGTGAGACAAAGCCGGCAACTCGGACACTCGTCTGGCAGACGCCAGAGCCAAAAGCATGACCACTTTCCAAGTGAGAAACTTTAACTCAACCTTACGCAAAGGTTCAAACCAGTGAGACATAAGAAACTGCAACACCACTTCAAGATCCCACGGCGTGGCACAAAAAGAGGATGGATATGCAGCACTCCCTTCACGAAAGTCTGAACCTCAGGAAGGACGGCCAATTCTTTTTGAAAGAAAATAGATAAAGCCGAAATCTGCACTTTGATGGAACCCAATTTCAGGCCTGCATCCATGCCTGCCTGCAAAAAATGGAGGAAACGACCCAAGTGAAACTCCTCCGCAGGAGCTGCTTTGGTCTCACACCACGACACATACTTTCTCCAAATACAGTGATAATGTTTTGCCGTAACCTCCTTCCTAGCTTTAAGGAGAGTGGGGATGACCTCCCCGGGAATACCTTTCCGAGCTAGGATTTGACGCTCAACTTCCACGCCGTCAAACGCAGCCGCGGTAAGTCCGGAAACACGCAGGGCCCCTGCAGTAACAGGTCCTCTCTTAGAGGAAGCGGCCAAGGATCTTCTACAAGCAATTCCTGAAGATCCGGATACCAGGCCCTCCGTGGCCAATCTGGAACGACGAGTATTGCCTGAACCCTCGTTCGTCTTACGATCCTCAGCACCTTTGGAATGAGAGGGAGCGGAGGGAACACATACACCGACTGAAACACTTACGGAGTTACCAGGGCGTCCACTGCACTGGCTTGGGGGTCCCTTGACCTGGAACAATACCTCGGAAGCTTCTTGTTAAGGCGAGACGCCATCATGTCTATCAGAGGAATTCCCCAACGCCTTCTCACTTCTGCAAATACCTCTTGATGAAGAGCCCACTCTCCCGGATGGAGATCATGTCTGCTGAGGAAGTCTGCTTCCCAGTTGTCCACGCCCGGGAGGAAGACTGCTGACAGAGCGCACACGTGCTGTTCCGCCCAGCGAAGGATTCTTGTGGCCTCCGCCATTGCCGCCCTGCTCCTTGTTCCGCCTTGGCGGTTTACGTACGCCACCGCTGTTATGTTGTCCGACTGGATCAGGACAGGGAGACCCTGAAGAAGGTTCTTCGCTTGCAGGAGGCCGTTGTAAATGGCTCTTAACTTGAGAACATTTATGTGGAGACAAGATGCCTGGCTTGACCACTTTCCCTGGAAACTTCCTCCTTGTGTGACTGCGCCCCAGCCTCGGAGACTTGCATCTGTGGTCAGCAGGACCCAGTTCTGGATTCTGAATCCGCGTCCCTCTAGAAGGTGAGAACCTTGAAGCCACCACAGGAGAGAAATCCTGGCAGTGGAAGATAGACTTATTTTCCGGTGCATGTGCAGGTGAGACCCGGACCATTTTTTTAGCTGATCCCACTGAAACACCCGGGCATGAAACCTGCCAAACGGAATGGCTTCGTAAGCCGCAACCATCTTCCCTAGCACCCGAGTGCATTGATGAATCGACACACTTGTCGGCCTCAGAAGCTCCCTGACCATGGTCTGGATTTCCAGTGCTTTTTCTTTCGGAAGAAACACTCTCTGTAGTTCCGTGTCTAGGATCATGCCCAGGAAGGGCAGCCGAGTGGACGGGATCAACTGAGACTTTGGCAAATTTAGAATCCAACCGTGATGTTGCAGAACCGACAGGGAGAGATCCACATTTCTTAACAACTGTTCCTTGGACCTCGCCTTTATCAGGAGATCGTCCAAGTACGGGATAATTGTGACCCCTTGCTTGCGAAGGAGAACCATCATTTCCGTAATTTCCTTGGTGTACACCCTCGGGGCCGTGGAAAGCCCAAACGGCAACGTCTGAAATTGGTAATGACAATCCTGTACCACAATCCTCAAGAAGGCCTGATGAGGAGGGTATATCGGGACGTGCAAGTAAGCATCCTTTATGTCGACTGACGCCATAAAATCCCCCCCTTCGAGGCTGGAGATCACAGCTCGAAGAGACTCCATCTTGAACTTGAAAATTTTCAAGTATGGATTGAGGGATTTCAGGTTCAGAATCGGTCTGACCGAGCCGTCCGGCTTCGGCACGACAAAGAGGCTCGAATAGAACCGGCACAACGACCCTCTGTTGACACAACTTTTGTATCGCAGCATTTACCACTTCCCTTTCGGGAAGAGAAACTGGTAAGGCCGACACGAAAAAGCGGCGGGGGGGGCAGCATCTCCTGAAACTCCAGTTTGTACACTTGGGACACTATGTCTAAGACCCAAGGAACCAGGGCCGATTGAAACCAGACCTGACTGAAGAATCGGAGACGCCCCCCCACCGGTACGGACTCCCGCAGGGGAGCCCCAGCGTCATGCTGTAGATTTGGTAGAGGCAGGGGAGGACTTTTGGTCCTGGGTGCCTGATCCTGCAGGCGACTTCTTTCCCCTTCCTCTACCCTTTGAAGCGAGGAAGGACGAGCCCTTTCCTCTTTTGTATTTATTAGGCCGAAAGGACTGCATCTGATGATGGGTTGCCTTTTTCTGTTGTGTGGGAACATAAGGAAGAAAAGATGACTTACCCGCAGTAGCGGTAGACACCAGGTCAGCAAGGCCGTCACCAAACAAGACACTACCTTTAAAAGTGAGAGCTTCCATATTCTTCCTGGAGTCGGCATCAGCATTCCATTGATGAATCCACAGCGCCCTCCTGACCGAGACCGCCATGGCATTGGCTCCTGATCCCAAGAGGCCAACATCCCTCGCCGCATCCTTTAGGTAATCTGCAGCGTCCTTTATATAACCAAGAGTCAAAAGAATGTTATCCTTATCAAGGGTATCCATATCAGAAGCCAAATTATCAGCCCATTTAGCAATAGCACTACTCACCCAAACCAACGCCACAGCAGGTCTGAGCAATGCACCAGTATTAACGAAAATGGACTTCAATGTCGTCCTTGAGAGCAGCCGTGTCAGGAGACGGAAGCGACACCTTCTTGGACAGTCGTGATAGAGCCTTGTCCACATTGGGGGACGACTCCCATTTTTCCCTGTCGTCAGAGGGGAAAGGATACGCCATCAAAATTCTCTTGGGAATCTGCCATCTTTTGTCAGGCGACTCCCAAGCCTTTTCACAAAGCGCGTTCATTTTATGAGAGGGGGAAGCTTCACCTCAGGCTTTTTCCCCTTAAATAAGCAAACCCTTGTGTCTGGAACAGCAGGTTCCTCAGAAATATGTAAAACATCTTTGATAGCTACAATCATGTACTGAATACTCCTAAGAACCCTTGGATGTAAAGAAGCCTCATTGAAATCGACATCGGAATCAGAGTCCGTGTCAGTATCTGTAACTGCCATCTGGGTAAAAGAACGCTTTTGTGACCCTGAGGTGGTCTGTACCTGAGACAAAGCCTCCTCCATGGATTTCCTCCATGTTTGTGTCTGCGAATCAGATTTATCCAGCCTCTTAGACAATAAAGCCACATTTGCATTCAGTGTACTCGGCATAGTCACCCAATCAGAGTCATACCCAAATCCCTCTCTGCGCCCCTAGTAACTTCCTCCGGGGAGGAACACTCAGCCTCAGACATGTCGACACGTAGTACCGACACACCCACACTCACACCGGCTAAAAACAAGGGGACAGACCCACAGGGAAGCCTGTAGAGAGAAACACAGAGGGAGTATGCCAGCTCACACCCCATATACTAAAAGAGATAATATATGTGTCTAGCGCTGTCTAAATAGGATAAAAGCACCAAATTTTATGTTTTGCCCCCTTGTTGGAGGTCCGGGCCAGCGTCTCTGCAGCACTGTGGAGAGAGAGAAAATGGCGCTGGTGAGCAGTGTGCGACTAAGCCCCATCCGTTCCCGGAGCGCTGTAGCCCGCTCAATTTGAAATTTATTATACTGGCGGGGGTATTCTATACTGTGCCCGGGCACCGTATATTCGTTTTGCCAGTCCTCTGACCCCAGTAACTGCTGCCCAGGGCGCTCCCCCCCCCCAGCGCCCTGCACCCTGTGACTGCCGTTGGTGAAGTGTGTGTGTGGGAGCATGGAGCGCAGCTCTACCGCTGCGCTGTACCGTTACTGAAGTCTTCTGCCGTCTGATGTCTTCGGTTCTTCTAATACTCACCCGGCTTCTTTCTTCTGGCTTCTGTGAGGGGGTAACGGCGCGGCTCCGGGAACAAGCAGCTAGGCGAACCAAGTGATCGAACCCTCTGGAGCTAATAATGTCCAGTAGCCTAAGAAGCAGAGCCTTTAACTAAGAAGTAGGTCTGACTTCTCTCCCCTCACGATGCAGAGAGCCTGTAGCCAGCAGGTCTCCCTGAAAATAAAAAACCTAACAAAAGTCTTTCTAGAGAAACTCAGTAGAGCTCCCCTAGTGTGTGTCCAGTCACTCCTGGGCACAAAGTCTAACTGAGGTCTGGGGGAGGGGCATAGAGGGAGGAGCCAGTTCACACCCAGTCAAAGTATTTTTAGTGTGCCCAAGCTCCTGCGGATCCCGTCTATACCCCATGGTCCTTTTGGAGTCCCCAACATCCTCTAGGACGTAAGAGAAATCTGTGTTAGGTGCACCCTCCGAGTCTTACCGCGCATGGTAATTCCATAGCTCTGACACTTATCCCAGGAACTGTAAGCTAACGCGCACTAGCCACGCGTGGAAGTGGGAAGACAATCGAATAGCTCTGGGCATTAAACCCAACAGCTGCAGATATGCGGATAATTGATTCTGCCCCTTTGTCAGTAAAGATTTCACCAGAGGGAGGACTCCATGACATGGTGGTGGAAAGACAACTTGCTGGCATGGTCTGAACAGTCTAGGATTTGTCTTATATAATCTTTGGACTGATATGACAAGCTGATGCACCAAATGACTAGATATCGGTGGCCTTTACTGCCTGCTGGGTTGCAGAATGTGAGCGCCTACCCTGGGAGATGGCATCTGCTGCATGACCCTGTGACCTTTTGGTGGATAGTGCGGGAGCAGACACTAAAAAAATTTTGGGCCTAATTCAGACCTGATCGCTGTTGTCCAAAATCGCAAGGAGGACGATTATCGATCGACAGCGCATGGATTGTAGTGCGCATGCGCGAGGACAAACTGTGAAAGATTTCGGCGTCTACTTTGTCCGCTAGCTGATTGACAGGAAGCGGACGTTTGGGGGGTGGTAACTGCCCATTTTCTGGGTGTGTCAGGAAAAACGCAGGCGTTCCCAAGTGTTATCAGGGCGGGTGTGTGACGTCCGCTCCGGCCCTGATCAGCCTGTGTGTATCGCACTGTAGGAGTAGGTCCTGGGCTACGCACGGACTGCACAGACTGGAAAAATCATTCGGTGGTGAGTGAGTTGTGAACGGATTTGCAGCTGACCGGCGTTAGCAAAGCTTTTCGCACGCCGTATGCAGACTTCCACAGTGCGGGTATTTAATCTGTCTGGGCAGCGGCTACAGTAGCCGTGGTTAACTCAAGCTCTACAGGGGCTAGTCCTCTGCTGCAAGCCTTTGTACGCCTTGCGAAAATCTCTGCTAACACTGGTCAGCTGCAAATCTGTTCACAACTCACTCCCCATTGAATGATTTTTCCAGTCTGTTGTAACTCGGAACTTACTCCTACAGTGCAATACAAGCAGGCTGATCGGGGCCTGAGCTTATGTCACACACCCGCCCTGGAAACGCTTGGGAACGCCTGCGTTTTTCCTGACACTCCCCAAAAAAACGACTGTTACCACCCCCCCAAACGCCAGCTTCCTGTCAATCCACTTGCGTTCGCCTAGCGATAAAAAAGTCACTGGATTTTTTTGCAGTTTGGCTTCGCGCCTGCGCATTGCGATCCCTACACATGTGCAGTCGAACGATAATCGCCCACCTTGCGAATTTGCACAACAACGATCAGGTCTGAATCGGACCCCTGACAGGAGCCAAAGGACGTTGCAATATAGAAGCTTGCCACTAGGTTGAGCCGCTATGCGCCCAAACTGAGACAATCCAGCCGCAGATCAGTGTGTTTGTGGTTGCACATGCGCAGGGAAGACGGGAGTGGAGTGAGGAGTTCTTTTAGGCAATAGGGGGAAGGTTAGGGATAGGGGAGAAATACTGAAACTGCTGTGTGTCAGAGGTGTACTGCATGCGTCGCTACCGGATATGGCAGATGCTGCTGGAGTTACCGCTGCCGCCAGGAACAGGTAAGTGACCGCTGTGCCACACGGACGTTAGGTTGACATTCTATCGTGGTGATATGTCATTTGTGTAGACGCGGAATGTTGACATAGGGGTCTATTTACTAAGCCTAGGGTGAAAATAACGTACCAGCCAACCAGCTCCTAGCTGTGATTTTTCAAACACAGCCTGTGACATGACAGTTAGGAGCTGATTGGCTGGTACTTTATCTCCGTCCACTTAATCTCCATCCAAGGCTTAGTAAATAGATCCTATAGTCTCTGTCAAATTGCTAAGCCTGCCGACGTGCTACATATCGACATTTCGACCCTGTCAACAGTCCCACGTTGACCTGATGCAGGTTGTCATGACAACTGTCGCCCTAACATTCCACATCCGTGTAAAGAGCCGCAGCCAATTTGTGTGGATACTAAGCGGAGCAGCGGATCACTTTGGAACTGAGATAATTATACCGGGCCTGATACAGTATAATTTGCAGTGGGCACCGGAACAATTCCGCATTTCCATGTTGGGGCATCTGCTCAGAACAGCCGCTCTAGAGTATCCTGCAAACCCTAACACTTCGGCTTTATCCTTACCCTAGTAGCGGCGAAAGCTTATCTTCTGCGGACCTTTATAATACAAACGGCGATCCATATGTATTGCGGTAAACCTCCGAAAATTGTCCCTATACTCTGCGGCTGCTCCCTACTGTCACGGCAAGAACTTCTTTACAGCAATATCCCCTCGTGTCTTGTGCGTCTCATGACTAACACATCAGAGTCATGATTCACAGCATCTCAGCGTAGGCTGTGATTAGGAGGCTTTGGAACTGGCAAGCCTCTCCGCTACACAATATCGCACTTCTATCAGAACATAGGATCTGGAATAAATCTCTGCTGCTTTTATTTTATTGCTTTGGCTCGGTAGAATCATGCGGCGTCTTTTGTTTGTGGAAAGTAGCAAAACATTGTTGCTCCTCAATAATACATGGGCTTACAATTACAATTGTTGGCACACACCACTTAAAATACATAGAAGTTATTTGTTTGTGTGTGTGCTATTAAATAATATCGCTTTGTCCCGGCACCTGCAGTTGGTAGGAAAGTGACAAATGATGTTTGAGCTTTTCATTCTAGTAAGCGCCTAACAGTTAGTTGTTCTTACTTCCTGAAGTCTGGATATTGGCCCTCATTCCGAGTTGTTCGCTCGGTATTTTTCATCGCATCGCAGTGAAAATCCGCTTAGTACGCATGCGCAATGTTCGCACTGCGACTGCGCCAAGTAACTTTACTATGAAGAAAGTATTTTTACTCACGGCTTTTTCTTCGCTCCGGCGATCGTAATGTGATTGACAGGAAATGGGTGTTACTGGGCGGAAACACGGCGTTTCAGGGGCGTGTGGCTGAAAACGCTACCGTTTCCGGAAAAAACGCAGGAGTGGCCGGAGAAACGGTGGGAGTGCCTGGGCGAACGCTGGGTGTGTTTGTGACGTCAACCAGGAACGACAAGCACTGAACTGATCGCACAGGCAGAGTAAGTCTGGAGCTACTCTAAAACTGCTAAGTAGTTAGTAATCGCAATATTGCGAATACATCGGTCGCAATTTTAAGAAGCTAAGATTCACTCCCAGTAGGCGGCGGCTTAGCGTGTGTAACTCTGCTAAATTCGCCTTGCGACCGATCAACTCGGAATGAGGGCCATTGTATCCAGTTCTCTGTGTGTGTTGTTACTGTACATCTCTATGGCGCCACCTACAGGCCGATGCTCTTATTGCACACTTTATGCTTGGGGTGCAGCACGTACACCGTAATGATGAGATAAACATGATGAGAATGTGTCTAATACAATGTACATTGGTGGTCATTCCGAGTTGATTGCTAGCTGCATTTGTTTGCAGCGCAGCGATCAGGCTAACATACGTCAGTTCTGCGCATGCGGCGCAATGCGCACGCGCGACGTTCGGGCACAACGAACGATGCCGTTTTGCACAGGGTCTAGCGATGCATTTCAGTCGCACTGGTTGCTGCAGAGTGATTGACATGAAGTGGGCGTTTCTGGGTGGCAACTGACCGTTTTCAAGGAGTGTTCGGAAAAACGCAGGCGTGCCAGGGAAAACGCAGGTGTGGCTGGGTGGGTGTGTGACGTCAAATCCGGAACTGAATAGTCAGAAGTGATCGCAAGCGCTGAGTAGGTTTTGAGCTACTCTGAAACTACACACACATTTTTTGCAGGCGCTATGCGATAAAAACGTTTGCACTTCTGCTAAGCTAAAATACACTCCCAAGTGGGCGGCGGCATAGCGTTTGCACAGCTGCTAAAAACTGCTAGCGAGCGATCAACTCGGAATGACCCCCATTGTGTCTGCAATAAAGGATCTCCATAATACGGTTCCTTGGTTTTTTTGCATGAATCGGCTCGAATATGCAAGCCTACTGTATATACCTACTACGTGTATATTATTACCATTATAGTCTAACGATTATTTTGTACCACAATCACTTGTAAAGCAATTACATTTATTGACAAATACACTAAAACGGAAAGTCCGTTGTAGGAGATATAATATAGGGGTGGCTGTATCAAAGATTGGAGAGAGATAAAGTACCAACCAACCAGCATCTGTCGTTGAAAATTTTGTGTTTGAAAAATTATAGGAACCGACGGGTTGGTACTTTATCTTTCTCCTCACAAACTGTTATGTAAAATACTTGTAAGAACATTTAATGGCACTAATAAAATGTAAACTATTTTGTTTGAAGAAGTCAACATTTTTCTACAGGGATAGTAAATCCTACTTTTATGGGCATATTTATAAAAATAATTTTTGCTAAAATAATGTGAAAACGTGTGCTTTCACACCCATTTCACATTATTTTAGTATCACTTGAATGTACCAATGGGCAATTAGGCCCTTAAATTCCAATTATTTTTTTTATAGTAACCAGATCGTAGTTCCCATACTGGAAATAATGGGAAATATGATCTGTCCGAATTTACTAAAATTAAATTCTTAAAAAATATCGGAGGGAGCCCTGTCATAATAAGCATTATCCAGGCTTCCCTTTGGTTCCCCTAGTCCTGCACAGCCTTTTCTGCCTGCTGGCAGTGATGGCAGAGCTCGTAATAAAAAGTTAGAAAAAAATACAAATAGAAGTAACACCTGCAAACAGGGACTGGAGATCAATGATCTGGTGAGGGCATCTGATCGCCGGCATCTCACTTTACTGCACCAGGAGTTACAGTGGGGCACATTATCAGATAACAGGCTGCCCTCCCAGATCACCGGTCCCGGCTCCAGGTAAGTGCATACCTCCCCACTGTCCCAAATACTGTGTAACAGTCCCGCTAATTGGACACTGTCTCGCTGTCCCTCCCGCAGGTCGCAGTGTCCCGCGGGCCGGAGAGCAGATTGGGAGAGACAGTGATCACCGAATAGATGAGCACGGCATCTATATGTGCAGATAGGGCTAGCCAGGGGCTGCTCAGAGAGCGCAGGGCACGCCCCCAAAATGATGAAAACAGGGATTGCGGTGCTAGGTCAAAGTCTGGGGAGAATTTAATTAGCGCAAGGTTCCGTCTCAATCTCACAGACTTATTCATCATGTAATATTCTGGTAGAGAATTCTCGCATGCCAACCAAGAAACAAGCAAGGTTTCTGTGCCGCAACGGCAGAAATCTGTGTGAGGGTCAGACGGAACCTTCCCCTGTAGTGAATCGAGCTCCTTTCATTACGAAGTGTACTGTACATAGGGAAAAGTAATCTTAGGGGGAGATTTATTAAATCTTGGAGATAAATGAAATGACGTCGTCCATAGCAACTTTTAACTGTCATTTTTCTAGCACAGTCTGTGAAATGACAGTTGAATCAGCCAAAGGTGTTTGGCTGATACTTTATCTCTCTCCACTTATTCTCTTTTACCAAGACTTGAAAAATGTCCCTTTTATTAATTAGTCACAACAATTATCGCAAATATCATTTCTGTTGACAAAACATTTACATGTAACAGCGGCGGCTTTTATAAGGAGGTATTTAGAGGTCTGCTTACTAAGCCTTGGAGAGAGATAAAGTACCAGCCAATCAGCTCCTAGCTGCCATGCTACAGGCTGTGTCTGAAATATGGCAGTTAGGAGTTGATTGGTACTTTATCTCCGTCCACTTTATCTCTCTCCAAGGCTTAGTACATAGGGGCTAATTCAGACCTGATCGCTACTGTGCGTTTTCGCATAGCAGTGATCAGGTCTGAACTGCGCATTCGCTGGCGCCGCAGTGCGCACATGCCAGACAGCCGACGGTTCAGCCCTGCGATCGCCTCTGCCTGATTGACAGGCAGAGACGGTCGCTGGGCGGGAGGGGGCGGGCCGCCTGCGTTTGGCCGCCGTTTTAGGAGCGCGGTCCAGGCAACGCAGGCGTGCCCGGACCATGCAGGGGGGTGGGGGCAGGCCACGGCGGCTGCGTGATGTCACACGCAGCCGCTGCGACCCTCACAGTGACGGGTAGCTCCCAGCCAGCGCACAGGAGCTGCGCTGGCTGGGAGCTACTCTTCGAGTACAAAAGCATTGCCGCCGAGCGATGCTTTTGTACTTGAGCGACGGGGCAGGGCCTGATATGTGGGGCGGCCTAGCCCTGTGCTGGGCGTCCCCCCGCATGTCAGGGAAACTGATCGTAGATGTGCTAAATTTAGCACATCTACGATCAGAGGCCCTCATTCCGAGTTGTTCGCTCGCAAGTGAATTTTAGCAGCTTTGCACACGCTAAGCCGCGGCCTACTGGGAGTGAATCTTAGCATCTTAAAATTGCGAACGATGTATTCGCAATATTGCGATTACACACCTCGTAGCAGTTTCTGAGTAGCTCCACACTTACTCGGCATCTGCGATCAGTTCAGTGCTTGTCGTTCCTGGTTTGACGTCACAAACACACCCAGCGTTCGCCCAGACACTCCCCCGTTTCTCCAGCCACTCCTGCGTTTTTTCCGGAAACGGTAGCGTTTTTTCGCACACGCCCATAAAACGGCCTGTTTCCGCCCAGTAACACCCATTTCCTGTCAATCACATTACGATCGCCAGACCGATGAAAAAGCCGTGAGTAAAATTACTAAGTGCATAGCAAATTTACTTGGCGCAGTCGCAGTGCGAACATTGCGCATGCGCATTAAGCGGAAAATCGCTGCGATGCGAAGATTTTTACAGAGCGAACAACTCGGAATGAGGGCCAGGGGGTAAATTTACTAAGATGGGAGTTCTATTTAAGATGGGATGTTGCCCATAGCAACCAATCAGATTCTACTTCTCATTTATCCTAGCACCTTCTAGGTAATACCTGGGATCTGATTGGTTGCTACGGGCAACATCACATCTTAAATAGAACTCCCATTTAGTAAATTTACCCCCAGGTCTGATTTAGGCCCATAGACTCCTTAATATGAAATGACCTGTGTTTTAGGATGAGTGCTCTATCATCAGGTGATAAAAAGCGGGATCTCTAACCCTGTGCATTTGCTATTAGTATGTGTTAAAGTGTGGTACTGTGGATTATCAGTACATTTCTCACTGTTAGCAGAAATACTGCCTGCACTGCTCACAGAAACAACCTACATAACCATCTTTGGAACGTCGTTGCATTTGTATTATTTTTGTTACCAGTTAATCAGAGAGAGAGAGGCTGGATGACCCCTTGTCTCACAGCCCAGCGGACTGGATACGTGTGGGGTGTTTGTCTATCCTGAGCTGTATAATCCGGCTGCTGCAGGATGATCTGCTCACTCATTACAATTCCCCATAGGCCAATTGGTCACAATTCACCTCCAGAAGCATAATATTCCTTTCATTAACAACAAACTCGAGTCCCAATGGGACCCCTTATGAAAAATCTCTGACAATGAATGCAGGAACCTGACGGCAGCCCCTGTTCATTGGTCTCCCAGCTTCAAATCACACAGAATTCCAATTCTCGGCATACAAAGCCTAAGGAAAATAATTTGTGCTACTGAATAATACGGCTTTGTTATCCGGGGGGAAAAAGATTTGTCAGTATCTTTTAACCCTGAGAACCTGGATGCGGGAGAGTCACGGGAGAAGTGGCACTAATTGCATCTGTAAGCTCCACGAGCAGGGTCCTACTTCCTCCTGTTTTCATTAACTACTTATCATACATGACCGCTACTCTACACCTCCTTCTTGGGTCTCCTTCCTTGTTTTCTTTTCTTCGGACAACCTAGACCCATTATCTGCCCACATAACAGATGCAGGTTTCAAATGATGCTGTGCTGAGAGTTGTAGTGCTCTTTGTTACTTGTCTGCTGTATTGTACTGTTCTCTGTACTGTTCTACCCTGTACTGTCTTATTGTATTGCCCTCTGTACGGCTATGTAGACCATTTGTGGCACCCTATAAATAACATTTTATTTGCGGCTTTATGTCACTGGGGGTGTGTGTGTCCCTGATAACGTGTTACACAGCGACTCGCGTCATCACACCACTGATCCCCCTTTGCGTTTCGGAACTCTCTCTCTCTCCGGTTCAGGGCTGGAAATATCAGACCTTGGAGAAAGAGGTCACGTTGGATTAAGTAACCAACTGTATCACTTGCTCACCCGCATCTATCTCCAGATGATGGGTGAGAGCGCAAAAAAAAAGATACTACCTTGGGCTTCGCTTCTTGGTCGTGCCCCCACCCCACTATCTTTTGACTTCCAAAGAAAAGGGTTCACCAGGGCTCCATCCTGGGGAAACCCCTAGAGCAGGGGTGGCTGGACTTTTGGAACTTGGGATCTACTTTTTGTTCACTTATTTACTGGTGATCTACTGGCATCAAATAACACCAATAATAACGGTCACATTCAGGGCCATTTTAACAGCAGTGTAGGCCCCTGGGCACAGCAATGCACTGGGCCCCCTACCCATCCTCCAGCAGTAGGGGTGGGGTACGCTATCAGCCGCAGCTTTGATGTCCCACGGGCGGTAGGAGGTGTTCTATCTTCCGCTCAGCATGTAGGACCTGGAGCAGTAATTTCTGTAATTACTCCTTTACTACACAGAAACTGTACTACTAAACTGTAGAAGGAGGCATTGGGCTGAATGAAGGGGCCCTGGTACATGACTTCCAGGGTGGTAGGGGGTGTTTAATACGTAGGGGAGGGGTGGATAGTGGAGTGGGCTTAATATTTAGCATTTTCCAGTGGGAGGGCAGCTTGCTTGACTGCAGATATCTCAAGTTTCTGTAAATATATTTATCACCTTTAATGCGATAAAAATCTAGAAAGTCCCACCTTTCAGAAGGTACTGGGGACACCTATCAGGAGGTACTGGGGACACCTGTCAGGAGGTACTGGGGACACCTATCAGGAGGTACTGGGGACACCTGTCAGGAGGTACTGGGGACACCTGTCAGGAGGTACTGGGGACACCTTTCAGGAGATACTGGGGACACCTGTCAGGAGGTACTGGGGACACCTGTCAGGAGATACTGGGGACACCTGTCAGGAGGTACTGGGGACACCTATCAGGAGGTACTGGGGACTTAGGGATCAGAGATCAGGAGCCAGATCATTCCACTAACGAAAATCTAAAACTGCATATTAGGCGTGTGGAGCTGGAGCAGGGACCAGCTGCTGGAAGGATGATATCTCTGGTTCTGGGCATAGTGGAGACAAGCTGCCAGTGTCCACCAAAAGGGGAGAGTCCCAGCTTTTGGAGTATACCCTCAGAAAAACTCTTAAGTCAGACAGAACCCGAGATATCTGGCTGGGAAGAGCAATTAACAGGCTTGGATGGGGACCACTGCTTTCACGTTGGATATCTCCAATCCCCAGGGCCGATTTTCAAAAGTCTGGTACCCCTGGAAAGAGGGGACCCTCAGCTATCAGACTAGGACCCTTATACTCCTGGGGACCTTGGGCAAGAGCCCATTGAGCCCATACGAAAAGACAGCCCTGCTCACATTTACAAAATAGCATTAATAATGACGCCATCAAATAACAGCACCAATAATAATGCGCACATTTAAAAGTAGTATTAAGAATTACATAAAAAAAACCCTTCTGTGCAGATCCCCCCTTGTGCAGATACCCCACTTCAACTGCCCATGCAAATAGCCCCCTGTACAATAAACCCCTATGTGTAGATCCTCCACACTTTGCAGATCCCCCCCTTGTATAAAAAAAACCCATTTACCACGTGAAGATACCACGCTCTGCGCAGATCCCCCCTTTGCATATTGTCCCTCCCCTTTGCATAACTTAGCTGACAAGTTGTCACGCTGCCTAGCTTCAGTCCTCCCTCTCCCCGCAGTCACGGCTCCCGCTTTCACGCTGCATGGCCTCCCACTGGCTGCTTCTCTTGTCGTCGCCACCGCTGGCTGGATCAAACTGGATCCAACTAGCGCCCAGGCTCCTCACATGGCGGGTGATGTCATTACTTCACCCGCGCACCGGCACACGGCATCCCTGGGAACTGTAAAGAGAAGTGGCAGCGGCGGCAGGCTCCTTTTTGTTATTTTCTGTTAAGTCTGTCGCGATTTACCGGCGGATGATTCGCGAGCTACCAGTAGATCGTGATCTACCTTTTGGCCACCTCTGCCCTAGAGCCTAAAGTCTAGGTGCAGTGGATGGTTTACCCCCCCCCCCCCCCCACACACACACACACCACCCCCCACAAACACCCCCACCCCCACCCCCTTCCCAGAAAGAGAACATACCAGTACACATAATAGAAAAATTAACCCCAAATCAATGGTGGCGATGAAAGGCTAGAAAGAGGCTTGGATAGACAAGATTATACCATAAACTTTCAGTTAACTTTTCTTACCCCAACTTGTGTAACTATTGTTTAAGCACCTTGTTCATTTCCTAAATCATAACCACACTATCCACTCAACAATTAGTCCAATAATCACGCAATTACTGAATATTGTCGAAGTCAAAAATATTACAGAAAGAGAACATACAAACTACACACATATAAGTCGCTATACTTGCACATACGCGCAGCGAGCACAGCAATATATGGTAACACACGCATTTACACGGACATGCCACAGAGATGGATTCGACACTTATTTCATGCAGTACATAATTGTGGTGGTATCAAGCGCCAGACATCATGATGATTTAGAATTGTATATAATGGAGTGGTGTCTTGTATGTGTATTATTTGAACGAAACAAGATAGACCAGTCATGTTTACTATTGAAACGACCAGATTAATGTGTGGATTCATTTGATACTTGTTATTAAGTTGTAGGACATTGCAACACAGAATTATGATTAAATGTATAAAAGCTAAAATCACTTTTATTAGAACAATAGATATTCCAAACAAGTAATGAACAGGAAACTCAGGCCAGCCCTTTGGATGTCTCCAAGGCTGAACCTGATTATTATATACAAAGGGACTGGTGACTCATCGTGAACCCCACCCCCAGAAACTAGATAACACTTATTGATCACACAGGAGCTCAGTGGCTTTTTGGTCTCAGAGGATGATGTACTTGCTGCCAGATCAGTTCCTGTATTTATTTACAAAGAGAGAGAGACATAAGATGCATTGGAGGGAATGGTAATTGTATCGCTGGCCTGTAACTGAAACTGTATGTAATGGCATGTAACTGTATGTAACTATATGTTTTAACTGCTTACTGTGTGAGTGTAACCATGTAACTATAGGTATACTGTACTTTGTAATATATATTGAATCCATATCCTTTTTAATAGCAAATATATACATCAATGAGCTTTGGAACTCAGATAATGTGTGGGTGTATTGTTTTCTCTTATGGGAGGCAGTATTTTGCTAAGTATAGTGCACATTCATGGCACATGGTAATAAGATGTGCAGGCGTTTACAATATATATTAGAGCGGGCATTTTAAATATTTGTGAGAAATCAATTTGGCATTCACAATATCTAATTAGACTGTTATCTAGATAGTGCTGCACATTTGTTAAACACCCAACTACCTTCTCCCCTCTAATAGAACCCCTGGGGGTCATTCCAAGTTGATCGCTAGCTGCATTTGTTTGCAGGCTACAAAACGGCATTTCTGCGCATGCGTATGCGCCGCAATGCGCATGCGCATCGTACGAGCACAACAATCGATGTAGTTTTGCACAGGGTCTAGCGAAGCATTTCAGTCGCACTAGTGGCCGCAGAGTGATTGACATGAAGGGGGCGTTTCTGGGTGGCAACTGACTGTTTTCAGGGAGTGTTCGGAAAAACGCAGGCGTGCCAGAAAAACGCAGGCGTGGCTGGGCGGGTGTGTGACGTCAAAACAGGAACTGAACAGTCTTACGTTATCGCAAGCGCTGAGTAGGTTTTGAGCTACTCTGAAACTGCACAAAAAAACTTTGTAGCCTCTCTGCGATACAACCGTTCGCACTTCTGCTAAGCTAAAATACACTCCCAGTGGGAGGCGGCATAGCGTTTGCACGGCTGCTAAAAACTGCTAGCGAGCAATCAACTCGGAATGATCACCTCTGTCCTATGCCTCAATTCCACCCTTTACCTTTAACTCAAAATGTACCCAAGCTCAAAACTACCCCACTCAGGGGCACATTTAGGGGTGAAGGTGCCCCTAGGCACAACAGTTGTCTTTTTCAGTAACCTGTTGTGCAGGATGGAACTTCTGCAGTCACCGGTTTATTGCTCTCCCCAAAGGGTGACCTTTTTATTTCTTTTTAAACTAATAGAATGACTGATGAATGTGTCTGTTTGAATACTCAAGTGCTAGCACAAAAGGACTGCCAGCAGAATAGATGGAGGAGAAAGATAGCGTAGACGATGACAAAAGTAGTAGTGCAGAAGTGGGTGATGTAATATATTCAAGAAATGTCCATTTTACTTGACATTAGAAGACGCGTTCTTATGTTTCATCCATCATGGCGATGGTAGGCCGCGTCGCTGACATGTTTACAGTAGTGAACTTGAGAGTCTTTGACAAAGTCCGATTTTCCCATGGAAATTGAGCTGTTGATTTAAGCCGCAGCCTCTGTGGACTGAAATGCAGATTAGACGAGGGCAGCGCTGGGTTCTGTGAACTTACAACAGACTCCATGACAAGTAATATGATGGAGCGCACCGCACTGGAAGGAGACACTTCACTCCCAAAAGATAAAACGCCAGTATCCGGATAACGCAGCGGTGTCGGCTTATGAGCAGTGACTGATGGCTGAAAATCATACAAAAAAAACCCTATGTGAAAACTAAAAGGGGAACTACAGTAAAAATACATTTTATAAATATGTAAAATTAGAGATAAGTGCAAACTGCTGTTTATTTAATCAGGAAATAATATTTATAATTCTATTTAGCGTGTTCTATGGAGAGATATTTAGCGGGCTTAGTGGAAGAGGTATCGAGCCTCAGAGAGAGATAAAGTAGAAAAGTTGCCCAAACACCCGTCAGCTTCCAACTGTCATTTCATAAACTGATGCTGGTTGGTTGGTTTGGGTAACTTGTTCACTTTATCTGTCACCAAGCCTTGATGCATCGCCACCTAAGCCTCTTCCTACATAGCAAGACACATGGGAGCTGTAAGTCCCAACAGGACCCCACATTCCTCTTACCTGGCAATAAAATGTTACTGTCCTGGGAAAAGTTTAATTGTTGTGTGTGGTGTACTGTGGGGGCAATCCAGAGCTGATCGTAGATGTGCTACATTTAGCACATCTACAATCATTTACTCTGACATGTGGGGAGACGCCCAGTACAGGGCTAGTCCGCCCGCATGTCAGTCCCTGACTCCTCCCCCCCCCCCCCCCCCCCACACACACACACCTTCCCGCACAGGTACAAAAGCATCGCACAGTTGCAGTGCTTTTGTACTAGGCGAGTAGCTCCCTACTTGCGCAGCTCCTGCGCTCTGGCAGGGAGCTACCTGTCGCAGCAGCTGCATGTGACGCCACGCAGCCGCTGCGGCCCGCCCCCCTATGGTCCGGACACGCCTCTGTTGTCCAGACCGCGCCCTGCCAACGACGTTCTAACGCCCCCTCCCGCCCCCTCCCGCCCCGGGACCGCCTCTGCCTGTCAATCAGGCAGAGGTGATCGCACCAGTGAGATGCTGATAGCATCTCACTGGCTGCACGTGCGCAGTGCGCCCTGTGCATAGTAATTCAGACTGCAATCGCTGCAGCGATGCAGTCTGAATTACCCCCCAGTATGTTTCTGTACACTGCACATATGTGGGTATTTGCAGAGCCTCTTGCCCAGCCATACCAATCATCAGAGCCGGGATCCAAGGAGCAAAGTATATAAAGCAATGATTATCCAGTATCTGGACATATTCACAGGTCACCAAGGTTAACTTTATAATTCTAGATGTATTTATTTAGCAGATAGGACCTAATTCAGAGTTGTAGATGTGCTAAATTTATCACATCTACAAACAGTTACCCAGACATGCGGGTGGGACGCCCAGCACAGGGCTAGTCTGCCACGCATGTCTTGCTCTGCCCCCCCCCCCCCTTCACAGGTACAAAAGCATCGCACGGCGGCGATGGTTCTGTACCTGATGAGTAGCTCCCTGGCAGCGCAGATCCTGCGCGCTGGCAGCCCCCCCCCCCCCCCCCACAGGTCGCAATGTCTACGCGTGACGTCACGCGGCTGCCGCCGGCCGCCTCCCCAATGGTCCGGACACGCCTCAGTTGTCCAGACCTCGCCCTGCCAACAGCGTTCTAACGCTGTTGGCACGCCCCCTCCTGCCCCACGACCGCTTCTGCCTGTCAATCAGGCAGAGGCGATCGCACCAGTGAGATGCGCTCCCGGGGTGCGGCCGCTGCGCGTGTGCACTCCACACAGTAATTCAGACTGCGATCGCTGCAGCAATGCAGTCTGAATTACCCCCATAATTCGGTACCGTGACAAGGTGAGATTTTGATGAATGTAATATAATGACCTTAAAGGGTAAATCATCTCCGTTAGGATGTAACCTAAAATATTGCCGGCTTTGTCCTACACACAGTTGTCTTCACTTGACAGATAAAAGGAAACGCACTGTGGGCTGCACTTTCTATTGCTACATCTGTTTCAACCAGGGGCGTTTTAACAGAGGAGGGGACCCGTGTGTATATTCTGGGTGGGCCCTCTCCTCTCCACTGTGCAGTAGGCTCTGGCATTGTGCCGGAGTCTACTACGCATGCGCAGGTCTCCGGAAACATGGCGCCACTATGTTCCGGAGACTAATTACTACTGCACATGCGCAGCGGGCATTTCTGCCACAGATACAGCGCCGATGTGTGACTCCGGAAAGGTAAGTTTTAAAACATGGGTGCAGTGTGTGTGGGTGCATACCCAGTGGCCTGTGTGTATCACATTGCACCCATTCTAGAAACGCCAATGGTTTCAGTCTACCTATCAAATATCCATAACAGTGCGTGCTTGGGTTTTCAACAGACAGTTTCAGGAAGAAGTATTAGTGGCTAGTCCAAAAACATGAATAGCTCTTGGCAAATTGGCTTTTTGCAGGAAAAAATTGAGTGACATTACTCTCGATACTGAAACATACAAATGCAGAAACCAATGACTCTTCATAGTACAGAAGCCACCGTGCATACCTCCCAACATTTTATAAAGGCAGAATTTTAACAAAAAAAGCCCAACCCCAATCTTTTCAAACCATCCTCCCAATACTAACACTGTGAAGAATAAGAGGCTCTAACACCCTGTACTGGAAGGGGCAAATTCAAAATGCGCAGACGTTTTAGGAAAGGGGTGTGGCTTATCAGCTCCAAATTGTGATGTTAAAAGAAGAACTCTGAATTTATGCATTATATGTGAAAGGAACCATTATTTTACCAGCACACTGACCAAGAATTGCATTTTGACCCCTTCAGTTGTAATACGGTTTGTCCCACATACACATTCGCACACTTTAGCTGGATAGTTAGCTAATATATCTACATTTGTTTATGCCGTTAAGGGACTTGGACGCTCATAATGCAGAACACGGTATTTAGCCATCACCTCCCCCTACACCAGAGGTTTCCAAACTTTTTTGAATCACAGCGCCCTAGAATATCAGATTTTTTTTTCATGGCACCTCTAGGCCAAAAGTTTCTTATTGAGAAATTTAGAAAGAAATATTACATTAAGTAGATTGCGTTTATATGTCATCCTTAGGGGCAGTTGTGTGGTGAGGGACAAGATTTGCTTCTGTTTGGCCACATATTTTATGACTGGCAGCCACCAGCACTGGTTTTGCCTATTATATTGACCATGAATAATTTGAATTGGTCCTGGACCACCAACCCAGGGCACCCCTGCAAGTGTCCCGAGGCACCCCAGGGAGCCACGGCACACAGTTTGGAAACCTCTGCCCTACACCCATCCCACTTCCCTCTTCCCCTTTGGGAGCCTGCACAGTTCATACAGTAGACAGGGAGGGAAGTCAGGTTACAATAAATGTACAACACAATACTGTACTGTATATGAAAATCAGATAGAGAACTTCAGTCACTTTGATAGATGTGTAAATGGTACAGTAGCAGTAATCCCTTCTAATAAAGTACAACACAGATTCTCTAACGCCGACGATCTACAGTACTGTGTTGCTCGAACAGTTAGTTGCGTCAGAATACACTAATTTATATTTATTGGTATGTCTACGGGTCCTCATTGCCGCTGTGTATTTTAGATAGTGGAATGAGATGCTTCTGCAGATTTACCCTGATTTATGTAAAACCAGTGTGCACACTTCTATTGAATGTGAAGGTATATTACAATAGATTAAAACATAAATTAATAAATTAGTAAAGTGAGTGTCAGAAAGAAAAAAAAAAGAATACACTCATACTTTGGGAATCGAACCCGGGACTCTCAGCATGGGAGGCGGAAGACTTCACCGCTTGCCCACGTCGCTACATGGAAGATACACAAGCTAATGTGTAAAAGTACTGTAAGCAGCGATTCATTTCCTTCCCATTGGTGTTTGTTTATGCCGTTAAGGGACTTGGACACTCATGTTGTACAAAACATACAGTATTTCTCTGACGTCCTAGTGGATGCTGGGAACTCTGTAAGGACCATGGGGAATAGCGGCTCCGCAGGAGACTGGGCACAAAAGTAAAAGCTTTAGGACTACCTGGTGTGCACTGGCTCCTCCCCCTATGACCCTCCTCCAAGCCTCAGTTAGATTTTTGTGCCCGGCCGAGAAGGGTGCACACTAGGGGCTCTCCTGAGTTTCTTAGTAAAAGTTTAAGTTTAGGTTTTTTATTTTCAGTGAGACCTGCTGGCAACAGGCTCACTGCATCGAGGGACTAAGGGGAGAAGAAGCGAACTCACCTGAATGCAGAGTGGATTGGGCTTCTTAGGCTACTGGACACCATTAGCTCCAGAGGGACCGAACACAGGCCCAGCCTCGGAGCTCGGTCCCAGAGCCGCGCCGCCGGCCCCCTTACAGAGCCAGAAGCAAGAAGAGGTCCGGAAAAATCGGCGGCAGAAGACATCAGTCTTCAACAAGGTAGCGCACAGCACTGCAGCTGTGCGCCATTGTTACTCAGGCACACTTCACACTCCGGTCACTGAGGGTGCAGGGCGCTAGGGGGGGGCGCCCTGAGCAGCAATGTAAAACACCTTGGCTGGCATAAATACACCACATATAACCCCCAGGGCTATATGGATGTATTTTAACCCCTGCCAGAACTCACCAAAAAGCGGGAGAAAAGGCAGCCGAGAAGGGGGCGGAGCCTATCTCCTCAGCACACGGGCGCCATTTTCCATCACAGCTCCGCTGGAAGGACGTCTCCCTGACTCTCCCCTGCAGTCCTGCACTACAGAAAAGGGTAAAAAAGAGAGGGGGGCACTAATTTGGCGCAGTTTTGTTACTAACAGCAGCTATAAAGGGAAAAGCACATTTTATAGTGGTATTCCTGTCTATATATAGCGCTCTGGTGTGTGCTGGCATACTCTCCCTCTGTCTCCCCAAAGGGCTAGTGGGGTCCTGTCCTCTATCAGAGCATTCCCTGTGTGTGTGCGGTGTGTCGGTACGATTGTGTCGACATGTTTGAGGAGGAAAATGAGATGGAGGCGGAGCAATTGCCTATTATACAGTTGTCACCCCCTAGGGAGTCGACACCTGAGTGGATGAGCTTATGGAAGGAATTGCGTGACAGTGTCAGCTCTTTACGACAGACAGTTGACGACATGAGACAGCCGGCTACTCAGCTTGTGCCTGTCCAGGGGTCTCAAACGCCATCAGGGGCTTTAAAACGCCCGTTACCTCAAATGGCAGACACAGACACGGATACTGACTCCAGTGTCGATGATGAGGAGACATACGTGACTTCCACTAGGGCCACACGTTACATGATTGAAGCAATGAAAAATGTATTGCATATCTCTGATAATACAAGTACCACTAAAAAGGGTATTATGTTTGGTGAGAAAAAACTGCCTGTAGTTTTTCCTGTATCCAAGGAATTAAATGAAGTGTGTGATGAGGCGTGGGTTTCCCCCGATAAAAAACTGATAATTCCTAAAAGGTTATTGGCATCGTACCCTTTCCCGCCAGAGGATAGGGCACGTTGGGAAACACCCCCTAGGGTGGATAAAGCGCTCACACGCTTGTCTAAACAGGTAGCACTACCCTCTCCTGATACGGCCGCCCTAAAGGAACCTGCCGATATAAAGCTGGAGAATATCCTAAAATGTATATACTCTCACACGGGTGTTATACTGCGACCAGCAATCGCCTCAGCCTGGATGTGCAGTGCGGGCCTGGCGTGGTCGGATTCCCTGACTGAAAATATTGATACCCTAGATAGGGACAGTATATTACTGACTATAGAGCATTTGAAGGATGCATTTCTATATATGCGTGATGCACAGAGGGATATTTGCCGACTGGCATCAAGAGTTAGCGCGCTGTCCATTTCTGCAAGAAGAGGTTTATGGACGCGGCAGTGGTCAGGCGATGCGGATTCTAAAAGGCACATGGAAGTATTGCCTTATAAGGGGGAGGAGTTATTTGGGGTAGGTCTATCAGACCTGGTAGCCACGGCAACTGCTGGAAAATCCACATTTTTACCCCAGGTAGCTTCTCAACCTAAGAAGACGCCGTATTATCAGGCGCAGTCCTTTCGGCCCCATAAGGGCAAGCGGGCAAAAGGCGCCTCATTTCTGCCCCGTGGCAGAGGGAGAGGGAAAAGGCTGCAACAAACAGCCAGTTCCCAGGAACAAAAGCCCTCTCCCGCCTCCGCAAAGTCCTCAGCATGACGCTGGGGCTTTACGAGCGGACTCAGGCACGGTGGGGGCCCGTCTCAAGAAGTTCAGTGCGCAGTGGGCCCACTCGCAAGTGGACCCCTGGATCCTTCAAGTGGTATCTCAGGGGTACAAATTGGAATTCGAGACGTCTCCCCCTCGCCGTTTTCTAAAGTCTGCTTTACCGACGTCTCCCTCAGACAGGGAGGCAGTATTGGAAACCATTCACAAGCTGTATTCCCAGCAGGTGATAATCAAGGTACCCCTCCTACAACAGGGAAAGGGGTACTATTCCACACTATTTGTGGTACCGAAGCCGGACGGCTCGGTGAGACCAATTTTAAACCTAAAATCCTTGAACACTTACATACAAAGGTTCAAATTCAAGATGGAGTCACTCAGAGCAGTGATTGCAAACCTGGAAGAAGGGGACTATATGGTGTCTCTGGACATCAAAGATGCTTACCTACATGTCCCAATTTACCCTTCTCACCAAGGGTACCTCAGGTTTGTGGTACAGAACTGTCACTATCAGTTTCAGACGCTGCCGTTTGGATTGTCCACGGCACCCAGGGTCTTTACCAAGGTAATGGCCGAAATGATGATACTCCTTCGAAGGAAGGGAGTTTTAGTTATCCCTTACTAGGACGATCTCCTGATAAGGGCAAGATCCAGGGAACAGTTGGAAGTCGGGGTAGCACTATCTCAGATAGTGCTGCGCCAGCACGGTTGGATTCTCAATATTCCAAAATCACAGCTGATCCCGACGACACGACTTCTATTCCTAGGGATGATCCTGGACACAGTCCAGAAAAAGGTGTTTCTCCCGGAGGAGAAAGCCAGGGAGTTATCCAAACTAGTCAGAAATCTCCTAAAACCAGGCCAAGTCTCAGTGCATCAATGCACAAGGGTCCTGGGAAAGATGGTGGCTTCTTACGAAGCAATCCCATTCGGCAGATTCCACGCAAGAACCTTCCAGTGGGATCTGCTAGACAAATGGTCCGGGTCGCATCTTCAGATGCATCAGCGGATAATCTTGTCACCAAGGACAAGGGTGTCTCTCCTGTGGTGGTTGCAGAGTGCTCATCTTCTAGAGGGCCGCAGATTCGGCATTCAGGACTGGGTCCTGGTGACCACGGATGCCAGCCTGAGAGGCTGGGGAGCAGTCACACAGGGAAGAAATTTCCAGGGCTTGTGGTCAAGCCTGGAGACATTACTTCACATAAATCCTGGAGCTAAGGGCCATCTACAATGCTCTAAGCCTAGCAAGACCTCTGCTTCAAGGTCAGCCGGTGCTGATCCAGTCAGACAACATCACGGCAGTCGCCCACGTAAACAGACAGGGCGGCACGAGAAGCAGGAGGGCAATGACAGAAGTTGCAAGGATTCTCCGCTGGGCGGAAAATCATGTGATAGCACTGTCAGCAGTGTTCATTCCGGGAGTGGACAACTGGGAAGCAGACTTCCTCAGCAGACACGACCTCCACCCGGGGGAGTGGGGACTTCACCCAGAAGTCTTCCACATGATTGTGAACCGTTGGGAAAAACCAAAGGTGGACATGATGGCGTCCCGCCTCAACAAAAAACTAGACAGGTATTGCGCCAGGTCAAGGGACCCTCAGGCAATAGCTGTGGACGCTCTGGTAACACCGTGGGTGTACCAGTCAGTGTATGTGTTCCCTCCTCTGCCTCTCATACCCAAGGTACTGAGAATCATAAGAAGGAGAGGAGTAAGGACTATACTCGTGGCTCCGGATTGGCCAAGAAGGACTTGGTACCCGGAACTTCAAGAGATGCTCACAGAGGACCCGTGGCCTCTACCTCTAAGAAAGGACCTGCTCCAGCAGGGACCCTGTCTGTTCCAAGACTTACCGCGGCTGCGTTTGACGGCATGGCGGTTGAACGCCGGATCCTGAAGGAAAAAGGCATTCCGGATGAAGTCATCCCTACCCTGATCAAAGCCAGGAAGAATGTAACCGTACAGCATTATCACCGTATTTGGCGTAAATATGTTGCGTGGTGTGAGGCCAGGAAGGCCCCTACAGAGGAATTTCAACTGGGTCATTTCCTGCATTTCCTGCAAACAGGACTGTCTATGGGCCTAAAATTAGGGTCCATTAAGGTTCAAATTTCGGCCCTGTCGATTTTCTTCCAGAAAGAACTGGCTTCAGTTCCTGAAGTTCAGACGTTTGTTAAGGGGGTACTGCATATACAGCCTCCTTTTGTGCCTCCAGTGGCACCTTGGGATCTCAATGTAGTTTTGGGGTTCCTAAAATCACATTGGTTTGAACCACTCTCCACTGTAGACTTAAAATATCTCACTTGGAAAGTGGTAATGCTGTTAGCCCTGGCTTCAGCCAGGCGTGTCTCAGAATTGGCGGCTTTATCCTATAAAAGCCCTTACCTAATTTTTCATACGGACAGGGCAGAATTGAGAACTCGTCCTCAATTTCTCCCTAAGGTGGTTTCAGCGTTTCACTTGAACCAGCCTATTGTGGTACCTGCGGCTACTAGGGACTTGGAGGACTCCAAGTTGCTGGACGTAGTCAGGGCCCTGAAAATATATGTTTCCAGGACGGCTGGAGTCAGGAAATCTGACTCGCTGTTTATCCTGTATGCACCCAACAAGCTGGGTGCTCCTGCTTCTAAGCAAACTATTGCTCGTTGGATTTGTAGTACAATTCAGCTTGCACATTCTGTGGCAGGCCTGCCACAGCCAAAATCTGTAAAAGCCCATTCCACAAGGAAGGTGGGCTCATCTTGGGCGGCTGCCCGAGGGGTCTCGGCTTTACAACTTTGCCGAGCAGCTACTTGGTCAGGGGCAAACACGTTTGCTAAATTCTACAAATTTGATACCCTGGCTGAGGAGGACCTTGAGTTCTCTCATTCGGTGCTGCAGAGTCATCCGCACTCTCCCGCCCGTTTGGGAGCTTTGGTATAATCCCCATGGTCCTTACGGAGTTCCCAGCATCCACTAGGACGTCAGAGAAAATAAGAATTTACTTACCGATAATTCTATTTCTCGTAGTCCGTAGTGGATGCTGGGCGCCCATCCCAAGTGCGGATTGTCTGCAATACTTGTACATAGTTATTGTTACAAAAATCGGGTTATTATTGTTGTGAGCCATCTTTTCAGAGGCTCCTCTGTTATCATGCTGTTAACTGGGTTCAGATCACAGGTTGTACGGTGTGATTGGTGTGGCTGTTATGAGTCTTACCCGGGATTCAAAATCCTTCCTTATTGTGTACGCTCGTCCGGGCACAGTATCCTAACTGAGGCTTGGAGGAGGGTCATAGGGGGAGGAGCCAGTGCACACCAGGTAGTCCTAAAGCTTTTACTTTTGTGCCCAGTCTCCTGCGGAGCCGCTATTCCCCATGGTCCTTACGGAGTTCCCAGCATCCACTACGGACTACGAGAAATAGAATTATCGGTAAGTAAATTCTTATTATTGTACACACTTTAACGTCAATGAACTACACTATATTAATTTTTACTCTATTGCTTTGTCTACGGGACTTGCAGTAACATGGCAGTTGACAAGTGTTTTAATACATTCGTTTGCGTCTTTATAAACTATATATATTTGTGTTTAAATCGACTCTCTCAGTCTGACCATTGGTCTGGTCTGTGTGTACATTAACATTACAGTCGTCACTAACCATTCGCCAGAGGTTGTACTGTAGATCATTCCGCCGCTATTCGCTCTAAAGTACTAGATTAGTGGAGCATTAGCCACCCAGTGGTGGAGATGTGTATTGCATGCTGAGTATGTAGTCGTGCCTCAACGCGCCTATCCGTGATTAAGCTCAGCAACCTAAGCTATCGCCTAGGTGCAACTAAACCTTCGTTTAGGCAGAGAAACAGCCAAGATAATGGAGGCTCCATCTGTACAGGTAGCTGGAAAATACCAATAATTTTCAGATTTCAAATAAAAGGGTCACTCCGGATACGTGCGTGTACAAAAAGCGTCATGGGAGAAGTGCGCGAAAAAGTGGGGAAACCATCCTTGACCCCAAAAAGGTGTCAACTGAGATAGCAGGCAATATATAGAAGTCTGGTAGAGGCTGCAAGGAAAGTACTAGAGGTTCTTAAGAGGTGTCAGACAGCTGATTTTTAAGTTTATTATTAATGGTGGAAAAATGTTATCAACGTAAGTCTTTCCAGCAATTCCGGGTACACAAAAATGTCTCTAATTTTTCAGTCTGCAAGTACTAATACCCCATTCCCATCAACACCTCCACATGCCTGTACCCCAATCTTCTACCCATTATTGAGCTTATTAGAGAAATTCCCCTGAAAACCGACGCTGTCTTCCCCTCCACTCAGCTCCAGTGTTCCGTCTCCCGAATGCATCCCCACTGTATCCGCCGCTGCGGTGTTCCTCCCTGACTCCACTGCTGTGTCCACCCTATGACTCCCCGCTGCCGATCTGTATCCCCCCCCCCACAAATATGCTTCTCTATCCCCCGATACCACCCCACTGAATCCACCGCTGCTGTGTTCCTCCCTGACTCCACTGCTGTGTCCACCCCATGCCTTCCCGCTGCCGAGCTGTATCCCCCCCCCACAAATATGCTTCTCTATCCCCCCATACCACCCCACTGAATCCACCGCTGCTGTGTTCCTCCCTGACTCCACTGCTGTGTCCACCCCATGCCTTCCCGCTGCCGAGCTGTATCCCCCCCCCACAAATATGCTTCTGTATCCCCCCATACCACCCCACTGAATCCACCGCTGCTGTGTTCCTCCCTGACTCCACTGCTGTGTCCACCCCATGCCTCCCCGCTGCCGAGCTGTATCCCCACACACACACACACACACACACACACAAATATGCTGCTCTATACCTCCCCACTGTATCCGCCGCTGCTGTGTCCACCCCATGACTCCCCGCTGCCGAGCTTTATACCCCCCCCCACAACTATGCTGCTCTAATCCCCCCCATACCTCCCCACTGCACCCGCTGCTGCTGTGTTCCTCCCTGACTCCACTGCTGTGTCCACCCCATGACTCCCCGCTGCCGAGCTTCATAACCCCCCACAACTATGCTGCTCTAATCCCCCATACCTCCCCTCCCATAGCTAAGCTGCTCTAGCCCCCTATACCTCCCCACTGCACCCACCGCTGCTCTGTGACTCCCCTCCTGCCTGTCCCCCCTCAGCCTACCCGCTGCACCTGCCGACTCTTTGTGCCCCCCTCCACTGCTCTGTGTCTCCCCTATGCCTCCCTGCTGCACCTGCCGACACTCTGTACCCCCCCCCCCCCCCCCCGAGTTTGCTGTGCTGCACCCCCTGTCCCTTTCCGTACACTTGCCACCGCTCTGGTGTGCTGATTCGGACGTGGTGGGAGGTACTATCATTGCTGCTTGGAAGTGATAGCCCTAATATAGTAACGCAGCTGGAGATATCGCGCCTCCTGTAGCATTACTGATCCGAACTGCGTCCAAAGACACAGTACCAGGTCTTCCTCGGCACCAGTGGGGTACGCAACCTGCCCGTCCAGGAAATCTCTCTGCAGTGACTGAGATCCCTGGTTTCCCCAATACCCCTGTGGGCCAGTCCGACCGTGGGCGTATTAACAGAGGAGAAGGCATGTGTTCAACTTCCTCCATCCGGGCCCGGCAGCGCAATAGCATCTGAGCACTAGAGGCACACAGACTCTATTATGCATGCCCAAATCTCCGAGCAAATGGTGCAACGGCCATTTCAGTGTTGCCGCCGGCTGGGGACTTTGGAGAGGTGAGTATTGAAAACAAATGGGTGCAGTGTGGGCCTTCCTGGACCCATTATAGACCGCCACTGGTAGCAATGGTAGTGATGCAAAATGTAAATGATTTGCCTGTGCCTTTCACAATAGGCAGTTTTCTTAAGGTGCACGTACACCGGTTATACAGATGGAGCCATGCTCATCTATATCTTTAATAGGATTAATTGAGCCAGTGCTGTCGGACTTAATCCCCTCCTGTAATGACTTAATCCCCTGATGTATTGTTCTCTCTGTATTGTATTGCAGCTGAGAACAGATGAAAGGCTTATGCTAATACACCTTGGTGCACCTAGGTGCAGCAGAGAAGCCTAGACGTGCGTGGCCCCATCTGTAAGGTGCACTGTGATGTAGGTGTCTCGGGGCTCTTGTCATTGTATCACAAAGGTGCTTGCAGGAAAACACACCAGACATGCTTTCTGCGGTCTGCTTGGAATGTGCGTAATATACACAGACGACAAGTGTGACCCGTAACTCTGCTTTCTCCCTTAGGTTGGAACCGCTCATTGAAAACGGACTTTGTGACTGTATAAAAGTTACCTGAAAACTAAAATGAAGAAGAGCAGGAGTGTGATCACGATCACAACGGAGGAGGTAGGCTGGTCTCTGTTCTGTCAGTGATTCATTCCAGCATCTCCTTTGTGTTTTTATGGTTATGGAGAAAGCTATAAGTGTGTAAGTCACCTGCTCAGGTTATGGTGATATAAATGTGATGCAATGTAGGGGCGGAGCTTCCCGGAGAGCTGAGGGTCACTGCGTGACTGTCGGCTGTGCATCAATTATTAAGTACTAAGTGGATTATTATCAGCGATTAATATTATAGACATTAAAGATGTCGGTCCAAATAAATATTTTGGGTTGGATCAAGAGTTGGCCTCAAGTTTGCAGCCCCAACGTACACATAGAAACAGCTCAAAATAACGTGGCAATATGTGACTTTATCAACGTACGCCGAAAGTATATCTCGATGCAGCCACATACGGCAAGTTTATAATGATTATGACTGTGAATACAATGGGGGTAATTCAGAGTTGATCGCAGCAACAAATTTGTTAGCAGTTGGGCAAAACCATGTACACTGCAGGTGGGGCAGATGTAACATGTGCAGAGAGAGTTAGATTTGGGTGGGTTATATTGTTTCTGTGCAGGGTAAATACTGGCTGCTTTATTTTTACACTGCAATTTAGATTTCAGTTTGAACACACCCCACCCAAATCTAACTCTCTGCACATGTTACATGTGCCCCCCCCCCCCCTGCAGCAAACATTGGGGGTAATTCCAAGTTGATCGCAGCAGGATTTTTGTTAGCAATTGGGCAAAACCATGTGCACTGCAGGGGAGGCAGATATAACATGTGTAGAGAGAGTTAGATTTGGGTGTGGTGAGTTCAATCTGCAATCTAAATTACAGTGTAAAAATAACGCAGCCAGTATTTACCCTGCACAGAAATAAAATAACCCACCCAAATCTAACTCTTTCTGCACATGTTATATCTGCCTCCCCTGCAGTGCACATGGTTTTGCCCAATTGCTATCAAAAATCCTGCTGCGATCAACTTCGAATTACCCCCCATTGTTTTGCCCATCTGCTAACAAATTTGCTGCTGCGATCAACTCAGAATTGGGCCCCTAGTTGTTTTTTTGTTTAAGTGAGACCCAAAAATCATAAACGGTGCCAGTGCCACCACATTGCCTGGGCTGTAGCAGCTGAGGCTAGCTACAAAGGATGTATACAACAATTAAACCACTTTCACATCTCCAGTGTCGGATCCACCCGGGAATTGGAAACGTGTCCTTCCCGGGTGGGATCCGGCATTGGAGACTATCTGCTGGCTTTCTGACTCGGCAAATTGCTGGGACGGTAGCCATAGCGGCAGGGGGTGGAGCCGGCAGTGGGGACGGAGATGAGCTCATCTCTGCGCCACCTCTCCCTATTTAGTAAACGGATCCTGGGTCGCCTGCACCCGGGAATCCGTTTACGCTGCCACTGACCCGGTATTCAACCTGGGAATAACACTGCTTTATTCCCGGGTTGAATTACCGGATCAGGCGACCCGGGTTTTCGGACATAGCCCTTTAACACCGCACGCTGACCTGTGTCGATACCGGGTTATTTGTGTGATGTGAAAGAGGTATGAGGTTTGTGAAACTACACAGTCTGTAGTTCTGCAAAGCTGATACGGCCACTAAGGGCTAGATCTTCGAAGGGCTAGATTTGCGGGTCGGACCTGGAAAATTTAAAGCGGCAATAATATGAAATGCAAAGCATGGTGCGATTTGTACTTCATATTATTGCTCCTTTAAATTTCCAGGTCAAACCCATGAGAAGCTGTGGCATGCAAAATCCGCTGCCTCGTAAATCTAGCCGTAAGTACAGAGGTGTCCTCATACACTGTTGTTCAAGTCGTGCCAAATACCCCTCTCAGTGTGCGCCATCTACCGGCCAAAGTTAGCGTCTTTCTCACTAAAAGTTTACAACTTATTAACATAAATAAAACTGTCAGAGACAAAACGTCATTGCTGGTGTGCAGTGATCAATGTGATGTGCGACATTTATACATCTGTGTGCGACTGAGTCTGAATCTGTGTACAAAGTGCTATGATGCAGCGGCCGCAGTTTTTCCTCACGTCAAGTCCTGTCATGCTTCATCTGCAACATTTAATATGTGTAAAGCAATTCCTGTTTGGTTACAGTCGCAACTCAGTGTCTCTGGTACGTTGTGAGTGGTGTTTCGCTGCGTCTGCGAGGCGAAGAAGAGAAATATGGTCTATCTGAAAACAGCCGTCAGATTGTCCCCTATAAGTACCCCCTAGAGGAGATTTTTAGTCTCTGACTAGCAGAGTCAGCCCTAACTAATATGATGACCTAGGCAAGATTTTGGCTGGTGCCCCCTAGCACCGCCGCTAGTTCTGCCTCTGACCCTGCACCCCTTTCCCAGCACCATCTCCCCTCACTCATAGCAGTCCTCATTTTTAGTGTTCCTTCCCCCTATATTTTAAATAGGAACTGTGCACACATTCGGCGCACAGACCAAAAAGGGGCGTGATCTTGCTGGGAAGGGGCATGGCCACACAATAGTACCCCCAATTCAAATCACGCCACAGTAGTGCAACTTTACTCATATTTTATAATGCGATAGTGTCCCTAATTCACGTTACATCACACAGTAGTACCACTTTACCTTATATACATTACTAATCACAGTAGTGCACCTTATTCACATTACATCACACTGAATTGCCCCTTATTCACATTACACCACACCATATTGCTCTTTATTCACATTAGACCACACAGTAGTGCCCTTTCTATACATTACGCCACACAGTAGAGCATCTTATACACATAATGCCACAAATTAGTAATAGCTTTATACACATAATACCACACAGTAATACCCCTTACACATACTGTATGACACATATTATTAATGTCCTTATAAACATACACTGTGGCTGTATCTGCATACAAAATGCTATGTTACAGTGATTTCCAGTAATAAACTGTAATGTAACATTTTGTATGCAGATACAGCCACAGTCACACACAGAATATAGGCATGCCACATATCATTAAAATCAGCAGAAGCTGCTTGTGCCCCTAGGCATGCCAAATGCCCTAGGCATTTGCTTAGTTTGCCTATGCCTAGGGCCGACTCTGCTGACTAGTGTCCTAGTGGCTTTGGCTATCACACACAGGGGTGTATCTGGGGGTCTGAGCGCCCCTGGTAAAGTAAGGAACTGGCGCCCCCCGCCTCCCCCACCCACGGACACAGAGGGGGGAGTTACAGTTAGGCTGAGGTCAGGGACACTGAGAGGGAATTACGAGGAGGGTGCGGGCAGGGATACTGAGGGGGGATTATGGGAAGGGTGTGGGCAGAGACACTGAGGGGGAATTATGGGAAGGGTGCGGGCAGGGACACAGAGGAAATTACAAGAGTGTATGGACAGGGTCACCATACCCTCCAACATGAACCACCGCACTAGGTACAAAATGCTCTGTTTCTGGGCTTCCCTCTTAATTTATTATTACCACGTGGAACCAATGAGAAGGGGAGCGGATGAGGAAGAGGAAGTGCCTCGCCCCTCCCCATACCTGGAAGTGCCCCGCTCCCCGGCTATATTCACCATCATTGTGACTGTAGCCACAGAGAGTGTCAGAGTGCAATACGCTTCTGAGGGTACGGCAGAGGATGAGCACTACTAAGGGATGTAGTAAGATTTACTATGTCATTCTACCCCCTGGCCCGGGTACCACTGCCAGGCAACGCCCCCTCCTTGGCCGGCGCCCCTGGCAAGTGCCATCCTGGCCAATAGGAAGATACACCCCTGATCACACATATTATAATAATGGAAGAGACAAGCAGAACAGCATTCGCCTATTTAACAATGATTGCTTTTTTTCTTTTCTTTGTAATTTGCAAACTGTTAATCAAAGTATTGTCGTTGCTTTACCGACTATGAGCTGTTTGTGGAACCTAATAATTCCTCTATTTCCCGGCAGAGCGCAAAGGGTTTTCCTGAGTGTTTCCTGAGCAAGTCCTACAGCTCTTACGGTTACAATATGGGTATAGATCTGTGGAAAGGAAAGCGTCTCTGTTCCGGGACATTACAGTTGCCCCCTCTACATCAGAGGCAGGTGAGGAGAGCCAAGACGCCAGATTACGCTCACCGCCCCACCACGTTACCTCTGCTTCTGCCGCCGAAAATCGCCGTAACTCCGGTGGAGAAAGAACAGTAAGTGCAGCATGATCAGCCTCACCAAATACATGAACACGCGTGTACAAGTTGCTTCACATGTTAGAGGCAGACGGCTTGTGGACTTAGTAATCCAAAGAATTCTACACACAAGTCAAGTAGACACCACAGACAGGATGCAGTCAAAATGCCGGCGGATGGGATCCCGGTATTCAGGAGACTGACGCCGTAATCCTGACAGCCAGCATTTTGCCGACGGCCGGCATATTGACACTTGCCCCTAATTCCCACTCTGTTGAATTCCTGTGTGGTTACAGTCACAACCCGATGTCTCTGGTACGTTGTGAGTGGTGTTTCGCTGCGTCTGCCTTTGTCTAAGTCAGAAGGTCTTTGGGGCAGTCAGTTGAAGGACACAAATATAGGGGCTAATTCCAAGTTGATCGCAGCAGGATTTTTTTTAGCAGTTGGGCAAAACCATGTGCACTGCAGGGGAGGCAGATATAACATGTGCAGATAGAGTAAGATTTGGGTGGGTTATTTTATTTCTGTGCAGGGTAAATACTGGCTGCTTTATTTTTACACTGCAAATTAGATTGCAGATTGAACACACCACACCCAAATCTAACTCTCTCTGCACATGTTATATCTGCCTCCCCTGCAGTGCACATGGTTTTGCCCAACTGCTAAAAAAAATGCTGCTGCGATCTACTTGGAATTACCCCCATACATGGGGAAGAGGGCCTTCGACTGCACGCCCTAATTTTAAACATAATGAGAGGTGCCACCATGCTGAGACTTGTAGTTCCACACAGATAAAAAAGATAAAATGCAGATGCACACTCTAAATATTAATCACCGCTAATCAGATTCATTGTAATAAACTCTGCAATATAACCAAGTAAATTTGAGATGCTTAGCATAATTTTGGCCAAAAATATGGGCCCACCAAATGCAGTTAGGTGACCTCATCTGGTGGTTCCCTAACACTAAGGTTCAATTCCAGAGCATGGGACCACCTAAGTCAGCACAAGGCAACTGCCCCAGGGCATCACACTCGTGAGAGGTTTAAGTGTTAAAAAGTGTTACATTAGTAAGGACACAAATTGCTGCCGCTGTCTGATTACAGATCTCACTGCGCACATAATTTTTTCGGGTATTTGTTAAATATAACTGTCAGCACTTACATTACAGTCCAGTCCATTTTTAGTCCAATCCAATCAGATCGTAAGAAAAAAGTCCAAGCGGTTATTTCATGTAGCGCAGCTAAGTCTATGGTGCGCCAAAAGGGATATTCGGCAAGATTTAAGGATAGTTGTATATGGACACATCTGTAGGACAAATGTAATGATTATACATTAATCGTACAGTTAAAATAAACATCCGCTTCAGTGCAATGCTGTTGGATTAAAAACCAGTAAGGGTGTATTATTGAGTTACGTGTGGCCAGCTTCAGAGAATACGGGAACATTTATTCAGTAAAATAACTATACTAATACTTTATTAATTTATAACAAACAGAAAGAGGCGATGATGATATCACTTTGGATGAGGAATAACGAGCATATTGGGGAGGTCAATACCTGGCATTCACATACAGCCTGCGCTTTATATCTATTTTTATTGAAATGTGTTTACAGCTTCTTCAATCATGTTTGTCATACGATAAGCAGGTGGCGAAATTTCTGTTTGTATTTTCAAAACAATCTATGCTGGTTCTGAGAAAGGGGGGGGGGCGAGGACAATGGTTTTATTTTCAGAGAAAGTTCTGTATGCATCATTCAGTCTCCTCTCTAACCTCCGTCATTATTACATGATACAATGAAAGCTGACATACTTTCACTGTTCAGGTTATAGTCATAACGATTTGTAGACGCCAAGTTACGACTCTAATCAGCTTTTACGTATGTGTTTTTATAACCAGCCCTTCATCTTTTTGTTGATGTTTATGCGGTTTTGGGTCCTTATTCAGCTTCATTATCTAATGCAATGCGATTGCATTATGCCGAAAACGGAATCAGTGCGCACGCATCAGGGCCCTTTCTGTGCGTGCCCAGGCCAGCAGATGCGATCACATTGCATTAACGCGAACATCTCTGCCAAGGGCGTAGCTACCATAGGTGCAGGCAGTGCAGCTGCTATGGGGTCCAGAGCTGAGAGGGGCCACCTTCCCTGTCACAGTTACATGTGTTATATACAGGGTGTAGCTACCGTAGGTGCAGGGAGTGCAGCTGCTATGGAGCCCAGAGCTGAGAGGAGCCACCTTCCCTGTCACAGTTACATGTGTTATATACAGGGTGTAGCTACCATAGGTGCAGGGAGTGCAGCTGCTATGGGGCCCAGAGCTGAGAGGGGCCCACCTTGCCTGTCAAAGTTACATGTTATATACATTTTCGTGATTGGGTGGTACATAGGGGTCCTTTCAATCTTCTTCCTTGGGGCCTGCAATATATCTAGGTAGTGTGGTATAATATGAACTGGAGGGCATTTTTGTAATTTTATAATATATGAACCGGGCACTGTACGGGGAGCACTATATATCATAATGTGAATTGGGGGTACTGTGCGGCATAATGTGTACTGGCAGCTCTTAAATGTGACATAGGGTGAACTTAAGCACTACTACGATTCATAAAAGAAACTAGGGCACTACTATGGGGCATAACATTAAATAAGGCTCCACTATGGGTCAGAAAATTAACTAGGGAACTATTATAGGGCATAAAATTAACAACTGCTGCAGAGAAGTGTCTCTCTAGCAGCATTGGGGGCCCCTTCAAAATGTTGCTATGGGGCCCACAAAGTTCTGGCTACACCCCTGACCTCTGCCTGATTGACAGGCAGAGGCCCTGTCTACCTTTTGACCCTGTCAACCTAATGCATGTCCACCATTAGTGGTCGACCTATAGACTGTGGACCTATTTAGTGTAGATCTATAGTCCGGATACCACACATTATGATTTTAGTCACCTGGGTAAAACCAACATCAGCAAAGGAACGTTACACGTGATCATAATACAATTCTTTTTGCATTTTAAATGCTGACGTTTGCTACGTGGTTACGTTATGCAGGCATTCAGCATAGAACCAGATACTGTGAATTGCCTCCAGCAGATAATTAGAACATAACATTTAATATTATTTAATATGATGGACATTATTGGACAAAATTGGTGTTTGTTTATATAGTGCCACAAATTATGCAGCGCTGGACAGAGATGAAACGAGCAAGAAACTGTGCACCTTGACAAACCGTGTAGCATTGCAAGGGGGGCAAATAAATGTATTATTTCTGCATGCTGGGCAGCCTTATTCTTACCCTGCAATTTAGATCTGAGTTTGGACACGCCCTTCCCAAACCTAAATCTCTCTGCACATGTTACATCTGCCCTCCACAGTGCAAAATGGTCTAACCAAGGTGCAAAGATACTTGCTCTTCAGATTCTATCTCCCAATGTCAGAAACAGTTGTGCGTTTGCAGGTGATTAGGAATGACCAACATTTTTTTCCTGTTTTATAATAATTAGTTTTTCCGTGGAACACAAGGGGGCAGTATACAACCTTCAAATGCTTTGCATGTTGTCGCAGCTGTGAAAAATATGTTGTGTATTGTATTTAATCTCATTAACATGCTGCATCACAGCCACAGTTACCTGTAACATAGACACATAGCATTTCACAGCAGATAAGAACCATTTGGCCCATCTAATCTGCCCTTTCAGGGTGCGGTTATTAGGGTTAGGAGCAGGGGTTTAAAATAGGGGTTTGGTTACGGCATTAGGGCTAGAGTAATAGGGTCAGGGTTTGGATTAAGGGTAAGCGTTGGGGTGTTAGTGTTAGGATAATATGATTAATTATGAAAGTTTTAGTTAGGTGTTAGGGTTTAAGATTAAGGGTGAGGGTTACGGTACTAGTATTAGGATTAAGGGTTAGGATATTAGTGTTAGGGTTTAGGATTAAGGGTTAGGGTTGGGGTGTTAGTGTTAGGGTAATAGAATTAATTATGAAAGTTTTAGTTAGGTATTAGTGTTAGGATTAAGGGTAAGGGTTAGGGTGAGAGTTAAAGTATATGGACAGATACTTATGCCCAGGTCACCGAGGACCAGCTGGGGAGAGTGTCCAGGGTGCAACGCAGGAGCCCTAGGGGAAATACTTTAAACAATCAGTGGTGTATCAAGCAAGTGTTATCTCCTTTCAATGTCCAGCAAGTAATCTCCAGGACATGTAGCAGGTGTTTCAGTTGAAGAAAGGCAAAAGCCCAGCTTCTTCAGAAGTAGTTTTACAGCAGTAGAGACTTCAGGTTGACTGCACCTACTGTTTTCATCTCATACATATTTTTTTATTTATGACGTTAAGATATATTAAATCTGATTAAGACGCAAGAACATTTTAGCCAATTGGATTATTGCTCAAGGAAGAGCAAATTGTTCTGTGTTTGAGTAAATAGTGGCAGTATGCAACAATAAACTAAGATTCACTGAGCAACATCTCCCACACAGGTAACCATTACAAGCAAGACATGAAAACATATACAGTACGTTTAAATACACAGATGAGTTTGCATGAGGACGAAAGGCAGATTAGAATTTCTGGTTGTTGTAGAGATATTTGGTTGAATGTTCTTCTGTTTCCTCCTGTTTAAGTCCTGTGTAAGTCTGCAATTATCTTTAAATTTAAAAACACTTAAAAAAACGAAACACTTCTAGTAAAAACTTTACACCGCCTAGGACGTTCTCCTTTTACAATGCATGTGTGATCAATACTTACAATCAAGGCCCAAAGACCCTCCACTAACTTCACAGACTGCAATAAACCTTCATACAAAACAAACATTGAGATAGCAGATTACCAACACTTTAGGAATTGAAGTCCCATTTTATTACAGACTAATAACTGCTTTTATAAATGTTGGCAAATAATCAGTATTCAGCAGTGCAAGGGTGCAAACCGAGCAATGCAATTACTTGAGAATGAAAGGAGAAAGAGAAAGTAAACATCCCATCACAGTGTTTCAATGCCTGGCACAGGTATAGCTATCATGTAAATCATGTTTCAGAACACTTTAAAAAAAACAAAAAAAAAACTTCTAATAAAAAAAAACTGTACACAGCCAAGTCTATACAGAGCCTAAGAATCAGGGGTCACCTATATCAGAATGGTGATTTCAACTTCTTTGCCCAACTTATTTCAAATTGTGGAATACCGAAAACCATGTTTTACAGGTATTTGCATCCGAGGCATACATTGGGCGCACAGTGGGAGGGAAATACCACTATATTCTCTATATCCCACTTTGCATGCTTTCATATGTTCCCTACCTTGAGAAAAAAAGCATCTCCTTTACTTACTTCCTATTTTTACTGTCTACGTGAGTTGTGAGGGGTTATAAGTCCCTACAGCTAAAGTGAAAAGTGGACCTGTCTGATGAGAAGTGGAAATTTATGTTATGTTCTCCACATGGGGTAACAGGTGTTTGCCTAATTTCAGCAGATTCAGCATTTACTACAGACTGGACCCCAGTGCATCCTGAACAATTGCCCACTACCGTCTGCCCCAAATATAGTGCCCTTGATGCTAACTTATGCCATCTGCCCTGGGTGTGCCCGCTGAGTGAGAAGCTTTAGTGCTGGGTACTGTTATCCATGGTTGAGACTGGTGTCCAGGTTAGTCTTTGTGACCCCAAAATTAGTTTTTTTGGCCCTACTGGTGGTGTTTTTATGAAGGCATTTTATCTTTGAATCACAGAAACTGGCAGTGCTGCTTTTCCTACTCATGAGACAAATGGCAATGTTTCATCTCTCTAGTATTAATCATGTAGATCTACTACTTTTTCTTTCCAAATTGCTTTTCTTCTCCATGGACCATGTCATGTTGGGGCAAAATATCCTGCATCGCTCCTAACTTATTATAACAGATCAGTGATTGTATAATATTGTTGTGATGTCTATGAAACTACGCTGATGTGTTTTGGCAGCCAAACGGGTCTAACTCCAGCAGGGGTCCAACAGTTAAGCTTCTGACGCGTTTCGCTCCTCCCACAGGGGCTTCTGCTGGAGTTAGACCCGTAGTATTTACCGGCCGCAGCATTCATCTGCCGGTTTGTTTATTCTTGAGTGGAGAGGAGCCATTCACCGGTGCCCGCAAACGGCACGTAGGGGTGGAGACCTGTGGAGCATTCAGACCGAGCAGGACAGGCTACAGCAGGCGCCAGTGCAGGTGCCGTTTTTCCCCGCAGCCAGAAGCCATCGTGGCGGACGTCGGGATGTACTCCTGCTGATACCACTTGCTCATACCTCACGTAAGATTCCGGTTGAAAACGGCTCTTATTCAGTTCACTGATCTGTGTTGGATTATTACATCCAAAGGAACTTTGATACAAAGTGACTGTTTATTGGAAACATTTATTATACGGGTTCTACCAGCAGTTACACTTGATCCATTTATGTGACTTTTTAAATTAAGTCATTTAGCTATAGAGCTAGCTTTTACACTTCTGTGCACAGAATATGCTTAAGTCCACCTCCTTTTATTGGAAAGTATATATACTTGTCATCTTAGATGTTTAAACTACTAAGACCGGTCTTGTTTTATGATTTGTGATTACTCATATATTATTAAATATTTTTAATTTATTAGGAGTCTGTCTTTTTTGTCAGCCATATCATATAAATTTATAATATAGCGCAAAAGTTTCTAAAAATTGGAGTTTTGTGGTTAATTGCACTTGGGTGGTCCAGTGCAATTTGATTGACCTGCTAACCCCAGGTCATTAACTTCTTGCAGCTGATTGTTATAATATCCAAAGGGATTTTTGATGGCATTTGACATTAGCGCCTGATATAAAAAGTTTTTTCGGTTGTAGACAATACGCTCAAGGAGTTTGGAGGCAAAAGGGAGGAGAGAGATGGGTCGGTAGTTGGAGAGAGTGTTTGGATCAAGTGTAGGTTTTTTAAGAATAGGAGTGATGAGTGCATGCTTGAAGGCAGAGGGGACAGTGCCTGATGAGAGGGATAGATTGAGAAGGTGGGAAAGATGGGAACAAGCAGAAGGAGAGAGGTAGCGGAGGAGGCGGGAGGGGATGGGGTCAAGTGGGGAGGTGGTGAGGGGACAGGAATGAATGAGGGCCATGACTTCCTCTCCAGATGCATGGGAGAAAGATGTCAGAATAGGTGCGAGGGATGGGGAGGGTTGGTAAGGGATGGGAGAAAGCAGTGGCGTGTGGTGAGTTCAGTGGGTGGTGAGGCACTACAGTCATAATGTCCGCCGAATCCTGCCGATGAGCCCTAGCCAATGCCCGCTACTGCCTCTGAGCCGGTACCCGCTGCCACTGACAATGGCTTACAAACTCACCCACAATCAACTGACCCAGCCCTCCGCCACTAATTTCTATCTCAGTCCGATGCTGCCAATGCCCGCTTCCTGCCTGCTCATCATACTTGTGATATATTGTACATTTTTATAGAAAATAAAATAAAATTAGTGTTTGGGACTGGGAAGGGAGTGGGAGGAGGACATGAATGCAAGTCTGTTGTCCAGGGCTTCCATTAACTTAATGGAGAAGGGTCTGAATGGGTTAAAAAAAAATGCGTGAGGTCCCCCCTCCTAAGTATAACCAGCCTTGGGCTCTTTGAGACAGTCCTGGTTGTTTAAATACTGGGGGGAAAATGGACAGGGGTTCCCCGTATTTAGACAACCAGCACCGGGCTCTTAGTCCGGTCCTGGTTCCAAAAATACGGGGGACAAAAGACGTAGGGGTCCCCCGTATTTTTAAAACCAGCACCGGGCTCCACTAGTCAGAGAGATAATGCCACAGCCGGGGGACACTTTTATGTAGGTCCCTGCGGCCGTGGCATTACCCCCCCAACTAGTCACCTCTGGCCGGGGTACCCTGGAGGAGTGGGGACCCCTTAAATCAAGGGGTCCCCCCCCTCCAGGCACCCAAGGGCCAGGGGTGAAGCCCGAGGCTGTCCCCAGCACCCCTGGGCGGTGGGTGCCGGGCTGATAGCCATGTGTGTAAAAAAAGAATATTGTTTTTTGTTGTGGAACTACAAGGCCCAGCAAGCCTCCCCCGCTTGCTGGTACTTGGAGAACCTCAAGTGCCAGCAGGCGGGGAAATAAGGGGCTCGCTTGTACCTGTAGTTCTACAACAACAAAAAATAAGATTTTACTTACCGATAAATCTATTTCTCGTAGTCCGTAGTGGATGCTGGGGACTCCGTCAGGACCATGGGGATATAGCGGCTCCGCAGGAGACAGGGCACAATAATAAAAGCTTTAGGATCAGGTGGTGTGCACTGGCTCCTCCCCCTATGACCCTCCTCCAAGCCTCAGTTAGGATACTGTGCCCGGACGAGCGTGCATAATAAGGAAGGATATTGAATCCCGGGTAAGACTCATACCAGCCACACCAATCACACCGTACAACCTGTGATCTGAACCCAGTTAACAGTATGATAACAACGAAGGAGCCTCTGAAAAGATGGCTCACAACAAGAATAACCCGATTTTTGTAACAATAACTATGTACAAGTATTGCAGACAATCCGCACTTGGGATGGGCGCCCAGCATCCACTACGGACTACGAGAAATAGATTTATCGGTAAGTAAAATCTTATTTTCTCTGACGTCCTAGTGGATGCTGGGGACTCCGTCAGGACCATGGGGATTATACCAAAGCTCCCAAACGGGCGGGAGAGTGCGGATGACCCTGCAGCACCGAATGAGAGAACTCCATGTCCTCCTCAGCCAGGGTATCAAATTTGTAGAATTTAGCAAACGTGTTTTCCCCTGACCAAGTAACTGCTCGGCAAAGTTGTAAAGCCGAGACCCCTCGGGCAGTCGCCCAAGATGAGCCCCCTTCCTTTTGGAATGGGCTTTTACCGATTTTGGCTGTGGCAGGCCTGCCACAGAATGTGTAAACTGAATTGTATTACAAATCCAGCGAGCAATCGTCTGCTTAGAAGCAGGAGCACCCATCTTGTTGGGTGCATACAGGCTAAACAGCGAGTCAGATTTTCTGACTCCAGCCTTCCTGGAAACATATTTTTCAGGGCCCTGACAACGTCAAGTAACTTGGAGTCCTCCAAGTCCCTAGTACCCGCAGGTACCACAATAGGTTGGTTCATGTGAAAAACAGAAAACACCTTAAGGAGAAATTGAGGACGAGTCCTCAATTCTGCCCTGTCAGAATGAAAAATTAAGTAAGGGCTTTATATATGATAAAGCCGCCAATTCTGACACACGCCTGGCTGAAGCCAGGGCTAATAGCATCGTCACCTTCCATGTGAGATATTTTAAGTCCACAGTGGTGAGTGGTTCAAACCAATGTGACTTTAGGAAACTCAAAACAACATTGAGATCCCAAGGTGCCACTGGGGCACAAAAGGAGGCTGTATATGCAGTACCCCTCTTACAAACATCTGAACGTCAGGCACTAAAGCCAGTTCTTTCTGGAAGAAATTCGACAGGGCCGAAATTTGAACCTTAATGGACCCTAATTTTAGGCCCATAGACAGTCCTGTTTTCAGGAAATGTAGGAAACGACCCAGTTGGAATTCCTCTGTAGGGGCCACCACGCAACATATCTTCGCCAAATGCGGTGAAAATGTTTTGCGGTTACATCCTTCCTGTCTTCGACCAGGGTAGGGATGACTTCATCTGGAATGCCCTTTCAAGATCCGGCGTTCAACCGCCATGCCGTCAAACGCGGCCGCGGTAAGTCTTGGAACAGACAAGGCCCCTGCTGGAGCAGGTCCTTTCTTAAAGGTAGAGGCCACGGGTCTTCCGTGAACATCTCTTGAAGTTTCGGGTACCAAGTCCTTCTTGGCCAATCCGGAACCACGAGTATCATTCTTACTCATCTCCATCTTATGATTCTCAGTATTTTTTGTATGAGAGGCATAGGAGGGAACACATACTCTGACTGGTACATCCACAGTGTTACCAGAGCGTCCACCGCTATTGCCTGAGGGTCACTTGACCTGGCGCAATATCTAGTTTTTTGTTCAGGCGGGACGCCATCATGTCCACCTTTGGTTTTTCACAACGGTTTACAATCATGTGGAAGACTTCCCGATGAAGTCCCCACTCTCCCGGGTGGAGGTCATGCCTGCTGAGGAAGTCTGCTTCCCAGTTTTCCACTCCCGGAATGAACACTGCTGAGAGTGTTATCACATGATTTTTCGCCCAGCGAAGAATCCTTGCAGTTTCTGCCATTTCCCTCCTGCTTCTTGTGCCGCCCTGTCTGTTTACGTGGGCGACTGCCGTGATGTTGTCCCACTGGATCAATACCGGCTGACCTTGAAGCAGAGGTCTTGCTAAGCTTAGAGCATTGTAAATTGCCCTTAGCTCCAGTATATTTATATGGAGAGAAGTCTCCAGACTCGATCACACTCTCTGGAAATTTTTTCCTTGTGTGACTGCTCCCCAGCCACTCAGGCTGGCATCCGTGGTCACCAGGACCCAGTCCTGAATGCCGAATCTGCGGCCCTTTCATAGATGAGCACTCTGCAGCCACCGCAGAAGAAACACCCTTGTCCTTGGAGACAGGGTTATCCGCTGATGCATCTGAAGATGCGATCCGGATCATTTTTCCAGCAGATCCCACGTAAAGGTTCTTGCGTGAAATCTACCGAATGGGATCGCTTTGTAAGAAACCACCATTTTTCACAGGATCCTTGTGCAATGATGCACTGATACTTTTCCTGGATTTAGGAGGTTCCTGACTAGCTCGGATAACTCCCTGGCTTTCTTCTCCGGGAGAAAACATCCTTTTCTGGACTGTGTCCAGAATCATCCCTAGGAACAGTAGACGTGTCGTCGGAAAAAACTGCGATTTTGGAATATTTAGAATCCACTCGTGCTGTTGTAGAACTACTTAAGATAGTGCTACTCCGACCTCCAACTGTTCTCTGGACCTTGCCCTTATCAGGAAAGCGTCCATATTTCTTTTAAGAAGAATCATCATTTCGGCCATTACCTTGGTAAAGACCCGGGGTGCCGTGGACAATCCAAACGGCAGCGTCTGAACTGATAGTGACAGTTCTGTACCACGAACCTGAGGTACCCTTGGTGAGAAGGGCAAATTTGGACATGTAGGTAAGCGTCCCTGATATCCAGTGACACCATATCGTCCCCTTCTTCCTGGTTCGCTATCACTGCTCTGAGTGACTCCATCTTGATTTGAACGCTTGTATGTAAGTGTTCAAATATTTCAGATCTCACCTAGCCGTCTGGCTTCAGTACCACAATATAGTGTGGAATAATACCCCTTCCCTTGTTGTAGAAGGGGTACTTTGATTATCACCTGCTGGGAATACAGCCTGTGAATTGTTCCCAATACTGCCTCCCTGTCGGAGGGAGACGTTGGTAAAGCAGACTTCAGGAACTTGTGAGGGGGAGACGTCTCGAATTTCCAATGTACACCTGGGATACTACGTGTAGGATCCAGGAGTCCACTTGTGAGTGAGCCCACTGCGTGCTGAAACTCTTGAGATGACCCCCTACCGCACCTGAGTCCGCTTGTACGGCCCCAGCGTCATGCTGCGGACTTGGCAGAAGCTGTGGAGGGCTTCTGTTCCTGGGAATGGGCTGCCTGCTGCAGTCTTCTTCCCTTTCCTCTACCCCTGGGCAGATATGACTGGCCCTTTTGCCCGCCTGCCCTTATGGGGACGAAAGGACTGAGACTGAAAAGACTGTCCTTTTCTGCTGAGATGTGACTTGGGGTAACAAAAGGTGGATTTTTCAGCTGTTGCCATGGCCACCAGGTCCGATGGACCGCCCCTTTATACGGCAATACTTCCATGTGCCGTCTGGAATCTGCATCACCTGACCACTGTCGTCTGGCAGATATGGACATCACATTTACTCTTGATGCCAGAATGCAAATATCCCTCTGCGCATCTCGCATATATAGAAATGCATCCTTAAAATGCTCTATAGTCAATAAAATCTTGTCCCTGTCAAGGGTATCAATATTTTCAGTCAGGAAATCCGACCAAGCCCCCTCAGCGCTGCACATCCAGGCTGAGGCGATTGCTGGTCGTAGTATAACACCAGTATATGTGTATATACTTTTAGGATATTTTTCAGCTTCCTATCAGCTGGCTCCTTGAGGGCTGCCGTATCTGGAGACGGTAACGCCACTTGTTTTTATAAGCGTGTGAGCGCCTTATTCACCCTAAGGTGTGTTTCCCAACTCGCCCTAACTTCTGGCGGGAAAGGGTATACCGCCAATAATTTTCTATCGGAGGAAACCCACGTATCATCACACACTTCATTTAATTTATCTGATTCAGGAAAAACTACAAGTAGTTTATTCACACCCTACATAATACCCTTATTTGTGGTACTTGTAGTATCAGAAATATGTAACACCTCCTTCATTGCCCTTAACATGAAACGTGTGGCCCTAAAGGAAAATACGTTTGTTTCTTCACCGTCGACACTGGAGTCAGTGTCCGTGTCTGTGTCTGTGTCGACCGACTGAGGTAAATGGGCGTTTTTACAAGCCCCTGACGGTGTCTGAGACGCCTGGACAGGTACTAATTTGTTTGCCGGCCGTCTCATGTCGTCAACCGACCTTGCAGCGTGTTGACATTATCACGTAATTCCTAAATAAGCCATCCATTCCAGTGTCGACTCCCTATAGAGTGACATCACCAATACAGGCAATTTGCTCCGCCTCCTCACCAACATCGTCCTCCTACATGTCGACACACACGTACCGACACACAGCACACACACAGGGAATGCTCTGACAGAAGACAGGACCCCACTAGCCCTTTGGGGAGACAGAGGGAGAGTTTGCCAGCACACACCAAAAACGCTATAATTATACAGGGACAACCCCTTATACAAGTGTTTTCCCTTATAGCATTTTTATATATGTAATCATATCGCCAAATAAGTGCCCCCCCTCTCTGTTTTAACCCTGTTTCTGTAGTGCAGTGCAGGGGAGAGCCTGGGAGCCTTCCTCACAGCAGAGCTGAGCAGGAAAATGGCGCCGTGTGCTGAGGAGAATAGGCCCCGCCCCCTTTTCGTCGGGCTCTTCTCCCGGAGTTTGTGAGATCTGGCAGGGGTTAAATACATCCATATAGCCTCAAGGGCTATATGTGATGTATTTTAGCCATAAAAAGGTATTATACATTGCTGCCCAGGGCGCCCCCCCCAGCGCCCTGCACCCTCAGTGACAGTTGGTGACTGTTGGTGAAGTGTGCTGACAACAATGGCGCACAGCTGCAGTGCTGTGCGCTACCTTATGAAGACTGAAAGTCTTCTGCCGCCTGTTTCTGGACCTCTGGACCTCTTCAACTTCGGCATCTGTAAGGGGGGTCGGCGGCACGGCTCCGGGACGAACCCCAGGGTGAGACCTGTGTTCCGACTCCCTCTGGAGCTAATGGTGTCCAGTAGCCTAAGAAGCAAATCCATCCTGCACGCAGGTGAGTTTTCTTCTCTCCCCTAAGTCCCTCGTAGCAGTGAGCCTGTTGCCAGCAGGACTCACTGAAAATAAAAAACCTAACTTAAAAACTTTTATTCTAAGCAGCTCAGGAGAGCCACCTAGATTGCACCCTTCTCGTCGGGCACAAAAATCTAACTGAGGCTTGGAGGAGGGTCATAGGGGGAGGAGCCAGTGCACACCACCTGATCCTAAAGCTTTTATTATTGTGCCCTGTCTCCTGCGGAGCCGCTATATCCCCATAGTCCTGACGGAGTCCCCAGCTTCCACTAGGACGTCAGAGAAATACCCAAATAAAAACACAAACACACACACCGTGATAGTAAAATTTTATTAAAACACGCTTACACACTCACACATACTCACCTACATCCCACGCCGGTCACGTCCACTTGTCCAGTAGAATCCAAAAGAGTACCTGTAAAAATGAGACAGATTACTTACCTACATCCCACGCCGGTCACGTCCACTTGTCCAGTAGAATCCAAAGGGGTAGAGGCACCTGTAAAAATAAACATTACACTGACATATGATAGAGAGAGAGAGAGAGAAGAGAAGAGAAGAGAAGAGAAGAGAAGAGAAGAGAAGAGAAGAGAAGAGAAGAGAAGAGAAGAGAAACTAACCTGCTGCTGGAGCCGGCGGAGGAGGACAGCCGCACGTACTGTACGGCCACCGCTGCTGCCTGTCAGGTGATCGGGAGCCGGGAGGACGGAGCCAGAAGGGGAGGACGGGGGGAGAGCTGCACGCTCCGCAGGACCGCCGCTGCTGCTAGTGAGGTGAGCGGGAGCCGGAGCAGGAGGACAGAGGGGGGGGGGGGGGGGGGGCTGAGGGGAGCCGCACACGCTGAAGGCCCACCGCTACTCCCGGCTATCATTAACGCCGGGACCCGCCGCCTCCAACGCCGCATGTGGATGATTGGACAAGCGGATCCAGCCCTGGATCCGCTGTCCAATCACAGGTGCCTCGCTGACATGGGGGTGGTGTCCCTGTCAGCGAGGCACTTGGAACAGTGCCGCTTTCCCTATGGTTTTTCATGGGCTTTTACAGCCCAGTGCTAGGCTCCGCCCCCCGCACGGTCCCGTTCCCATTATCCACGGGAGGCACCTGCTGTCAGTGCCTCCCAAACTGCTTTAAAGCATAAAAATGATTAGGATTCAATAAAGAAGATACTTATGACACAAGAATATGTGTCATAAGTATCTTCTTATCACAGGGGAGGCACTGCCTCCCCTGCCTCCCCTGACTGCACGTCCCTGGGAGAAAGCTGGTTACTGATGGACTGGTGTGATGTGATGTCCTGACGTATGGAGTCAATTTTGGATGTGAAGTAAGTGGCAAAGTCAAGAGCAGAGAGTGAGGAAGGGAGACGAGGTGGAGGTGGGCAGAGGAGTGAGTTGAGAGTGGCAAAGAGGCGCCGGGGGTTGGAAGACTGGGAGGAGATGAGGTTCTTGAAGTATGACTGTTTTGCAAGAGAAAGGGCAGCACTGAAGGATGAGAGCATAAGTTTGAAATGGTGGAAGTCTGCCTTAGAGCGTGATTTCCTCCAGTGTCGCTCAGCAGTACGTGAGCATTTTTGCAGATATCTGGTGCATTTGGTGTGCCAGGGTTGAGGTGTTAATTTGCGAGGGTGAATAGTGGTTGGTGGAGCAACAGAGTCAAGAGCAGAAGTAAGGGATGCATTGTATGTGGAAGTGGCTTGTTCAGGGCATGAGTGAGAGAGAATAGGAGAGAGAAGTAAGTCAAACAGGGAGGAAAGGAATGTGGTGTCAATAGCTTCAATGTTACGCTTAGTGATGGTAGCCTTAGGAGGTAGAGATGGGGAAGTCGAGAGAGATAGGTTAAAGGAGAGCAGGTGGTGGTCAGAGAGGGGAAATGGGGAGTTGGAAAAATCAGAAATATCACAGCGGTGAGTGAAGACCAGATCCAGTGAGCTCCCATTAACATGGGAGGGTGAGGAGGTCCACTGGGAGAGACCAAGTGAAGAGGTGAGGTTAAGGAGTTTAGAGGCAGGGGATTGTGTGGGGATGTCAATAGGGATGTTGAAATTGCCTAGGATAATGGAGGGAATGTCAGAAGAGAGGAAGTGAGGAACCCAGGAAGCAAAGTTGTCGATCAATTTGGAAGCAGTGCCAGGGGGGCGGTAAATGACAGCTACTCTAAGATGGACTGGTTGGAAGAGGCGTATGGCATGGACCTCAAATGTAGAGAATGTAAGGGATGGTTCTGGTGGTATGAGTTGGTAGGAGTAACTAGAAGGTAAAAGGACCCCAACACCACCCCCATGGCGACCCCCAGTGTGTGTGTGAATGTGAGGCCCCCAGCAGAGAGAGCAGCAGGAGAAGTAGTGTCAGAGGGCGTAATCCAAGTTTCAGTAATGGCTAGTAGGTGTAGGGAGTTGGAAATGAAAAGGTCATGAGTGGGGACCAGTTTGTTACAAACAGATCTGGCATTCCAGAGGGCACAGGATAGGGTGTATGAGTTTGTGGGAGAGATGTGAATGAGATTATCAGGATTGCTGTAGTGATGAGGTGAGATTAACTTTGAGGGCAGGGATGATGAGAGAGTAGTGATGGTACGGGTGCCTGAGCTAGGAGGGGAAACTGCAGGAGGTGGGCAGGGAGGGAGGTCAGTGTGATGTGGATGGGGATATGGGGAGGTGACAGGGAAGGGAGAGAGGGAGCAGGGCTGAGTTGTGGGGTAGCAGGACCATGGGGCAGAGGTAAATGAAAATGGGGTAACAGGAAAGGAGGGGGAAGGAAACAGAGGGATGGAGGGGAGACAGAGGAGGGGAGAGAGGAGGAGGTGTAGGAGACTAGGGGGGAAGGATAAAGATACATTATTAGGTAGACACTGAGTGATGTGGGGAGTATAAGAAAGCCTTGACATAGTGTTAAGTAGGTAAATAGGTTGAGTGGAAGTAGGAGTGGAGACTGTAAGGGAATCAGAGCAGAAGAATTGCAGAAATGCAGGTGAGAAAAGCAGTGTAGGCTCAATGGGTGTAGATTTAGTATGAAATGAGTCAAAAGCGTAGATAAAGTGGGTGCAGAAATGTATTTGGGCTGTAAGAAATGAAAGGATTGTGAGAGGGTTAAGAAGCAATGGTAATTCTGTTAGATTTTTCAAGTGTTTGTAGATGAGAAGATGAACTCACAATTGTCCCAAAGAAGATCTTTGTGATCCTGATTATGGATGGAAACCAGATCTTACATATGTTCTTTTCTGCAAATGGGTTGCATAGTGTTGACAGAGTGAAAGTTGGAGGGTGATAAATTTGCATATGCAGTTGATATTGATAAGTAATTCATCTGTTGTTGTTTGATGTTTTCTTTCAGTTTTTCGTCCAGTTGAAGTCCAGGCTAAGTCCAGGCTTTGATATTAAAATTATATATCTGCTCCCTTTGAGCCTTCTCCCTTAGAGTCCTACACCCTGGATCAATCAGCCAGGCTTAATCAGCCTGCTATACTCTAATATTAACATGTGTAAGGTATAGGTTCACTAATTAAAATCCCACCCATTGCCCAACACCCACTGGTGGGCAATAAAGGTAAAACAAACAAATAATGATCTGGGAGGAGGACATCCCAAATTCCCCAAATATCTAACAATTAAACAGGCTAAATTCTGCCCAAAACAATAACTCCAGATTACCTAAGCAAAACAGACTGCAGAGTATAGTATCCTAGATCACTGTGCAGCTGCTGAGAGTTGTAGTAATTGTTTTGATTACCTGTAGGTGAGAGACTTTGTCCTATATTAACAGGGGTGTCGCTGGCGATAATCCCCATTAGGAGATCCTATTGATCTGACATTGGGGGTAATTCCAAGTTGATCGCAGCAGGATTTTTGATAGCAACTGGGCAAAACCATGTGCACTGCAGGGGGGCAGATATAACATGTGCAGAAAGAGTTAGATTTGGGTGGGTTATTTTGTTTCTGTGCAGGGTAAATACTGGCTGCTTTATTTTTACACTGCAAATTAGATTGCAGATTGAACACATCCCACCCAAATCTAATTCTCTCTGCACATGTTATATCTGCCCCCCCTGCAGTGCACATGATTTTGCCCAACTGCTAAGAAATTTCCTGCTGCGATCAACTTGGAATTACCCCCATAGTACACAATTCTACTAAAATGATTGGGATATTGAAATGATTGGACATTGACATGTTTGTGGTATATACAGCCCAACTGGTAAAAATTCAGTGCGATAGTGCCATCATTTTCGGAAAAAATACTATATATTTTTTTAGCAAATGAATCAGAGGTTTAATAAAGCTTATTTTGAAAGCTTGTAAATATTTAAAGTAGCACAAATCATCTCTTTGCAGAGAGGAAGTCTCCCTCTGCTTCTCCCTGTTAATCTATTTTACATAGAGCACAGCATAACTAGCGCATGGAGTATATAACCCGATCCATAAAAAAACCCTCACGATCAAGGCGACCAGAACCAAATGTCATCCCCCGCGTCTCCTTCTTCCCGTAACTCATCAGACATGGGTGTTGAACCACAAATTCAAGCAGTTATGACTAGAGATGAGCGCCTGAAATTTTTCGGGTTTTGTGTTTTGGTTTTGGGTTCGGTTCCGCGGCCGTGTTTTGGGTTCGACCGCGTTTTGGCAAAACCTCACCGAATTTTTTTTGTCGGATTCGGGTGTGTTTTGGATTCGGGTGTTTTTTTCAAAAAACCCTAAAAAACAGCTTAAATCATAGAATTTGGGGGTCATTTTGATCCCATATTATTATTAACCTCAAAAACCATAATTTCCACTCATTTTCAGTCTATTCTGAATACCTCACACCTCACAATATTATTTTTAGTCCTAAAATTTGCACCGAGGTCGCTGGATGACTAAGCTAAGCGACCCTAGTGGCCGACACAAACACCTGGCCCATCTAGGAGTGGCACTGCAGTGTCACGCAGGATGTCCCTTCCAAAAAACCCTCCCCAAACAGCACATGACGCAAAGAAAAAAAGAGGCGCAATGAGGTAGCTGACTGTGTGAGTAAGATAAGCGACCCTAGTGGCCGACACAAACACCGGGCCCATCTAGGAGTGGCACTGCAGTGTCACGCAGGATGGCCCTTCCAAAAAACCCTCCCCAAACAGCACATGACGCAAAGAAAAAAAGAGGCGCAATGAGGTAGCTGACTGTGTGAGTAAGATAAGCGACCCTAGTGGCCGACACAAACACCGGGCCCATTTAGGAGTGTCACTGCAGTGTCACGCAGGATGTCCCTTCCAAAAAACCCTCCCCAAACAGCACATGACGCAAAGAAAAAAAGAGGCGCAATGAGGTAGCTGACTGTGTGAGTAAGATAAGCGACCCTAGTGGCCGACACAAACACCGGGCCCATTTAGGAGTGTCACTGCAGTGTCACGCAGGATGTCCCTTCCAAAAAACCCTCCCCAAACAGCACATGACGCAAAGAAAATAAGAGGCGCAATGAGGTAGCTGTGTGAGTAAGATTAGCGACCCTAGTGGCCGACACAAACACCGGGCCCATCTAGGAGTGTCACTGCAGTGTCACGCAGGATGTCCCTTCCAAAAAACCCTCCCCAAACAGCACATGACGCAAAGAAAATAAGAGGCGCAATGAGGTAGCTGTGTGAGTAAGATTAGCGACCCTAGTGGCCGACACAAACACCGGGCCCATTTAGGAGTGTCACTGCAGTGTCACGCAGGATGTCCCTTCCAAAAAACCCTCCCCAAACAGCACATGACGCAAAGAAAATAAGAGGCGCAATGAGGTAGCTGACTGTGTGAGTAAGATAAGCGACCCTAGTGGCCGACACAAACACCGGGCCCATTTAGGAGTGTCACTGCAGTGTCACGCAGGATGTCCCTTCCAAAAAACCCTCCCCAAACAGCACATGACGCAAAGAAAATAAGAGGCGCAATGAGGTAGCTGTGTGAGTAAGATTAGCGACCCTAGTGGCCGACACAAACACCGGGCCCATCTAGGAGTGGCACTGCAGTGTCACGCAGGATGGCCCTTCCAAAAAACACTCCCCAAACAGCACATGACGCAAAGAAAAAAAGAGGCGCAATGAGGTAGCTGACTGTGTGAGTAAGATAAGCGACCCTAGTGGCCGACACAAACACCGGGCCCATCTAGGAGTGGCACTGCAGTGTCACGCAGGATGTCCCTTCCAAAAAACCCTCCCCAAACAGCACATGACGCAAAGAAAAAAAGAGGCGCAATGAGGTAGCTGTGTGAGTAAGATTAGCGACCCTAGTGGCCGACACAAACACCGGGCCCATTTAGGAGTGTCACTGCAGTGTCACGCAGGATGTCCCTTCCAAAAAACCCTCCCCAAACAGCACATGACGCAAAGAAAATAAGAGGCGCAATGAGGTAGCTGTGTGAGTAAGATTAGCGACCCTAGTGGCCGACACAAACACCGGGCCCATCTAGGAGTGGCACTGCAGTGTCACGCAGGATGGCCCTTCCAAAAAACCCTCCCCAAACAGCACATGACGCAAAGAAAAAAAGAGGCGCAATGAGGTAGCTGACTGTGTGAGTAAGATAAGCGACCCTAGTGGCCGACACAAACACCGGGCCCATTTAGGAGTGGCACTGCAGTGTCACGCAGGATGTCCCTTCCAAAAAACCCTCCCCAAACAGCACATGACGCAAAGAAAAATAAAAGAAAAAAGAGGTGCAAGATGGAATTGTCCTTGGGCCCTCCCACCCACCCTTATGTTGTATAAACAAAACAGGACATGCACACTTTAACCAACCCATCATTTCAGTGACAGGGTCTGCCACACGACTGTGACTGATATGACGGGTTGGTTTGGACCCCCCCCCCAAAAAAGAAGCAATTAATCTCTCCTTGCACAAACTGGCTCTACAGAGGCAAGATGTCCACCTCATCATCATCCTCCGATATATCACCGTGTACATCCCCCTCCTCACAGATTATCAATTCGTCCCCACTGGAATCCACCATCTCAGCTCCCTGTGTACTTTGTGGAGGCAATTGCTGCTGGTCAATGTCTCCGCGGAGGAATTGATTATAATTAATTTTAATGAACATCATCTTCTCCACATTTTCTGGATGTAACCTCGTACGCCGATTGCTGACAAGGTGAGCGGCGGCACTAAACACTCTTTCGGAGTACACACTTGTGGGAGGGCAACTTAGGTAGAATAAAGCCAGTTTGTGCAATGGCCTCCAAATTGCCTCTTTTTCCTGCCAGTATAAGTATGGACTGTGTGACGTGCCTACTTTGATGCGGTCACTCATATAATCCTCCACCATTCTTTCAATGGTGAGAGAATCATATGCAGTGACAGTAGACGACATGTCCGTAATCGTTGTCAGGTCCTTCAGTCCGGACCAGATGTCAGCATCAGCAGTCGCTCCAGACTGCCCTGCATCACCGCCAGCGGGTGGGCTCGGAATTCTGAGCCTTTTCCTCGCACCCCCAGTTGCGGGAGAATGTGAAGGAGGAGATGTTGACAGGTCGCGTTCCGCTTGACTTGACAATTTTCTCACCAGCAGGTCTTTCAACCCCAGCAGACTTGTGTCTGCCGGAAAGAGAGATCCAAGGTAGGCTTTAAATCTAGGATCGAGCACGGTGGCCAAAATGTAGTGCTCTGATTTCAACAGATTGACCACCCGTGAATCCTTGTTAAGCGAATTAAGGGCTCCATCCACAAGTCCCACATGCCTAGCGGAATCGCTCTGTGTTAGCTCCTCCTTCAATGTCTCCAGCTTCTTCTGCAAAAGCCTGATGAGGGGAATGACCTGACTCAGGCTGGCAGTGTCTGAACTGACTTCACGTGTGGCAAGTTCAAAGGGCAGCAGAACCTTGCACAACGTTGAAATCATTCTCCACTGCGCTTGAGACAGGTGCATTCCACCTCCTATATCGTGCTCAATTGTATAGGCTTGAATGGCCTTTTGCTGCTCCTCCAACCTCTGAAGCATATAGAGGGTTGAATTCCACCTCGTTACCACTTCTTGCTTCAGATGATGGCAGGGCAGGTTCAGTAGTTTTTGGTGGTGCTCCAGTCTTCTGTACGTGGTGCCTGTACGCCGAAAGTGTCCCGCAATTCTTCTGGCCACCGACAGCATCTCTTGCACGCCCCTGTCGTTTTTTAAATAATTCTGCACCACCAAATTCAAGGTATGTGCAAAACATGGGACGTGCTGGAATTTGCCCATATTTAATGCACACACAATATTGCTGGCGTTGTCCGATGCCACAAATCCACAGGAGAGTCCAATTGGGGTAAGCCATTCCGCGATAATCTTCCTCAGTTGCCGTAAGAGGTTTTCAGCTGTGTGCGTATTCTGGAAACCGGTGATACAAAGCGTAGCCTGCCTAGGAAAGAGTTGGCGTTTGCGAGATGCTGCTACTGGTGCCGCGGCTGCTGTTCTTGCGGCGGGAGTCCATACATCTACCCAGTGGGCTGTCACAGTCATATAGTCCTGACCCTGCCCTGCTCCACTTGTCCACATGTCCGTGGTTAAGTGGACATTGGGTACAGCTGCATTTTTTAGGACACTGGTGACTCTTTTTCTGAGGTCTGTGTAAATTTTCGGTATCGCCTGCCTAGAGAAATGGAACCTAGATGGTATTTGGTACCGGGGACACAGTACCTCCAACAAGTCTCTAGTTGGCTCTGCAGTAATGATGGATACCGGAACCACGGTTCTCACCACCCAGGATGCCAAGGCCTCAGTTATCCGCTTTGCAGTAGGATGGCTGCTGTGATATTTCATCTTCCTCGCAAAGGACTGTTGGACAGTCAATTGCTTGGTGGAAGTAGTAAAAGTGGTCTTACGACTTCCCCTCTGGGATGACCATCGACTCCCAGCAGCAACAACAGCAGCGCCAGCAGCAGTAGGCGTTACACGCAAGGATGCATCGGAGGAATCCCAGGCAGGAGAGGACTCGTCAGAATTGCCAGTGACATGGCCTGCAGGACTATTGGCATTCCTGGGGAAGGAGGAAATTGACACTGAGGGAGTTGGTGGGGTGGTTTGCGTGAGCTTGGTTACAAGAGGAAGGGATTTACTGGTCAGTGGACTGCTTCCGCTGTCACCCAAAGTTTTTGAACTTGTCACTGACTTATTATGAATGCGCTGCAGGTGACGTATAAGGGAGGATGTTCCGAGGTGGTTAACGTCCTTACCCCTACTTATTACAGCTTGACAAAGGGAACACACGGCTTGACACCTGTTGTCCGCATTTCTGTTGAAATAGTTCCACACCGAAGAGCTGATTTTTTTGGTATTTTCACCAGGCATGTCAACGGCCATATTCCTCCCACGGACAACAGGTGTCTCCCCGGGTGCCTGACTTAAACAAACCACCTCACCATCAGAATCCTCCTGGTCAATTTCCTCCCCAGCGCCAGCAACACCCATATCCTCCTCATCCTGGTGTACTTCAACACTGACATCTTCAATCTGACTATCAGGAACTGGACTGCGGGTGCTCCTTCCAGCACTTGCAGGGGGCGTGCAAATGGTGGAAGGCACATGCTCTTCACGTCCAGTGTTGGGAAGGTCAGGCATCGCAACCGACACAATTGGACTCTCCTTGTGGATTTGGGATTTCGAAGAACGCACAGTTCTTTGCGGTGCTACTGCTTTTGCCAGCTTGAGTCTTTTCATTTTTCTAGCGAGAGGCTGAGTGCCTCCATCCTCATGTGAAGCTGAACCACTAGCCATGAACATAGGCCAGGGCCTCAGCCGTTCCTTGCCACTCCGTGTGGTAAATGGCATATTGGCAAGTTTACGCTTCTCCTCCGACAATTTTATTTTAGGTTTTGGAGTCCTTTTTTTTCTGATATTTGGTGTTTTGGATTTGACATGCTCTGTACTATGACATTGGGCATCGGCCTTGGCAGACGACGTTGCTGGCATTTCATCGTCTCAGCCATGACTAGTGGCAGCAGCTTCAGCACGAGGTGGAAGTGGATCTTGATCTTTCCCTAATTTTGGAACCTCAACATTTTTGTTCTCCATATTTTAATAGGCACAACTAAAAGGCACCTCAGGTAAACAATGGAGATGGATGGATACTAGTATACAATTATGGACGGACTGCCGAGTGCCGACACAGAGGTAGCTACAGCCGTGAACTACCGTACTGTACTGTGTCTGCTGCTAATATAGACTGGTTGATAAAGAGATGTAGTAGTATGTATGTATAAAGAAGAAAGAAAAAAAAACCTCGGGTAGGTGGTATACAATTATGGATGGACTGCCGAGTGCCGACACAGAGGTAGCTACAGCCGTGAACTACCGTACTGTACTGTGTCTGCTGCTAATATAGACTGGTTGATAAAGAGATGTAGTAGTATGTATGTATAAAGAAGAAAGAAAAAAAAACCTCGGGTAGGTGGTATACAATTATGGACGGACTGCCGAGTGCCAACACAGAGGTAGCTACAGCCGTGGACTACCGTACTGTACTGTGTCTGCTGCTAATATAGACTGGTTGATAAAGAGATGTAGTAGTATGTATGTATAAAGAAGAAAGAAAAAAAAACCACGGGTAGGTGGTATACAATTATGGACGGACTGCCGAGTGCCGACACAGAGGTAGCTACAGCCGTGAACTACCGTACTGTGTCTGCTGCTAATATAGACTGGTTGATAAAGAGATGTAGTAGTATGTATGTATAAAGAAGAAAGAAAAAAAAACCACGGGTAGGTGGTATACAATTATGGACGGACTGCCGAGTGCCGACACAGAGGTAGCTACAGCCGTGAACTACCGTACTGTACTGTGTCTGCTGCTAATATAGACTGGTTGATAAAGAGATGTAGTAGTATGTATGTATAAAGAAGAAAGAAAAAAAAACCACGGGTAGGTGGTATACAATTATGGACGGACTGCCGAGTGCCGACACAGAGGTAGCTACAGCCGTGAACTACCGTACTGTACTGTGTCTGCTGCTAATATAGACTGGTTGATAAAGAGATGTAGTAGTATGTATGTATAAAGAAGAAAGAAAAAAAAACCACGGGTAGGTGGTATACAATTATGGACGGACTGCCGAGTGCCGACACAGAGGTAGCTACAGCCGTGAACTACCGTACTGTACTGTGTCTGCTGCTAATATAGACTGGTTGATAAAGAGATGTAGTAGTATGTATGTATAAAGAAGAAAGAAAAAAAAACCACGGGTAGGTGGTATACAATTATAGACGGACTGCCGAGTGCCGACACAGAGGTAGCTACAGCCGTGAACTACCGTACTGTACTGTGTCTGCTGCTAATATAGACTGGTTGATAAAGAGATGTAGTAGTATGTATGTATAAAGAAGAAAGAGAAAAAAACCACGGGTAGGTGGTATACAATTATGGACGGACTGCCGAGTGCCGACACAGAGGTAGCTACAGCCGTGAACTACCGTACTGTGTCTGCTGCTAATATAGACTGGTTGATAAAGAGATGTAGTAGTATGTATGTATAAAGAAGAAAGAAAAAAAAACCACGGGTAGGTGGTATACAATTATGGACGGACTGCCGAGTGCCGACACAGAGGTAGCTACAGCCGTGAACTACCGTACTGTACTGTGTCTGCTGCTAATATAGACTGGTTGATAAAGAGATGTAGTAGTATGTATGTATAAAGAAGAAAGAAAAAAAAACCACGGGTAGGTGGTATACAATTATGGACGGACTACCGAGTGCCGACACAGAGGTAGCTACAGCCGTGAACTACCGTACTGTGTCTGCTGCGACTGGATGATAAATAATGATATAAAAAATATATATATATCACTACTGCAGCCGGACAGGTATATATATTATATAATGACGGACCTGCTGGACACTGTCTGTCAGCAGAATGAGTTTTTTATAGAATAAAAAAAAAAACACCACACAAGTGAAGTCACACGACGAGTGTTTAACTTTTTCAGGCAATCACACAATATAGTATACTACTAACTATACTGGTGGTCAGTGTGGTCAGGTCACTGGTCAGTCACACTGGCAGTGGCACTCCTGCAGCAAAAGTGTGCACTGTTTAATTTTAATATAATATGTACTCCTGGCTCCTGCTATAACCTATAACTATTAACTGGCACTGCAGTGCTCCCCAGTCTCCCCCACAATTATAAGCTGTGTGAGCTGAGCACAGTCAGATATATATACATAGATGATGCAGCACACTGGGCTGAGCAGTGCACACAGATATGGTATGTGACTGAGTCACTGGGGTAAATTTACTAAGCTCCCGATTTTGACCGAGATGCCGTTTTTTCATCAAAGTGTCATCTCGGTAATTTACTAAGCAATAATCACGGCAGTGATGAGGGCATTCGTAATATTTTGAAGTCCAAGAAAAAAATCACGAATGAATACACCATCGGTCAAAACGCGGCTGTTTAAGTATGAATCTCGGTCATTTACTAAGAAGTGCACAGCAAAAAAAAAACAAACACTGCCGTGAAAAATTACAACTCGTAAAAAAGTGCTAAAAAAAAACAGACCTACTTTTTTTTTCCGTGATTGGATAGGCATGCAGGGATCCATGAGATCCGTGCATGTATATCAGTGGGAAGGGGTGGGAAAGTTGTTATTTTATTTAAAAAAATTGCGTGGGGTCCCCCCTCCTAAGCATAACCAGCCTCGGGCTCTTTGAGCCGATCCTGGTTGCAGAAATATGGGGGGAAAAATGACAGGGGTTCCCCCATATTTAAGCAACCAGCATCGGGCTCTGCGCCTGGTCCTGGTCCCAAAAATACGGGGGACAAAAAGAGTAGGGGTCCCCCGTATTTTTAAAACCAGCACCGGGCTCCACTAGCTGGACAGATAATGCCACAGCCGGGGGTTACTTTTATATAGTGCCCTGCGGCCGTGGCATCAAAAATCCAACTAGTCACTCCTGGCCGGGGTACCCTGGGGGAGTGGGGACCCCTTCAATCCAGGGGTCCCCCCCCCCAGCCACCCAAGGGCCAGGGGTGAAGCCCGAGGCTGTCCCCCCCCATCCAATGGGCTGCGGATGGGGAGGCTGATAGCCTTTGTTGTAAAAGAAAAGATATTGTTTTTAGTAGCAGTACTACAAGGCCCAGCAAGCCTCCCCCGCATGCTGGTACTTGGAGAACCACAAGTACCAGCATGCGACGGAAAAACGGGCCCGCTGGTACCTGTAGTACTACTACTAAAAAAATACCCAAAAAAAGACAAGACACACACACCGTGAAAGTATAATTTTATTACATACATACACACATACATACATACTTACCTTAAGTTCCCACGCAGGTCGGTCCTCTTCTCCAGTAGAATCCAAGGGGTACCTGTTGAAGAAATTATACTCACGAGATCCAGGGGTCCAGGCTCCTCGGGAAATCCAGGGGTAATCCACGTACTTGCAAAAAATAAGAAAAAGGAAAGCCGAGCCACGAACTGAAAGGGGCCCCATGTTTTCACATGGGACTCCTTTCCACGAATGCCAGAAACCCACTCTGACTGATGTCTAAGTGGGTTTCTTCAGCCAATCAGGGAGTGCCACGTTGTAGCACTCTCCTGATCGGCTGTGTGCTCCTGTACTGAGTGACAGGCGGCACACGGCAGTGTTACAATGTAGCGCCTATGCGCTACATTGTAACCAATGATGGGAACTTTCTGCTCAGCAGTGACGTCACTTTAGGTCAACCGCAGGGCAGAAAGTTCCCATCATTGGTTACAATGTAGCGCATAGGCGCTACATTGTAACACTGCCGTGTGCTGCCTGTCAGTGAGGACAGGAGCACACAGCCGATCAGGAGAGTGCTACAACGTGGCACTCCCTGATTGGCTGAAGAAACCCACTTAGACATCAGTCAGAGTGGGTTTCTGGCATTCGTGGAAAGGAGTCCCATGTGAAAACATGGGGCCCCTTTCAGTTCGTGGCTCGGCTTTCCGTTTTCTTATTTTATGCAAGTACGTGGATTACCCCTGGATTTCCCGAGGAGCCTGGACCCCTGGATCTCGTGAGTATAATTTCTTCAACAGGTACCCCTTGGATTCTACTGGAGAAGAGGACCGACCTGCGTGGGAACTTAAGGTAAGTATGTATGTATGTGTGTATGTATGTAATAAAATTATACTTTCACGGTGTGTGTGTCTTGTCTTTTTTTGGGTATTTTTTTAGTAGTAGTACTACAGGTACCAGCGGGCCCGTTTTTCCGTCGCATGCTGGTACTTGTGGTTCTCCAAGTACCAGCATGCGGGGGAGGCTTGCTGGGCCTTGTAGTACTGCTACTAAAAACAATATCTTTTCTTTTACAACAAAGGCTATCAGCCTCCCCATCCGCAGCCCATTGGATGGGGGGGGACAGCCTCGGGCTTCACCCCTGGCCCTTGGGTGGCTGGGGGGGGGGAACCCCTTGATTGAAGGGGTCCCCACTCCCCCAGGGTACCCCGGCCAGGAGTGACTAGTTGGATTTTTGATGCCACGGCCGCAGGGCACTATATAAAAGTGACCCCCGGCTGTGGCATTATCTGTCCAGCTAGTGGAGCCCGGTGCTGGTTTTAAAAATACGGGGGACCCCTACTCTTTTTGTCCCCCGTATTTTTGGGACCAGGACCAGGCGCAGAGCCCGATGCTGGTTGCTTAAATATGGGGGAACCCCTGTCATTTTTTTCCACATATTTTTGCAACCAGGATCGGCTCAAAGAGCCCGAGGCTGGTTATGCTTAGGAGGGGGGACCCCACCCATTTTTTTTTATTATTTTACAGTGTTTAATTAAAAAAAAAAAAAAAATAAACCCCAGCACGGATCACACAGATCCGGCCGAGATTGATTGTAAAAAAAAGTCGGCAGTGTTTTGCTAATCACTGCCGTAAAAATAGAAAAAAACCCACGAATGACATCGACATCGGAACAAAAGAAAAACCCGAATACGACAGCTTAGTAAATTAGTCGTAATCAATTCAAAAAGTTGCAGTTTTACACTTTCGATGTCATTCGTGATTGAACTTTGACCTGAATCTGGAAAATACGAATCTTAGTAAATTTACCCCACTGTGTGTATCGTTTTTTTCAGGCAGAGAACGGATATATTAAATAAAACTGCACTGTCTGGTGGTCACTGTGGTCAGTCACTAGTAAACTCTGCACTCTCTACACTTCTACAGTACTCCTAAGCTCCAGTAAATCAGGTCAATCTCTCTCTCTCTCTCTCTCTTCTAATCTAAATGGAGAGGACGCCAGCCACGTCCTCTCCCTATCAATCTCAATGCACGTGTGAAAATGGCGGCGACGCGCGGCTCCTTATATAGAATCCGAGTCTCGCGAGAATCCGACAGCGTCATGATGACGTTCGGGCGCGCTCGGGTTAACCGAGCAAGGCGGGAAGATTTGAGTCGCTCGGACCCGTGAAAAAAAACATGAAGTTCGTGCGGGTTCGGATTCAGAGAAACCGAACCCGCTCATCTCTAGTTATGACGGGACTTCTCGAAAGTGTACAAACAGCCTTTAAACAAGAACTATCTAAGGCAATCTCAGAATTCAGAGCAGAGATTACATCTCTTGGCGATAGGACAGACTCTTTGGAAACAAAGACGGATGACCTATGCCGTTCGCAACAACGCTTTGATAAAGAGATCTCTAGGCTTCATGAGGAAGTCTAACTATTAAAGGAAAGGCAAGAGGACCAGGAGAATTGTTCTCTTCGTAATAACCTCAGAATACGCTACGTTATGGAGTCGATTCAGAGTTCTGCATTGCCGACCTTTTCACAAGACCTCCTTCAATTCTTGGTACCGGACCTTACTGATGGGGACTGTCTCTGTGATAGGGCACATAGGGCCCTATACTCCAAGTCTTCTGCTTCTCAACCACCTAGAGATATAATAGTCCGTCTTCATTACTATCGCTCCAAAGAAAGAATCTTATCTGCGACCCGAGACTCTCAGGAAATATCTTTCCAGGAGATGCAACTACAAATTTTTCAGGCTCTAGCCCCTTTGACAATCCAGAAACGCAGAGATCTCCAACCGGTCACGAAAATTCTACGCTACCACCAAATTCATTATCGTCTGGGATTCCCTTTTATGCTACAAGTCTTTGCAAAGAGCTGTTCATGCTGCAAAAACTCTACCGCAAGGACAGGAATTATTATCTAAGCTTGGTATCCTCCTAGATGCGGCCTCCGTTCCCTCAGCTTCTGCTGCCTCTCTCTGAAACCTCAACGTTCCAGGCCACCACTCCCGGAATGGTCGAGGGTGACTCTCACTCAGGATACTGACGGTGCTCCCATTTGAAATCTGAGGTTACTCTCTGACCTTTACCCTTTTCAATATATGACTGTTTGTCTCACCATGTGTATTTCTTCGTGGTGGACAGGCTTGTCTTCACCCCTGCTTGGAGCCCACTTGTGATATCCTTTTTCAATATCGATGTTGGGTGTTAACTTCAATGAGATAATGTACTTTTGACTTCATGTTATGACATCTAGTTAATTATTATGATTGAGGCATGTCGATGATTATGTTTTTGTTTTCCCTTATCTACCCTCCTCCCCTATTTCCCCTCCCCCGTTCACAATTTGACACATGAGATTGGCCCTATTAAAGGGCTTATTTTTGTTGTTCCGGCTACTGTTGGACTACTGAGGTGTGGGTCCATAATGCCATGTTGCATATTTCTTCCACGACCTTCCGCTCCCTTTTTTGATGTTTAATGTTCTCACTATATGCTTTTCAGTAACGGTCCTGCTTAGAGACCTTTCTTTACAGGGTTTTTGCCTTTGTTGGCACCTTTTCTTCCAGTCTTTCTCAACTTTCCTTTCTTTGTTACTCTTGTCTTTTCTTCTCTTCTTTCTATTTGTTTCTGTGGGGTGGTCCTCGAGAGGCTTGGTTCTCATCTTTGGTTTTTCTTTATTGTGATTTCTGCATAGAGAGACCCAACTAATGTTATCTCATGGCTCTTAAGTTGTTACCTATTAATGTTAACTGACTTAAGTCGCCCAAAAAAACGCACCATAATGATAGTGCTTGCAGAAGGGAGAGGGCCGACATTGTCTTTCTTCAAGAAACTCACTTCACAGGCCTCCACTCCAAGCTTCAGGGTAAATAATTTACTCAAAACTTTTCCCGCACTGCTAAGTGTTAAAAAAGGGGTGATGCTGTTTTAATTCATCGTAAAATCCCTTTTGTGTACATTAAAACTGTGCTTGACCTGGAAGTATGCTATAACAGGATTTTAATACCTACCTGTAAATCCTTTTCTCCTAGTCCGTAGAGGATGCTGGGGTCCACTTCAGTACCATGGGGTATAGACGGTTCCGCAGGAGCCATGGGCACTTTAAGACTTTTCTAGAGTGTGAACTGTCTCCTCCCTCTGTGCCCCTCCTCCAGACCTCAGTATAGGAACTGTGCCCAGGGAGATGGACATTTCAAGGAAAGGATTTACTTTAAAGTTAACGGTGAGATTTACACCAGCTCACATTTCAACCATGCCACACAACATTGTAGTCAACAAAACACATGCCAACAGCATGAACATTACAGCAAATGTGCTGAAAACATTTTCAACAAAATAACAACTGCAGGTAAAGTACGCACTGGGTTGGGTGCCCAGCATCCTCTACGGACTAGGAGAAAAGGATTTACCGGTAGGTATTAAAATTCTGTTTTCTCATACGTCCTAGAGGATGCTGGGGTCCACTTCAGTACCATGGGGTTATACCAAAGCTCCAGTACGGGCGGGAGAGTGCGGATGATCCTGCAGCACTGATTGACCAAACTGTAGGTCCTCATCGGCCAAGGTGTCAAACTTGTAAAACTTAGCAAACGTGTTTGCCCCTGACCAAGTAACTGCTCGGCAAAGTTGCAATGCCGAGACCCCCCCGGGCAGCCGCCCAGGATGAGCCCACCTTTCTAGTAGAATGGGCATTCACCAAATTCGGTACCGGCAATCCTGCCGTGGAATGAACATGCTGAATCGTACCACTGATCCAGCGCGCAATAGTCTGCTTAGAAGCAGGACACCCAATCTTGTTGGAAGCATACAGGACAAACAGAGCCTCTATTTTCTGTATCCGAGCTGTTCTCGCGACATAAATTCTCAAAGCCCTGACCACATTCAGAGACTTTGAAGCCGTGAAAGTGCCAGTAGCCACTGACACCACAATAGGTTGGTCTATATGGAAAGAACGAACCACCCTTGGCAGAAATTTCTGACGAGTTCTTAACTCCGCCCTATCTTCATGGAAAATCAAGTAAGGGTTCTTGTGAGACAAGGCCCCTAACTCAGACACCCTACTTGCGGATGCCAAGGCCAACAGAATGACCACTTTTCAAGTGAGAAACTTCAACTCTATCTCCTGGAGAGGTTCAAACCAATCCGATTGAAGGAACTGCAACACCACGTCAAGATCCCATGGTGCCACAGGAGGCACAAAAGGAGGTTGGATGTGCCAAACCCCTTTCACGAATGTCTGAACTTCTGGAAGGGAGACAATTTTTCCTGAAAGAAAAGGGACAAGGCCGAAATCTGGACCTTGATTGAACTCAACCGTAGGCCCACATCCACACCCGCCTGGAGAAAATGGAGAAAACCTCCTAACTGTTCCTTTGGAGCCTTCTTAGATTCACACCAAGATACATATTTTCTCCACATACGGTGTAATGTTTAGAAGTTACTCCTTTCCTGGCCTGAATAAGAGTGGGAATGACTTCTTTGGGAATACCCTTTTGTCTAGGATTCGGCGCTCAACAGCCATGCCGTCAAACGTAGCTGCGGTAAGTCTAGATACACGAACGGCCCCTGCTGCGGCAGGTCCTCGCGAAGAGGAAGAGGCCGAGGATCTTCTATGAGTAACTCCTGAAGATCTGGATACCAAGCCCTCCTTGGCAAGTCTGGGACAATGAGGATCGCTCGAACTCCTGTTCTTCTTATGATTTTGAGAACTTTTGGTATCAGTGGAAGTAGAAGGAAGACATACACCGACCAAACACCCACTGGGTCACCAGTGCGTCCATTGCTATTGTTTGAGGGTCTCTCGACCTGGAACAATATCACCGAAGCTTCATGCCATCATGTCTACTTAAGGAACTCTCCAAAGACCTGTCACCTCCGCGAAGACTTCTTGGCGGAGGCCCCATTCTCCTGGACGGAGATCGTGTCTGCTGAGGAAGTCTGCTTCCCAGTTATCCACTCCCGGAATGAAAATTGCCGACAGAGCTCTTGCATGTCTTTCTGTCCAGTGGAGAATTTTTGTCACCTCTGGCATAGCCGCTCTGTTTTTCATTCCGCCCTGATGGGTTATGTACACGACTGCTGTTACATTGTCCGACTGGATCTGCATGGGGTGATCTTGAAGAATATGCCCCGCTTGTAGAAGGCCATTGTACAGATGTACCCACCGTTATCTTGAGTAGTTTTCTTTGCCTAGTCACAACATGATTTATTAGCATAAACCCTTCAGCTATTGTTCTCAACTGCAATACAATACAGAGAACAATACAGCAGTGGATTAAGTCATTACAGCAGGGGATTAAGTCTGACTGGCCAGTCACAGTTAATCCTATTAACCGTCAAGATAAATGTGGATACATCTGTAAGTGGCTTTCCACTCCAGAACGTTTATGTGAAGACAAGTTTCTTGACTTGACCATCTTCCTTGGAAGCATTCCCCCTGTGTGACTGCTCCCCAGCCTTGGAGACTTGCATCCGTGTTCACCAGGATCCAGTCTTGACTCCCGAACCTGCATCCCTCTAGGAGGTGAGAACTGTGTAGCCACCACCGGAGCGAGATTCTGGCTTTGGATGACAAGATTACCATCTGATGCATGTGTAGATGGGATCCAGACCTCTTGTCCAATAGGTTCCACTGGAACACTCTGGCATGGCATCGGTCAAACTGTATGGCCTTGTAGGCTGCTACCATCTTCCCCAACCCCCGAATGCATTGATGAATCGACACTCTTGTTGGTTTCAGAATTTGTTTGACCATTCTCTGGATTTCCAGAGCCTTTTCTACTGGAAGAAATACCCTCTGTACTTCTGTGTCCAGTATCATCCCCAGAAAGGACAATCTTGTCGTCGGTTCCAATTGTAACTTTGGAAAATTTATGATCCAACCGTGATGTTGAAGTACTGTTAGGGAGAGTGCCATGTTCTGCACAAACTTTTCCCTGGATCTCGCTTTTATCAGGAGATCTTCCAGGTCAGGAATTATATTGACTCCTTGTTGTCGAAGGAGGACCATCATCTCTTGCCATCACCTTGGTGAAAACCCTCGGTGCCGTGGAAGGTCCGAACGGCAACACCTGAAATTGGTAATGACAATTCTGTATTGTGAAGCTCAGATAAGCTTGATGTGGAGAATAAATGGGAACGTGTAAGTAGGCATCTTTTATGTCTACTGACACCATGAAGTCCCCCACCTCCAGACTGGAAACCACTGCCCTCAGAGATTCCATCTTGAACTAGAACCTTTGCAGGTAGAGATTCAGAGTATACAGGTTTAGAATCGGTATGACCGAGCTGTCCGGCTTCGGAACCACGAATAGGGTTGCAATAAAACCCTTCTCCTTGTTGTAACAAGGGAACTAGGACAAAAACTTGATCCTGACACAATTTTTGTATTGCTGCTGCCACCACTTCCCTGTCTGGGATAGAAGCTGGTGAGGTCGATTTGAAAATACGGCCTGGGGAAATGTCTTGAAACTCCAGTTTGTACCCGTGGGACTCTATTTGTATGACCCACGGGTCTAGGCCAGATTGAACCCAGAACTGACTGAAGAGTTTCAGACGTGCCCCCACCTGAGCAGACTCCCGCAAGGGAGCCCCAGCGTCATGCTGAAGATTTGGCAGAAGCAGAGGTTGATTTCTGCTCCTGTGATCCTGGAGACACTGTGGACTTTATTTCCTTCTCCCCATCCTTTTACCCACAAAGAAAGGGGAACTTTACCCTTTTTTGTAATTTTTGGGCCGAAATGACTGCATCTGAGATTGATGTGTCTTTTTCGCTGGCGCAGGAGCAATAGGCAAGAATGTCGACTTACCTGCGGTAGCCGCAGAAACTAAAGCATCCAGCCCATCTCCAAATAAGGACTCACCTTAATACGGGAGAGCCTCCATATTCCTTTTGGAATCTGCATTAGCATTCCATTGGCGAATCCACAACGCCCTCCGTGCTGAGATTGCCATGGTAGCGGCTCTTGATCCCAAGAGACCAATATCTTTCATGGTTTCTAGCATGTACGCAGCAGCGTCTTTGATATGACCTAACGTTAGGAGTATCTCGTCTCTATCTATTCTGTCCATGTCTGATGACAAGTTTTCTGACCACTTTTCAATTGCACCACTCACCCACACACCGGCAATGGTCGGCCTGAGCAGTGTCCCATTGGCCACATCAGTAGATTACAACGTAGTCTCCAACTTGCGGTCTGCCGGCTCCTTAAGTGAAGCCGTCCCAGGCGCAGGGAGAAACACCTTTTTTCTTTAACCGTGACAGGGCACTGTCTAAAATGGGGGGTGACTCCCACCTTTTCCTGTCCTCTGCATGGAAAAAGCTAAGCTGTCTGACTTCTATTGGGAATCTGAAAATTCCTTTTTGGGTTAAACCAGACTCCCTCCAAGAGAGTGTTCAGCTCATGAGGTGGAGGGAAAGTTACATTACTTCTTTACTAAAGTAAGCCTGCTCCTGTGGTAAAGGAGGGGGCCCCGTAACTTCTAATACCTCCTTTATAGCTAAAAACATGTTTTTAATGTTTTTCGCTAACTTAGGACCTATTCCCCTGGAATCACTCTTGTCGACACAGGAATCAGCATCCGTGTCGGTATCAGTTCATACTACTTGTGCAAATGTTTATGTGACCCAGAGGGGTCCCCTGTGGATGAAAGGCAGAACTATTAAAAATCACATCTTCAACAGATTATTTTCAGTTTTCTGCATGAGACTCAGACTTATCCAATCTCTTACTGATATGATTCACACTATCACGTAAATCTTTCACCCAATCAGGCTCTTGGTGTCACATTACAACTCTGTGTCCCTAACATGGCTCCCACAGAGGAAGAACTCCCTGCCTCAGACATGTCACACACGTGCACAATCACACCACAGACACTCCGGGGCTTATAGGGGACAGACCCACAGTAAAATCTGTCAGAGGGACACAGAAAGGCATTGCCAGTCCACAAATCAGCGCTTAAATAAAAAATCCCTGTGTCGTGTACTTTGTACACAGAGACTTTCCGCTCTATATATATTGTCAATTATAGGTTATAATACGACAATATACACTTCCCCCCCTTTTTTCACTCTGATACTAAAATCATAAGTTGAGAGGAGGATCTGCGTTTCTTACCTTGCTTTTTGCTGAAAGAAAATGGTGCTGAACAGTGTGCTGGCTGCCTGAGGAAGAAGCCCTGCCCCCTGCAATAGCGCGTTTTTCCTCAGCAAACATGAGGTAATATTTATACTGGCGGGGGTGTAGGATTGTGCCACGGCGCAATAGGCTACCTTTTTGCCAGTCAGAGTAGGTTTTCATGCTTTCCAGGGCGCGCCCTGCACCCTGCTGTGCGCTGTGTATAGATAACATATCCGTGCAGCGTTCTCGCTCGCTGCGCAGTACCTTGAGCCGTCACTATGACCGGAGGTCCCTCTTGCAGATCTCTGGTAATAATACTCACGCGTCTTCTGACTTCTGGCTCTGTTAGGGGGGTGACGGCGTGCTGTGGGAGTGAGCCCATAACCGCAGCTAGTGTTCAGTACCCTTCAGGAGCTAATGGTGTCCTGTCAGCAAGAAGCAGAGCCATGAAACTATTCAGGAAGTTGGTTCCTACTTCCTCCCCCTAAGTCCCACAAAGCAGGGAGACTGTTGCCAGCAGCCTCCCTGAAAATAAAAAACCTAACATAAAGTCTTTCAGTGAAACTCAGTAGAGCTCCACTGGAGTGCGACCAGTCTACCTGGGCACATTTTCTAAACTGAGGTCTGGAGGAGGGGCATAGAGGGAGGAGCCAGTTCACACTCTAGAAAAGTCTTAAAGTGGCCATGGCTCCTGCGGAACCATCTATACCCCATGGTACTGAAGTGGACCCCAGCATCCTCTAGGATGTATGAGAAATAATGGTTGTTGGCACTCTCTGCTCGGAGACCCTGACCTTGATTTCAGTTTATGCCCCTAATCAGGATCAATCCCAGGCCTTTCAATTACTATTCCGACATGTTGGTAGGGTTGCTCAGGGCCATTTTATCTTAGAAGGGGACTTTAATGCTGTAATTGACCCACTTCTTGATAGAGCTACCCCTACTCCTCGTAAAACAGCTGCTTCCTCAGTCAAGGCCTCTCGTATCCTTCTCTCCTCCCTCCGACAGTATAATTTATGTGACTCCTGGCGATTGAAAAATGCTCTAGCCAAAGATTATACTAATTTCTCTGCCCCACACCAACTTTACTCACATATTGAGTTGACATGTTACACGTATCCCAATCTCTAACGTCCCTGATCGCAGATGCTGGGATTGCACCATTCACGTGGACTGATCACTCAGGAACATATATTTTACAAGATATTTATGATGCCCCCAGGGGAGATTGAAAATGGTGTCTGAATGACTCTATGCTACAACACCCGTCCACTCAAGCTGAAATAAAACTAGCTATTCAGCATTACTTTGAGGACAACGCCTCTCCCGACATTTCTCCTGGAATTGTCTGGGAGGCGCATAAGACCACTCTTAGAGGTCAATTGATGGCTGCTCGAAGAAAATCTGCACAGGATATAGCATTGCTTGAATCTCAAATTGCCACTCTAACTTCTCAACATAACCAGTCTCCCTGTGCCGCTTTGCTCCAGCTCATAGGCAATCTTAAAGGTCAACTGAATGCTCTCCTATCCCACCGTGCAGCAATTATTTTACAAAAATTGTGCCAGCGTTTCTATGACAAAGCTGACAAGATTGATACTATTTTAGCAAACAAATTGAGACGTAAACAAGCCTTAGGCACAATTGATAAATTTTACTCTAACAAATTGGGCTCCTTTACTTATGATCCTAAGGTGATGGTGGACGAATTTAAGGACTATTATACCTCCCTCTACAACAGGGGTGGGCAATCATTTCAGCTGAAGGGCCACTTGACACTTTCCTGTCAGTATCCGAGGGCCGCACACAAAATAGCAGCTCCCCCACGTGCCAAAAATATAGGGACGTGGCTTCATAGGGAAGGGGTGTGGCCAAAAAATAATATAGATACATATTAGGCTGCACAATAGTCTCCATTATTCAAATTATGCCACACAGTAGCGCCACTTACACACATTACGCCAGGTAGAGCCCCTGTCACACATTACGCCAGGTAAAGTCCCCTTTTACACATTACGGCAGGTAGAGCTCTCTTTTACACAGTATGGAAGATAGAGTACCCTTTTTACACAGTACGGAAGGTAGAGCCCCCTTTTACACATTAACATTTTATTTGGGATAATCATTGCACAGCAAGCAAATATCCAGTGTCCCATGGCCCCTGGGGAAAGGTGTGACACAGTGACAGAACACGGGTGGTGTGACGCGGTGACAGAACACGGGGGGTGACACGGTGACAGAACATGTGGAGTTGAGTCAGTGACAGAACACGGGGGTGACACAGTGACAGAACACGGGGGTGACACAGTGACAGAACACGGGGGTGTGACGCGGTGACAGAACACGGGGGTGACACGGTGACAGAACATGTAGGGTTAAGTCAGTGACAGAACACTGAGGGTGACACGGTGACAGAACATGCGGGGTGTGACACAGTGACAGAACACGGGGGGTGTGACACAGTGACAGAACACGGGGGTGTGACGCGGTGACAGAACACGGGGGTGACACAGTGACAGAACACGGGGGTGACACAGTGACAGAACACGGGGGGGGTGACATGGTGACAGAACACGGGGGTGTGACGCGGTGACAGAACACGGGGGTGACACGGTGACAGAACATGTAGGGTTAAGTCAGTGACAGAGCACTGAGGGTGACACGGTGACAGAACATGTGGGGTGTGACACAGTGACAGAACACGGAGGGTGACAGAACATGCGGGGTGTGACACAGTGACAGAACACGGGGGGGTGACACAGTGACAGAACACGGGGGTGTGACGCGGTGACAGAACACGGGGGTGACACGGTGACAGAACATGTAGGGTTAAGTCAGTGACAGAACACTGAGGGTGACACGGTGACAGAACATGGGGGGTGTGACACAGTGACAGAACACGGGGGGTGTGACACAGTGACAGAACACGGGGGTGTGACGCGGTGACAGAACACGGGGGTGACACAGTGACAGAACACGGGGGTGACACAGTGACAGAACACGGGGGTGACACAGTGACAGAACACGGGGGGGGTGACACAGTGACAGAACACGGGGGGTGTGACATGGTGACAGAACACGGGGGTGTGACACGGTGACAGAACACGGGGGTGACACAGTGACAGAACACGGGGGGGTGACACAGTGACAGAACACGGGGGTGACACAGTGACAGAACACGGGGGGGTGACACAGTGACAGAACACGGGGGGTGTGACATGGTGACAGAACACGGGGGTGTGACGCGGTGACAGAACACGGGGGTGACACGGTGACAGAACATGTAGGGTTAAGTCAGTGACAGAACACTGAGGGTGACACGGTGACAGAACATGTGGGGTGTGACACAGTGACAGAACACGGAGGGTGACAGAACATGCGGGGTGTGACACAGTGACAGAACACGGGGGGGGTGACACAGTGACAGAACACGGGGGTGTGACGCGGTGACAGAACACGGGGGGTGTGACATGGTGACAGAACACGGGGGTGACACAGTGACAGAACACGGGGGGTGTGACATGGTGACAGAACACGGGGGTGTGACGCGGTGACAGAACATGGGGGTGACACGGTGACAGAACATGTAGGGTTAAGTCGGTGACAGAACACTGAGGGTGACACGGTGACAGAACATGTGGGGTGTGACACAGTGACAGAACACGGAGGGTGACAGAACATGCGGGGTGTGACACAGTGACAGAACACGGGGGGTGTGACACAGTGACAGAACACGGGGGTGTGACGCGGTGACAGAACACGGGGGTGACACGGTGACAGAACATGTAGGGTTAAGTCAGTGACAGAACACTGAGGGTGACACGGTGACAGAACATGCGGGGTGTGACACAGTGACAGAACACGGGGGGGGTGACACAGTGACAGAACATGGGGGTGTGACGCGGTGACAGATCACGGGGGTGACACAGTGACAGAACACGGGGGTGACACAGTGACAGAACACGGGGGGTGTGACATGGTGACAGAACACGGGGGTGACACGGTGACCGAACATGTAGGGTTAAGTCAGTGACAGAACACTGAGGGTGACACGGTGACAGAACATGTGGGGTGTGACACAATGACAGAACATGGAGGGTGACAGAACATGCGGGGTGTGACACAGTGACAGAACACGGGGGGTGTGACACAGTGACAGAACACTGAGGGTGACACGGTGACAGAACATGGGGGGTGTGACACAGTGACAGAACACGGGGGGTGTGACACAGTGACAGAACACGGGGGTGTGACGCGGTGACAGAACACGGGGGTGACACAGTGACAGAACACGGGGGTGACACAGTGACAGAACACGGGGGTGTGACGCGGTGACAGAACACGGGGGTGACACGGTGACAGAACATGTAGGGTTAAGTCAGTGACAGAACACTGAGGGTGACACGGTTACAGAACATGCGGGGTGTGACACAGAGACAGAACACGGGGGGTGTGACACAGTGACAGAACACGGGGGGGTGACGCGGTGACAGAACACGGGGGTGACACAGTGACAGAACACGGGGGTGACACAGTGACAGAACACGGGGAGTGTGACATGGTGACAGAACACGGGGGTGACACAGTGACAGAACACGGGGGTGACACGGTGACAGAACACGGGGGTGACACAGTGACAGAACACGGGGGTGACACAGTGACAGAACACAAGGGTGTGACGCGGTGACAGAACACGGGGGTGACACGGTGACAGAACATGTAGGGTTAAGTCAGTGACAGAACACTGAGGGTGACACGGTGACAGAACATGCGGGGTGTGACACAGTGACAGAACACGGGGGGGGTGACACAGTGACAGAACACGGGGGGGTGACGCGGTGACAGAACATGGGGGTGACACAGTGACAGAACACGGGGGTGACACAGTGACAGAACACGGGGGGTGTGACATAGTGACAGAACACGGGGGTGTGACGCGGTGACAGAACACGGGGGTGACACGGTGACCGAACATGTAGGGTTAAGTCAGTGACAGAACACTGAGGGTGACACGGTGACAGAACATGTGGGGTGTTACACAGTGACAGAACACGGAGGGTGACAGAACATGCGGGGTGTGACACAGTGACAGAACACGGGGGGGGTGACACAGTGACAGAACACGGGGGTGTGACGCGGTGACAGAACACGGGGGTGACACGGTGACAGAACATGTAGGGTTAAGTCAGTGACAGAACACTGAGGGTGACACGGTGACAGAACATGGGGGGTGTGACACAGTGACAGAACACGGGGGGTGTGACACAGTGACAGAACACGGGGGGGTGACGCGGTGACAGAACACGGGGGTGACACAGTGACAGAACACGGGGGTGACACAGTGACAGAACACTGAGGGTGACACGGTGACAGAACATGTGGGGTGTGACACAGTGACAGAACACGGGGGGTGACAGAACATGCGGGGTGTGACACAGTGACAGAACACGGGTGGTGACAGAACATGTGGGGTGTGACAGTGACAGAACACGGGGGGTGACAGAACATGTGGGGTGTGACACAGTGACAGAACATGTGGGGTGTGACACAGTGACAGAACACGGAGGGTGACAGAACATGCGGGGTGTGACACAGTGACAGAACACGGGGCGTGACACAGTGACAGAACACGGGGGTGTGACGCGGTGACAGAACACGGGGGTGACACGGTGACAGAACACGGGGGTGACACGGTGACAGAACACGGGGGTGACACAGTGACAGAACACGGGGGGTGTGACATGGTGACAGAACACAGGGGTGACACGGTGACAGAACATGTGGGGTTGAGTCAGTGACAGAACACGGGGGTGACACGGTGACAGAACTCGGGGGTGTGACGCGGTGACAGAACATGGGGGTGACACGGTGACAGAACATGTGGGGTTAAGTCAGTGACAGAACATGGGGGGGGGTAGGGGGGTTACATCGAGCGTTAAAGATCTCCCCCCTAACCTAAAAACAGTCTGACGCCACTGCCTGCACACACAAACATATACACACACACACACTCTCACATATATATACACACACACAAATACACTTTCTCTTACTTTTTCCATTAACTTATCTGGCTGGCTGGCTGTGGCAGGAAGGATGGATCTGTAGCAGTTGCTCTTGTCCCGTGTAGCTCCGCCCCCTGAGGTCCGTGTAGCACCGCCCCCTCGTCCTCGCATAGCTCCGCCCCCTTTTTGGCTGGCCATGAACACTGCCGTTGTCACTGGAGGCGGGAGGGGGAGGCTACAAGGCAAGAAGACAGTGTGGCAGGCGCCGTGCAGCAGCAGCAGGGGAGACAGGCACCGGCGGCTTGTAGGTACTGCAGAGCAATGACAAGCAGCTCAGCCTGTCGGGCCGCTTGTCATTGCGCACTGGGGGGAAGCAGAGGGCCGGGTAGGATCGGTTTGCGGGCCGCATCCGGCCCGCGGGCCGTATTTTGCCCACCCCTACTCTACAACCTTCCATAATCTACCCCTTCCTCCCCCGCTGGGTCTGAGGGAGTACGTTCATACCTCTCAGTGGTTCCCCTACCCTGTATTCCAGATTAACAGTTCGTAGACTTGAACAAGGTTATCTCGATGGACAAAACTATTGCCGCTATTAAGTATAGGAGAACGTCAGCTGCCCTGGGCCCTGATGGGTTTACAGCCCAAAAGACGGCCCTACGTTTGGAAGAACAGAACTGTCAACTCTCGCTTTGTGACCCCCATACCCAGAGCTCCTGCACTTAACATAAAGAAAACTGAAGGCCCTCTGGTATGCCCAATCAGGTCAGTCCTTTGTAATGCCAGATCTATAAGAAACAAGACTGCAACAATTGCTGACCTTATTGAATCTGCAGATCTAGCCTGTATTACAGAGACCTGGCTAGATGAAAATGCAGCACCTATATTGGAGGCTGCGATCCCAACAAACTATTCTGTCATCCACAACCCAAGACTGGATCGCAGGGGAGGCGGGGTGACTATCTGCTTCAAAAAAGAACTTAAACTTAGGGTCCACCCTATTGAAATTACTCGCTCATTCGAGTGCATTGCTGCCCGGAGTTCGACAGGATTAGGTTTCAGAGTACTTCTCATTTACCGGCCACCTGGAGATGGAAAGATATTTCTACAAGAAATTGCAGACACTGTTGCTGGCCTGGTTCTGGAACATCAAAGATGGCTCATCCTCGGGGATTTCAATGCATGGGTGGATGATAAACTCTCACGCCTTGGCCAAGACCTCCTGTGCACAATGAATGGTCTGGGCTTCACACAGGTCATTCCTTCTGCCACACATAAAAGTGGTCACACTCTCGATCTTGTCTTTCAGATTGGATTAGAAGTCACTGACCTAATAATAAACCCAGTCATCTGGTCAGAACACTACTCCATTTGGTTCTCAGTTGCAACCCCTCAAATAAAATCTCTGCCCGTGGAGTTGACCAGGTATCGTCCAAGGAGGGGTATGACTCCCCAGGCTCTTGCAGCAAATCTGGATCTCTCTGCTATACTGGGTGCCTGTGAAGATCCCTGTTCCCTAGTCCGTTATTATAATAGGGATGTTATGGCTGCAATTGATATTATCGCCCCTGTGCGTATAAGACCTCGTAAACCACAACGTCAAGCTCCATGGTTCGACAACAGTGTTAGTGAGCTCAAGAAAAGGGGGCGTAGACTGGAAAGACGATGGAGGAAGACTAACCTAGTGGATGACAAAATAAAACTAGTAAAGCATAACGAAGAATATCAATCGACAATCACTCGTAAGAAAGCACAGTTCCTGTCAAATGAGATCACAGCAGCAAACAATAGGCCAGCTCAACTTTTCCGCACAGTGGAGATGCTTTGCAAGCCAGCATGCCTGCAGACTGATGAGACCATCTCCCAGGCAAGATGCAACGAGTTTGCAAACTTCTTTGCAGATAAAATATCCACCATCCGGGCTGGAATCTCCACAGTGCCATCAAAGGAGTGCCAAACTACAAAGCCTGCCAATATAAGCTACCTGCCTTCATGGACCAGCTTTGACCCAGTGGATGTAAAGGACACTGCTGAAATTGCTCGGATTTTGCTTCCCACCACCTGTGATCTGGACCCGGCCTCAACCAAGCTTCTAATAGGTTGTATGGATATCATTGGTCCTGTCTTTGCAAAAATTGTTCAATGCTCTATGCAGACAGGCATCTTTCCTGGACCCCTAAAGGAAGCAATTGTTAGACCGCTTCTTAAAAAACCTAATTTAGATCCCGACTGCATGACCAACTACAGACTGGTATCATACCTTCCTTTCCTAGGAAAGGTTATTGAGAAAGTGGTTGCAAAACAACTGGAAAACCGCCTGACAATCCATGATATTTATGATCCATTCCAATCAGGATTCAGGAGAAGACATAGCACTGAAACAGCCCTGGTGTGTGTGTTAAATGATCTTCTGACGGCAAGAGACAGAGGTGACTGTTCAATATTAATCCTTCTGGATCTCTCGGCAGCATTTGATACTGTGGACCATGGGCTTCTGATTGAGCGACTGATACATTTCTGTGGTCTGGATGGCACAGTCCTAAGCTGGTTCAAATCATTTCTCACAGGCAGGTCACAGAGAGTATCGTCTAGATTATACTCATCACCCCCAGTGCCATTGCCATGTGGTGTCCCACAAGGTTCTATACTATCCCCCATGCTTTTTGCAGTATACATGCTTCCATTGGGCGAAATAATAAGGCGCCATGGCCTGGTCTACCACTGCTATGCAGATGATACACAACTGTACTTGTCCTTTGCTCCGGGCACTGATAACCCAATAGCAACCCTAAATGGCTGTCTAGCTGAGCTACAGGAGTGGATGAGTGCCAGTTGGCTGTGACTGAACCCGGATAAAACAGAGGTCCTTATGATACGACCACAACATCAAAGGACAAGACTGCAGCATAGCCAACCAACTGGACTTACACTCGGGGATTCAGAATTACAGACCAGTGATCGTGTGCGGAATCTTGGTGTTGTCCTGGATGGTGGCTTGACACTTAAACATCAGATATCAGCCACAATCAAATCCTCATTCTTTCACCTGAGGAACATAGCCAGAATCAAGCACTTAATTCCCTCAGATAATCTGCCAAAAGTCATCCATGCATTTGTATCATCTCGATTAGACTACTGTAATGCCCTCTACCTTGGTCTACCAGCAAAAGAATTGCAACGCTTACAGCTGGTGCAAAACACAGCTGCCAGGCTATTAACCAACCAGCCCCGTTCTAGCCACATAACACCCATCCTCTACTCCCTTCACTGGCTGCCTGTACGATGGCGAATCATCTTCAAGATTGGCTTACTGAGTTTCAAAGCATTACATGACCAGGGCCCAAGGTACCTGAAGCAGCTTCTGACCCCATACTGCCCCACTCGATTACTGCGATCTGTAGATGAAGGACTTTTAGCAGTACCTAGAATCTCCCGTAATTCATCTGGGGGTCGAGCTTTTAGTCATGCGGCTCCGACTCTATGGAACTCACTTCCCCGCACAGTGCGAGAGGCCCCAACTATAGAATCCTTCAAACACAGACTCAAGACTTTCCTGTTTACTCAGCATTACCATAATGTCCCTTTTAGTATCTTCATGCTTCTGTATTTTATGAAAATGTACTTCATTATTTTCTGTACTATATTATGCTATGTATCTGGTAAGCGCCTTGAGTCCTATTGGAGAAAGAGCGCTATATAAATAAAATGATTATTATTATTATTATTATTATAATATTACTAACTGTTTGCCGCTGACCTAGCCCTGCATCTCACTTCCCTCTTTAATAATGTCCTAGAAGGGGCATCATTCGCTCTGGCTACAACCCAGGCTGATATCGTGGTAATCCCGAAACCTGACAGAGACCCTACATTATGCCAAAACAGACCTATTTCCTTGTTAAATGTTGACCTAAAAATAATACGCTAAGATTCTAGCTTCTCGATTGGCTCCTCTTCTTCCTCACCTGATTTACCCAGATCAGGTGGGTTTCATCCAAGGGCGCCAGGCGCCTGACAATACAAGACGAACCATTGATCCAATTCACTCCATTCATAAAAAGAAATTACCTGCAGTTATGCTGCCATTAGATGCCGAAAAGGCGCTCGACTGAATCTCGTGGTCTTTTGCCTCTGAAGTTTTACGAAAATGTGGTTTATCTAGAAGAATTTATGAGGGGATCTCAGCATTGTATCGTTCCCCTATAGCGAGAGGCCTCTGTTAACCAATCCTCCTCTTCTACTTTCGGGATTGCCAACGGTACCAGGCAGGGTTGTCCGCTCTCGCCCCTAATCTTTGCCTTAATAATGTAACCTCTAGTGGCGAGGATCCGTTATAATGCTGTGATCACAGGGGTAAAACTGGTCTTAAAGAACATAAAAAAGCATTATATGCGGACGATGTCCTAATTTCTCTTTCTCACCCTGCTCAGTCTATGGCACCACTCTTCTCTGAAATTGACACCTACTCGGTGCTCTCAGGTTATAAAATCAATGCTAGTAAGACGGAAGTACTTGATTTTTATGTTCTAGCCAATACTAAACATACTTTAGAAGTCGCATTTCTGTTTGCATGGCATAAACAAAAAGTATTTGGGAGTTTTCCTGACGGCCAACCATCACCAGCTCTTTCAAGCTAATTTTCCTTGATTATTAAACCACATCAAGTTAGATCTTCAATCATGGTCCAACCAATTCATTTCATGGATTGGCCGCATGAACTCTGTGAAAATGAAAGTGCTCCCTCGGCTCCTATATCTTTTTCAAACCCTCCATATATACATCCCTCCTTATGTATTTAATTCTTGCAGTTTCATACGTCTCACTTTGTTTGGGCCGGTAAACGCCCTAGGGTAAAACTCAGGGCTGTTTCTAGCCAATTTGGCTCCCAGTGCGAGATTTAAAAATGCGCCCCCCATGACATAAAAAAATGTGCCCCCCCCCACACCTAGATTAAAAAAAAAACTTGCGCGCGCACGGCAAGGGGGCGTGGCCTCATCTAAATGGGTGTGGCCTCATTTAAATGGGCATGGCCTCGTCTGAAAAGACTACCTCACAATCCAGTTTTTGACCCTGCTCCAACAGATCATGACCACCACAGGAATAAAAATTCTACCATATTAAGCCCCACACAGTAATGCCCCCTGCACCATATTATGCCACACACCGCAATGCCCTTGATACATTAAATCCCCACACTACGGCAGGCAAAAGTCCCCATTTCACACATTACGGCAGGTGTCCCCATTTTACACATTGAGAGAGAGAGAGAGAGAGAATACTAACAGAGGCGATTACCGCTCTTCGGCCCACCTCACCAGTCGCTCCTCACGCCGGCCTTTCCCTCTTCCTAACTTGGATCCCAGTGCGGTTGCACTGCTCGCCTGCCCCAAGAAATGGCCCTGGTAAAACTGAGTGTTTTGCAACGTCCTTCTCGGAGCGGAGGTTTGGGTTGATATTGAGGCAGATGATCTAGGCCTTTCCTCTATCTCTTCCTTACTATGGCTTCCTAAGACACGACACCCCAGATCTGTGCTCTCTCATCCGATTGTTTCACGCACCTTATCCATTTGGAAGTACGTTAATAGAAGATACGAACTAGCTCCCAGTCCGTCTCCTTTAATCCCTTTATTCCACAATCCTGATTTCCCTCCAGGTTTGAATAGATCGACTTGACTCCTGAAGAGTGGTTGGAGAAATGGGATAATGCTGCTTCTAGCTTCATATGTGTCAAAATGAAGGAAAACATATATAAATTGGTCTATAGATGGTATTGTGTACCCTCCCAGTTGCGAGCTATGTTTCCAGATACCTCTGATAGATATTGGAGGGGGTGTTCTGAAGAGGGTACATTTATGCATAACTGGTGGCAATTACTAAACTCTGGAAAGAGATCATTTTCCTCATTTCCACAGTTCTTCAGGTCCCCTGTGACCCTAAATATTTCCTTCTCCCACTGGGGTTTGCTGATCTAACTAGATATCAAAACCAACTCGCGCAACATATTATAAATGATACGACATGTCAAATAGCAGCTGATTGGAAGAAGCCCTCTCCTCCATCTTTAAACTCTATTATGTCTCGTATTTGGTTTATTTATAAAATGGAATATATGACGAGCATAATTAGACACTCTGCCAAATCCTTTGATAAAATTTGGAGCCCTTGGTTGGCATCTCAGCATGTACCTTCACCTTTTTCCCGCTAATATCCCATATATGATCGAAATTAAATACCTGAATTTTTACACTTTTTAAAAAAAATATATTTTGACTGTAGTCCTCCTCTTCCTCTTCCTTCTTCCTCTTCCTCTCCTTCTTCCTCTTCCTCTCTCCCTTTGTTTTCTATACCTTGTCCTCTTATGGTTCACTTTACCGTTATGTTTGAGGACTCTTTCTTCTCTCCATAAATGAAACGGATCACTCAGTTGATTGTAATGACCTAGTTTTATTACCAATTTTTTTTTTTTTGCTCCGTGAATATATGTATATATGTTATATATATCTTTTTTTATTGCACTGTAATCTCTTCAATAAAAAGTTTATTAAAAAAAAACTTCACAATCGTTTTGCTTCAGTAAGTTTGTAATTGACCTTTGGACTAGATACTGTCCTTAAATCTCTTATCCCTGTTTCAATGAACTACACAAATCACTCCTAAACATTCCCCCTCCCCACCCCCCTTTTCCTTCCCCCTCTTGTAATCCCCTGTTTACATGGTGCCACAAGGGGACATGGACCTGGCTTATAAACATTTTCTGCATCAGTGGGCATAGGATCCAAATAAGCAGCTGCGACTGAACCAAAAGGTTTGCTGCCATTGCTGAGGAGGAGATGGTGGTATAAGGGAGGGAAGAGGGCCCTGCTTGTGGGAGTTTACAGTCTAGAAGGGATAGGGAGACTGAGATGACACAGAGGGGAGACACTGTGTGCAAGGAGCATGGAGTAGTGGATTAGGCACTGTGGTTGGCAGTGGGGAGGAGATGGTGGTATAAGTGAGGAACGAGGGCCCTGCTTGTGGGAGCTTACAGTCTAGAAGGGAGAGGGAGACTGAGATGACACAGAGGGGAGAGACCGTGTGCAAGGAGCATGGAGTAGTGGATTAGGCACTGTGGTTGGCAGTGGGGAGGAGATGGTGGTATAAGTGAGGAACGAGGGCCCTGCTTCTGGGAGCTTACAGTCTAGAAGAGAGTGGGAAATGGAGATGACACAGAGGGGAGACACCATGTGCAAGGAGCATGGAGTAGTGGGTTAGGCACCGTGGTTGGCAGTGGGGAGGAGATGGTGGTATAAGGGAGGGAAGAGGGCCCTGCTCGTGGGAGCTTACAGTCTAGAAGAGAGTGGGAGACTGAGATGACACAGAGGGGAGACACCGTGTGCAAGGAGCATGGAGTAGTGGGTTAGGCACCGTGGTTGGCAGTGGGGAGGAGATGGTGGTATAAGGGAGGGAAGAGGGCCCTGCTCATGGGAGCTTACAGTCTAGAAGAGTGTGGTAGATGGAGATGACACAGAGGGGAGACACCGTGTGCAAGGAGCATGGAGTAGTGGGTTAGGCACCGTGGTTGGCAGTGGGGAGGAGATGGTGGTATAAGGGAGGGAAGAGGGCCCTGCTCGTGGGAGCTTACAGTCTAGAAGAGAGTGGGAGACTGAGATGACACAGAGGGGAGACACCGTGTGCAAGGAGCATGGAGTAGTGGGTTAGGCACCGTGGTTGGCAGTGGGGAGGAGATGGTGGTATAAGGGAGGGAAGAGGGCCCTGCTCATGGGAGCTTACAGTCTAGAAGAGTGTGGTAGATGGAGATGACACAGAGGGGAGACACCGTGTGCAAGGAGCATGGAGTAGTGGGTTAGGCACCGTGGTTGGCAGTGGGGAGGAGATGGTGGTATAAGTGAGGAATGAGGGCCCTGCTTGTGGGAGCTTACAGTCTAGAAGGGAGTGGGAGACAGATAGGAGATGGTGGTATAAGTGAGGGAAGGAAAAGCAGATGAGGGAAGAGGGCCCTGCTCGTTGGAGCTCACATTCTATAGTGGAGGGGTAGACAGACAGGGGTGACCTCTCCTCCTCTATATAATCTGTACCCCTTTTTAGTCACCCTAAATAACCAGGTTCATTATTACATTTACTGACTCTTTTACCATGTGGATTACCGCACATTAAATATTGCTAAATTTAGTTCTGTAACTAATGTTTCGGTAGGTTTACTCTACAATTGTAAACCCGTGTGAGCAGGTCCTACTCCGCTATCTTCTCTAAATCCTCTCTGTATTTATGTATCTATGTGAATTGGTATACTGTCTGTCTTACTCCTAACTCATGTACGGCGTTACGGAACCCTTGTGGTGCTTTATAAATAAATTATGATGAGAAATTATTTTATTTTTATAGACTACGTTCACTTAATCTTTCTAATAATAAAAAGACTAGAACAAAGCGTATGACAGTGGTTCCCAATTTTTTTTAAATTACGGCGCCCTAGAATGTAAAAAAAAAAAAAAAAATCACGGCACTCCTAGGCCCTAAGTTTCTTATTGAGAAATTTAGAAAATAATATTAAATTAAGTAAATATATTGATATGTAAATAGATTTGTTTATACAGTATATATGTGTTTATATGTCATCCTTAGGGTCAGTTATGTGGTGAGTGACAAGATTCTCTCCTGTATGTCCACATAGTGTATGATTGACAGCTGCCAACACTGGTTTTGCTTATTACATTGACCATAAATAATTCTAATTGGTCCCGGACCACCAATCCAAGGCACCCCAGGGTGCCACGGTACACAGTTTGAGAACCACTGGCATATGGTATCATGTTAAATAGAAGCACCTTTTTCAGTTTTTGGATGCAAATGGCAAATATATATTTGCAAAGGTGTATTTTTATTTTATATATGGTGGAGTTTAGTTCGCAAGTTCTAAACTCTTCGGTGTCAGAGTAACATTTATTTCTTATTTTTTTGGTAAAAGGATAAACAGCTCATGTTTTTTTATTAAAACAAATGTAACAGCTTTTGTGAATTCCATTGTGTGCGACCAATAATTCATCTATAATCCATAGTTTAACACTGCCCCCTAGTGGTGAAATAATGATGATTTAACAAGCAATCCTTTGATCCAAACATTCTCACATAAAATGGATTTTGTGCTGCAACAAACCGTATAAGCAGGTATGCAATGTGCACAGTAGTTACTTTTAGTCTAAAGTCCCTTTATTACGTCCCTTGGTCCCATTTGGTTGCTAAAAAATGAAAAGATCCATTTCAGATCCTGCTTTGATTTTCACACAAGAAAGAATTGCATCATGTAACCGCATCTTCCAGACCATTTGTTCTGAGGTAGCAAAGTGTATTGTCATACTGGAAGATAAACAATCCTGAAATGGCTTCAGTTTGGAAGTCAGATAGGGAGTCAGAATTGTCTTCGCAGATTCTAATGTGCTCTGTGGGAAAACGACTCTTAATTATAGCACTGTGCTTCTGGATGGTATTAATGATAGGCTGGTTTGGAGACCAGGATTATGGTGACTATCGGAAGTCTCCTTGACAACCGGCTAAGGGCCCTCATTCCGAGTTGTTCGCTCGGTAATTTTCTTCGCATCGCATCGATTTTCCGCTATTTGCGCATGCGCAATGTTCGCACTGCGACTGCGCCAAGTAAATTTACTAAGAAGTTTGGTATTTTACTCACGGCATTACGAGGTTTTTTCTTCGTTCTGGTGATCGTTGTGTGATTGATAGGAAGTGGGTGTTTCTGGGCGGAAACTGGACGTTTTATGGGAGTGTGTGAAAAAACGCTGCCGTTTCTGGGAAAAACGCGGGAGTGGCTGAAGAAACGGGGGAGTGTCTGGGCGAACGCTGGGTGTGTTTGTGACGTCAAACCAGGAACGACAAGCACTGAACTGATCGCACTGGAAGAGTAAGTCTCGAGCTACTCAGAAACTGCACAGAAAAATCTTTTCACAATATTGCGAATCTTTCGTTCGCAATTTTGATAAGCTAAGATACACTCCCAGTAGGCGGCGGCTTAGCGTGTGCAATGCTGCTAAAAGCAGCTTGCGAGCGAACAACTCGGAATGAGGGCCAAGGTTCAGGAATGTCTGATCCTTACACGGATGAGGACTCACGGATTTTCGTCTCAAGTCAGATGTTATCTAAACATGTACATATGATTTGCAGTTGCTGGATCGTGATGTCAGATCTTCCTTCGTTTAGTCAGAAGGCTTAGTAAGTCTTAATGCATGTTAACATGTTCTGTCAGGGCTGCCGAGAACGGCGTTGGCTTAATTCACAGATAATTGGCCATATTAAAAAAAAAAAAAATAGCACCTAGTTTTCAAACCTTTTATGACCCCCACCACACCCCACACCCCACTGAAAATAACTTGCCTCTTGCACGCTTCCCTTGATTCATGTAGCAAATAAAAGGGGTGACTAAATTTTTGCAAATGTGGGCATCGCATGGCACTCGGAGCTTGTACAGCCACAATTTGGGTTCTGTAATGTCCTTTTGCCATTGAGCTTACTAGAGGAACTTCCACACATTTGCTACATTGGCACAGGCAGTGGCACCGAGGGGAGGAAGCGGGGAAAGAATTACCCCAACCTAGATTTGTTGTTTGGGGAGCCTGGCACAGGCCAGGCCAGCTGTTTTGCTGCGCACATAGTACTTTTCATTTATATTTTTTCTTGGAGGGGTTGTGGTCACGACTCTCAGTTTTGGCCGTGACCCCAGTGTGGGAGATTACGCAGAGGAATGGGACATCGCTAGACCGCGCTGGAGGAATAAGTTTTGTTACATATCAACGGCATACTCATTTGCATCACTGTGATACTAAATAAAATATGCAGCTGATAATAATGATGGTTGTTAAATGGGGACCTTAGCCTCCAAATTCCCCGTTCCATAGCATACTGCTATAGCCTAGCATCAGGATTTAGGAGAGGTTACACGCCTTATACCCTCAGGGGGTAATTTAGACTTGATCGTAGATGTGCTAAATTTAGCACATCTACGATCACTTTCACAGACATGCGGGGTGACGCCCAGCACAGGGCTAGTCCGCCCCACATGTCTGGCTGTGCCCCGCCGCACAAGTACAAAAGCATCGCACAGCGACGATGCTTTTGTACCAGAAGAGTAGCTCCCTACTAGAGCAACTCCTCGATCTCCAGATCGCAGCGGCTGCGTGTGACATCATGCACATGCCGTGCCCCCCCCCCTCCTCCCCCGCACAGTCTGGGCACGCCTGCAGACACATTGAAAAACAGCCAATCCTGGGTATCCTGGGATTGTATAATTTTTCAGTCCCGATTACCGGGATTGAAAAAATGGACCGGGATTGGCCACCATACTCTTCGGCAATGACATTCTAGGTTTCTGGAAGAATGGAAAAATCGGGAGGTTGCCTTACTCCGCCCCTGCGCATGCCACCCTAATTAAGTTATTTATTTTACAAAACGACTTGTCTTATCTTAAAAGGATTAATAATACCTGCTGTTAACGCAAAACTATATACTGTCCCTTTGTTGGACAGTGTGCAGCGTTCGCCTAACCCTGCGGTAAAGGGCTCAATACGTCGCCCAATATGTCCTCCTTGCTTTTATTTCTTCAATGTGTGCCTCCTGTGTATAATCAGCGTGCAGCATTTAGCGTTACACTACCGATGTTGAACCAGTTTCCTTATTCTCCTCGCCTCATTCTACATACTTTAATTATGCTGCCTCATCTTGTGATTAAGATATCATCTGTGCTGAATTAATTAATTAGCTGCTGTTATGCATGCATCTGGCTTTAGCCATGAAGATGGTGCGCAGGAATAACTTCATATTCGGCAGAAACCTCCAGAGACCGATCAGTGTATTTGATGGCAAAGAGGAGAGGCCGCTTTTAGATTTATATGAATGAAGGCAAAGACGTGTATATGGAGACGTAGGCTAAGAAATAAATTGTCCATTACAGGCTCACAAGGAGAAGAAGATGCCACTGAAACATTACGTGCGACACTCGGCTCCTATCACAGTGTAGGGCTCCTACACTGTGTCGCACTACAGACAGAAAGTCTCCGGGGACAGCACAACATCTCTGGGACCCCTGGAGTGACGGAAACGGGTGTCAGTCGTGAGTCCACGCCCCTTCCTGTGAAACCACACCCCCTTTTAGCAGTACACACTTGGGAGTCATTCACCGGCACCGGGTGTCGTCAAGGCTAGTGACGCCCCTGTGCCTGGGTACTGGAGCGGGGCTATGGCCAGATCCGGGAGGCATGTGATGCATTCTATAGGGTCAGTCCTGTTAGGTGTGAGGGAGGCGGCTTGCAGTTGCAGCAGTACCTCGTGGCCAGATCTCGCACAAGACTTACTAACTTTGTACACAGTCCTGTGGGGCTGTGAACAAAAATCCGCAAGTCCAGAGGTACCGTAAGTGTGGCATATACTGTACCAGGACATGCAAAGATTAAAGCGCATTAGGGGTGGCTCAGCATTTATGTGCTAAACCTGGAATTCCTGCGTACACGTCACTGCCTCTCATGGAAGATTAAAATATATTGGCCCCATTAAACCAAGGATTGCTGACGTTTGTGTGGCGGGACCCATGATGTGTCGGAATTTCTTGCTGAATGTGTTACGTGGTGGGAAAAGTTGAATACATTGAAGATCAGACGCTCAAGTTGAATAAAGAGCCTACTAAGAGGGTGGGGGGGGGATTGATTTCTCATTGATGTATAGTGCATGAGTGCACAGAATTACTGTAGACCAATATGCGTACACCTCTATGGCCTGGGAAGGAGAATCTCTGATGTTTGTAGTCACGGGCTTTCGGGGAAACAGTCTGAAAACACTCGCAATCCGTGGCTATCACCAGCTATCGAATTGCCCCCCCTATGCAGCAACCATTCATATGTATATTTTAATTGCATTTGTAACAAATGACTTGCAGGTCCAATGGTATTTCGATTTTATTCAGATTTAATCATGATTCAGTTGAATTTATTTATTTTTCTTGACTGAGAACCTAACATTGGTGTGTCCTTGGAATTGTGCGTCTGTCTCAGGAGACGTGCGGCCGGAAAAGATTTGGAGCTGTTTTGCTAAATAAAATCTTGTTCCTGCAATTGGCTGTAAAACCGGGGTCATCATTGCAGTTTGCGTCATTCAGCGATGGATGCACCAATCTGCCCAGGTCTTCCCTTCCCAAGGGGCACATTCACAAACCCCTTCATCATGCAGAACGTTGCTCTTAATTAAACAAATAGGTGCATAATGTCATAGAAGAGGAAGAGATGCAATTTTCTATTTAGAGTTTGTCGTTTTCCTGGTTCATTAAACCTGCTTACTTGGTTTTCTCTTTTCCTACTGGTTCAGCAATTGCACTTACTTTGTGTATAAGAAATGACTGCATCTCATTACTAAGCCTGCCGTCTTATCGATCTTAAAACTTCACTTGCTTAGGCAAAGTTCAATTAGAGTAATCCTTTTACTTGACCTTTCCTCTAAGAAGCGGTTTTAATTGTTAGATCCGTGTCAGGCGGCTTCCAGAGTCCTCTGCGCTGTGAGCTGCGGTATCTGTTGGGGAATAGAGACCCGGCAACTGTGTCTTATCCTAATACATCTCGGAGAGTGCTCCAATCAAAGGCAACACAACAAGGGCTCTCTGGGTAAATTTCAGTGCTCCGCTTATGGGATTTCTCTGCAACACATTGATTTTTAGAAGAGAGAAAATGCTACTTTAAAAAAAAAAAAAAAGGTGATAACCATTTTGACAAGATGAAGTAGAAAGGCGACTGGAAATCTAATCTCACTGACCCAGTTTTTAGCAGGGCACTTTGTGGTTTTTTTCTTTGGGTGTGAGAGATGGTGGGGGGATAGGGGGCGTTGGAGGGCGAGGGGATTGGAGGCAAAACTATGTTTGATCAGAAGTTGAAAGGTAAAATCATGTTTGTACAAGATCCGGTCGCTGGTGGCTTTGTGCGCCCTACCTTGCACAGCTGTGTGCCGCTGTTTTTGTTTTTCATTTCTCAGTGAGTTATTTTGGGTGTGGATTGAAGGATAGGCAGTACATATGGTAAACGGTCAATCGGTGGACACCAGATGGTTGACAGGGTCAAAAGTTTCACAGTTAAATGCTCAACACAGAAAAGGTCGTCGACACATTGTTTTGATGTTTTAACCCTAATGCTAACCCTAATACTTCTCCTAGTGCCTAACCCTAACTGTCCCCTTCCAAAGCAGTGCCCTAACCCTCTGCTACGTGCTTAACTCTCCACCAAGTGCCTATCCCTAACCGCCCCCTCCACCAAGTACCTATCCCTAACTGCCCCCTCCACCAAGTGCCTATCCCTAACCGCCCCCTCCACCAAGTGCCTATCCTTAACAGCCCCCTCCAGCAGCCTAACCCTCCACCAAGTGCCTATCCCTAACCGCCCCCTCCACCAAGTGCCTATCCCTAACAGCCCCCTCCAGCAGCCTAACCCTCCACAAAGTGCCTATCCCTAACCGCCCCTCCACCAAGTGCCTATCCCTAACAGCTCCCTCCAGCATCCTAACCCTCCACCAAGTGCCTATCCCTAACCGCCCCTCCACCAAGTGCCTATCCCTATCCGCCCCCTCCACCAAGTGCCTATCCCTAACAGCTCCCTCCAGCAGCCTAACCCTCCACCAAGTGCCTATCCCTAACCGCCCCCTCCACCAAGTGCCTATCCCTAACCGCCCCCTCCACCAAGTGCCTATCCCTAACCGCCCCCTCCACCAAGTGCCTATCCCTAACAGCTCCCTCCAGCAGCCTAACCCTCCACCAAGTGCCTATCCCTAACCGCCCCCTCCACCAAGTGCCTATCCCTAACCGCCCCCTCCACCAAGTGCCTATCCCTAACCGCCCCCTTCACCAAGTGCCTATCCCTAACTGCCCCCTCAAGCAGCCTAAACCTCCACCAAGTGCCTATCCCTAACCGCCCCCTCCACCAAGTGCTTATCCCTAACCGCCCCCTCCGGCAGCTTAACCCTCCACCAAGTGCCTATTCTTAACTGCCCTCTCCAGCAGACTAACCTTCCACCAAGTGCTTATCCCTAACCGCCCTCTCCAGCAGCCTAACCCTCCTCCAAGTGCCTATCCCTAACCGCCCCCTCAAGCAGCCTAAACCTCCACCAAGTGCCTATCCCTAACCGCCCCCTCCACCAAGTGCCTATCCCTAACCGCCCCCTCCGGCAGCTTAACCCTCCACCAAGTGCCTATCCCTAACCGCCCCCTCCGGCAGCTTAACCCTCCACCAAGTGCCTATTCTTAACCGCCCTCTCCAGCAGCCTAACCCTCCACCAAGTGCCTATCCCGAACCGCCACCCTCCAGCAGCCTAACTCTCCGCCAAGTGCTTATCCCGAACCGCTCCCTCCGGCATCCTAACCCTCCACCAAGTGCCTATACTTAACTGCCCTCTCCAGCAGCCTAACCCTCCACCAAGTGCCTATCCCTAACTGCCCCCTCCACCAAGTGCCTAACCCTGACTGCCCCCTCCAGCAGCCTAAGCCTCCACCAAGAGCCTATCCCTAACCGCCCTCTCCAGCAGCCTAACCCTCCACCAAGTGCCTATCCCTAACCATCCCCTCCGGCAGCCTAGCCAGGACCCACTTCCAAGTGCTTTAAACCTAACTCTAAACTTAACCCTAACTAAAAATGACCATGTTGGCCTAAGTCAATGTTGACCTTTTAACTGTTGACCTTTTCACTCTTTTGACCCTGGTAACATATTGATGATGTACTGTCTATCTGCTATCAGATACTGTTCACCCAGTTTGTCTGACTCCAATATAGCTGCCCACTGTGTTAATAATAACGTTAAGGACTGAGACGGCTGTAAGCCGTCCCACGTGGTGTAAGGACCATTTTTATTTGATAGACAGGCCCGGCAATCTCCTAGTAATAGCACAGCGTATAAGGCGGTCATTGTTGCCATAGTTACATTATTTTTTTTAGTCAACAAAGAAAAAGTAACAATAGAAAAAAATAATCTGATATGAATTTTTGGGAAGAGGATCTTGCCTTGTGCATACTCACCGCACAACCGCGACTGCTTAGGAAGATAGGGGGACATTTACTAAGCAGTGATAAGAGCGGAGAAGTGAGCCAGTGCAGAAGTTGCCCCATCAACCAATCAGCAGCTCTGTATAATTTTATAGTAGGCAAATTATAGATGTTACTTCAGAGCTGATTGGTTGCCATGGGCAACTTCTCCACTGGCTCACTTCTCCGCTCTTATCACTGCTTAGTAAATGTCCCCCATAGTAAACGTTTTCTTCCCTTGGGAAGGGAAGACCTGGGCAGATTGGTGTCTCCGCGTCCTGCGCTGTGACCAGTCTGGTGAAGGTCATATGGTTTCAGATGGGCGCCCTCAGCTCTAGCAATGTTTCCATTCTGCTACAATAAACGCGGATTAAGTTGGGGTGGTGTCAGATGGGCGATATGAACGCTAGTGATTTCCCTGTGTTGACATAATGAATGCGTCTGACAGGCAATTTCAGCACCAGGGAATTTTCCATGGTGACATATATGAGCGCTGGTTAGAATAGGGAAGTAGCAGATGACGCGTTTAATGGCGGTAACGTTTGATGGTGTCAGACGGGGGACTTAGTGCTACAGGTTTTCTGATGCTGACTCCGCTGTGATGCGGGAACGTTTGGGCTTAGAAAACGTTTACTATCTTCCTAAGCAGTGACCGTTCTGCGGTGTGTATGTACAATTACACATCTTGCCGTGTATATTGATTCAGGCTCCGTGGATTTTAGTTTTGTCCTTTAATCATTTTCCATTTTTTCCAGAGGTTATTTTCAGCTAGATCTCCTTTCAATATATAATATAAACTATTACATATCTGTTTAACAGTTCGGGTATTTCTGAGGTAAATTTACAAATAATTATTGATAAATACTACGGCGCGTTTCATTTAAATTTCAGATGTGGGAGATGTTACTGGCAGAATGGCCACTTGGTCAGCTGCGGGCTATGGGGGTCATTCCGAGTTGTTCACTAGCTGCTTTCGTTCGCGGCGCAGCGATCAGGCAAAAAAGCGGCACTTCTGCGCATGCGCGACGTACTTCCACAAAAGCCGATGCAGTTTCACACAAGGTCTAGCGACGCTTTTCAGTTGCACTGCTGATCGTTGAGTGATTGACAGGAAGTGGGTGTTTCTGGGAGGTAACTGACCGTTTTCGGGGAGTGTGCGTAAAAACGCAGGCGTGCCAGATAAAAGCGCAGGAGTGGCTGGAGAAACGGGGGAGTGGCTGGCCGAACGCAGGGCGTGTTTGTGACGTCAAAACAGGAACTGAACAGTCTGAAGTGATCGCTAGCTAGGAGTAGGTCTCGAGCTACTCTGAAACTGCACAGATTTTTTTTGTAGCAGCGCTGCGATCCTTTCGTTCGCACTTCTGCTAAGCTAAGATACACTCCCAGAGGGCGGCGGCTTAGCGTTTGCACTGCTGCTAAAAGCAGCTAGCGAGCGAACAACTCGGAATAAGGGCCTATGTATAATACATTGCGCACCGTCCCGGACGTTCCATACTCTGTTTACTTATTCTCCATTAAATCTGTTCCATCCGTCCCTAACATAACCGTCTTCGGGTTCTCCTCTGACCTTCACTCCGTGCTGAGGAAAGTGTACAGATAGGGGGTGAGGGCACAGTGGCCATTTGTGCATCTTTGCATACTGGCGACTACACGCAATTATTTACCTGCGCGCAATGCAGGAACTTCTACAGCCAATTTGCGTTCAGCTCCTGTTGCGTGTAGGTCAGGGGTACGTTTTTGAGCTGAGCTTTGGAAATACGAAGCAGTGCAATTTAGTCTTAAAATATTGAATCCAGATCCGTCTGCTCTATCTGCCAGACGCAGCCTGTTCTCCTGCATTGACGTCAGAAGGAGACTGATAATTGGGTCTCATCCAGAGAGACCGGCTATAGATAGGAGGACATGTTCAAATAGCTTGTACGAGTTCTTCGCTGGGATGTCACCATCGTGCCATGGAAAATGTCAGCTGTAAGATAAGCAAATCTTCCAGCAAAGTCAGGGAGAATGTGAAGCAGATGCTCAGAGCCTAGGAAAGGTCAGATTCTGAAAGCTTCCTGCCGGGGGGGCTGCAGACAATGCTGCTGGCTCGTGGACTTCAGGCGTGTGCAGAACGCCGCGGCACAGCTTGTGCTGCTCGCTGTCTGATAAGGGAGTTGCTATTGCTGCATTGCGTCTGGCTCTTTCTGAATGAGGTGTAGTAACGCACCAGATAAAATTGTCCTTTACTGGCTGATTTGCATTGGGGTGAAGAGCCTGGAGCACGTTCCTCCGTTCTCCGCTTATCCAGCGACCACCGAAATGAGTGCGCATTCAGTAGGGCTGTGGTCAGAGCCGGTGCCAGGTTTCTCGCCACCCTAGGCAAAACTTAGGTCAACCCCCACCCCCGCCCACCCCCCTCTACCCACACACCAATACCCACTTCCCAGCCTCAGGTGAAAGTGTGGAGGTAGCATCTTAGAAGTTCAAAAGCAACCATCTGCATTAAGTTTACTCAAAGTTGTCCTTCACTTTATTATGAGCAGACTCAGGACAGCCCCCCCACCCACCCCCGTCGCCCTAGGCAGCTGCCTAATGGTAGAGCCGGCCCTGGCTGTGGTATGATGTCAGAATAGGAAAATAGTCATACAGTATATTTTAGCCTGTACATTTAGTTTACCTGTGCATAAGTGACGCCCAACAAGCCATTCACTGTGATGCTCACTACTACAGTGTGTGTGTGTGTGTGTGTGTGTGTGTGTGTGTGTGTGTGTGTGTGTGTATGTATATATATGTATACATATATATATATATATATATAAAAAATTTTTTAAAGGTCCGTATACTGAGAGCATTTTATTTCTGTATATGTTCTGTATAATTCATGTTTGTACACAATGCTGATGTTTTTCGCAATGGATCGATTATCGGCATACTGCGCATGTTCTGCACCAGGGTAGCTTTGTGCGTCTGCACCAGGGTAGCTTTGTGATCGCGCTCTCACAGAGGGGGAGATGTATGAAGCAGTAAAAAGAATGGAGAAGTGAGCCTGAGGAGAAGTTGCCCACAGCAACCAATCAGCCGCTACTTATAATTTCATATCATCCACCTGCCGGGGTACGCCGTCCTGACACTTTTAGCACCGCGGGCAACAAAGCAACAGGACACATCCGTAGGGTCCAGTGTGTGTCCAGGCTTGCGGATGTAGCCGAGTTTCTGTACACACCAGTGGAGTTACATAAAATCTCGTTTCTTTCTTAGCAAATAGTAGAGGTCTTCAGAGTTGACCGAAGGTTCGTAGTGTGTACTGTATATCTGAGTTTGTGTAAGTGTGTGTTGAAGGAAGTCACAACCGCGGAGGCTACATCCTGGTGATTATCACTTTTCAGTTGCCTTCCTGTATACACAAAGGGTGTGGTATGGACGGTAGATAGTAACTAGGTCGACAGTAACTAGGTCATCAGGGATGCTAGGTCGACAGGTCAAAAGGTCGACATGATTTTTTTAATGTTTTTTTGTGTGTAGTTTTCTTCGTACAGTGACCGGGAACCCCAATTAGTGCACCGTGGCAAGCGAACTTCGGGCAAGGTACCTCGCTCTGCTACCGCTGCGCTCGGCACAGGTTACCTTTCCCAATTGTAGTCCACGTGGATCGTTAAGTTCAAAAAAAGAAAAAAAATTGTGAAAAACTCATGTCGACCTTTTGACATGTCGACCTAGAACATGTCGACCTAGTCACTGTCGACCAATAGTGGTCGACCTAGAGTGTCAACCTAGTTACTGTGAACCTAGAGACCGGATCCCATACATAACCACCATCTCCCCACCCTTCCTCCAGTGGGATCCGGTCTGAAGATCGACAGTGTCTAGGTCGACAATGTTTAGGTCGACCACTATAGGTCGACAGTCACTAGGTCGATATGGATGGAAGGTCGACAGGGTTTCTAGGTCGACATGTGCTAGGTCGACAGGTCTAAAGGTCGACATGAGTTTTTCACCTTTTTTTTTCTTTTTTTGAATTTTTTCATACTTAACGATCCACGTGGACTACGATTGGAACGGTAAAGTGTGCCGAGCGAAGCGGTAGCGGAGCGAAGGCACCATGCCCGAAGCATGGCGAGCGAACGCGGTGCACTAATTTGGGATCCCGGTCACTCTACGAAGAAAACTACACCAAAAAAAAAAAATCCTCATGTCGACCTTTAGACCTGTCGACCTAGCACATGTCGACCTAGAAACCCTGTCGACCTTCCATCCATGTCAACCTAGTGACTGTCGAACTATAGTGGTCGACCTAAACATTGTCGACCTAGACACTGTCGATTTGATGAACCACACCCCCTCCAGTGTGTGTGTGTGTGTGTGTGTGTGTGTGTGTGTGTGTGTGTGTGTGTGTCAGCAATTTGGCTCGGTGGGACAGTCCCCTTAAATCAGGCCTGTCCTATGGAAAGCGGGAGGGTTGGTGATTGGTAATGGGTGGCCCCATAGCATCATTTTGTCAAAACTACCCTTGCAGGTTTTGGTTTTGAATCTGTATTTTTTCAAAAAAAATCATCAAAACAGCTAAAATAACAGAATTTGGGGGTGTTTTTGTTCCTACAGTATTGTTAACCTTAATAACATTAATTTCCACTCATTTTCAGTCGATTTTGACCACCTCACTGCTAACAATATTGTTCACCAACATGGGCCAAGCCCGGCTGGCTAAACTAAGCAACAGAGCAGCGGCACAAACACGCGGCAGTCATTTATACATTAGTACTGTACTAGCAATAACCAATCAGACCAACTCACAAGTACTATCAATAGAAAACAACCCAACACAGAAATCTCTTGAGAATCGTGTGTACACAGTGGTGGTCATTCCGAGTTGTTCGCTCTGTAAATTTCTTCGCATCGCAGCGATTTTCCGCTTAGTGCGCATGCGCAATGTCCGCACTGCGACTGCGCCAAGTAAATTTGCTATGCAGTTAGGAATTTTACTCACGGTTTTTTCCTCGTTCTGGTGATCGGAGTGTGATTGACAGGAAGTGGGTGTTTCTGGGCGGAAACTGGCCGTTTTATGGGTGTGTGTGAAAAAACGCTACCGTTTCTGGGAAAAACGTGGGAGTGGCTGGAGAAACGGAGGAGTATCTGGGCGAACGCTGGGTGTGTTTGTGACGTCAAACCAGGAACGACAAGCACTGAACTGATCGCACTGGAAGAGTAAGTCTCGAGTTACTCAGAAACTGCACAGAGAAGTCTTTTCGCAATATTGCGAATCTTTCGTTCGCAATTTTGATAAGCTAAGATTCACTCCCAGTAGGCGGCGTCATAGCGTGTGCAAAGCTGCTAAAAGCAGCTAGCGAGCGAACAACTCGGAATGACCCCCAGTATCATTGCTCTAAAGTAGTTACCAAACAGCAAAGAAAAAGCCCCGAAACCATGTGTAACATAGCAACAGCAGACATTGCTGCCCCCTACACAAGTGCACATGCCTATTCTCAGTGCCCAGTCTGTACCTCCCTCCTGGGTCACTGATAACTGGCACCCTGTGCCCATGTAAAGCCCCGATCAATCAGCTATTTTGTCGAGCAGCTCCCTAAAATCTCCCCAATCACAAAAAACAGCATTCCGTACCTGCTTAGTACAGTGCCGAATACTTTTGGGACACACAGTTAAATATTGACCAGGTTACAGTGCTGGTCGGATACAGTGCGGGTTACAGTGCAGGTTGGGTACAAAGCGGGTTGGATACAATGCAGGTTACAGTGTGGGTCAGATACAGCGCAGGTGGATACAGGGCAGGTCGGATACAGTGTAGGTGGAGTTCATTGCGGGTTGTATATAGTGCAGATCGCATGCAGTGCGGGTCGGATACAGTGTATGTGGAATTCATTGCGGGTTGTATATAGTGCTGGTCGGATACAGTGCAGGTTACAGTGCCGGTTGGATACAGTGCAGGTCGGAGTGCGTGTTGGCTACAATGCAAGGTCAGCTAGATCTCAAAGTTTGGGGGGTGGGGGGGTCGGTTCTCAGAGAACCTAATCCGCTCATGCCTAGCAAAAATTGACATCACAACCATAAACCAAACAAGCTACACCCAATGGTATCCACTCAACCTTCTACCATGACTACCCACCCGTATGGGTGATGAGGCTGCCCCGTTAGGGTGGTCCAGCAGATATAAACAGTGAACGAAGGTGAGCGCACTAACAACTGGGAACCAACCAAAAAACAATCTATAGACGCTCTAAAACAGGTAACCTGACGTTCTTTCTCACCAACCACTGCTAACGCAACACCTAAATCAAAGCAAAACAACACAACAACAAAAAAGGAGGGAGGGTGGGAAGACAAGAGTAAAAGAGGCTGACTTCACCCCAAATAAGCCCTAAAGATTAAAACTATACCACCTGATGTCATACAAGGCGCTCCCTAGCCTCTGAGGTTTAACCCTCTCCTTTACTGTCTAGTCCAGGAGTTCTCAAACTCGGTCCTCAGGACCCCACACGGTGCATGTTTTGCAGGTAACCCAGCAAGTGCACAGGTGTATTAATTACTCACTGACCCATTTTAAAAGGTTCACAGGTGGGGCTAATTATTTCACTTGTGATTCTGTGAGGAGACCTGCAAAACACGCACTGTGTGGGGTCCTGAGTTTGAGAACCTGTGATCTAGTCAATGTGCTCTTCTTTCAAAAGCAGCCGCTGTTCTCTGCAGCCAATCAGGCAGTGCGAATAATTGTGAATTTAGAACACACTTTTTTGTTTTATTTAATTTATTTCAAATGAAAATACTAACATCCTGGTGAGGTTGAGGTAGGGATGTTTATAGGTTTGGTGCAGACCATGTGCCGCGGCATCACAATGGTTATGTTTTTGTAAAAAAATTGCACATGTAAAGACTCCGCCGTGGTGCCTGTGTGGAGCCATTTAGGGAGTGGGGAAGTATAGGGAGTGGGGGCACTGCCACAGTGGCGAATTGTTCAGTCCTGGTGCAGGGTGTGAGGCGGCACATGTGATTGGCACATGATGCACCCATGATAGATATGCCACTGAGTTGAGGCCTGGAAAAGAGGCTCTATTTCCAGCTTTGCTGTGGGTTGGATTGGATCGCAGATTCCGTCAGGAATCCTCTTTTTCCTACAGATGTCAACTGCCGTGTTAGCATTTTAGTTGTACAGCCGCTACCCTGTGTGACAGAGTAATACCAAGCCTACTGGAATCAGGCCCTCTATGCACTAGAACGCTAAGAGCTAGGTTTTGAAGAAAAGCTACAGAGATGGATGAATGCATAAATGAACCATTGGTAAAATGAGTATAGAGCAGACATGCATCATACAGGGAAAAAATGAATTATTTTAATGGCGAGCATTCCTGGAAAAAACTGTTTGATTTTTGTTTATTCAGCGGAACCATTCATGGAAACTACAGTGTGGCCGCATAACAAGGGTCAGCAAGTTCATGTTATCGTTTGCTAAAATACCCCGGAATAAACAAATGTTTCTCTCCGAGTCCTGTGTGTGGGAGGAAGCGACTCTCGCAGCTGCAGTGGTGCTGTGTTCCTGCTGTGTCCTTTGTAGCCTTGGTAGCCAAGCTTATAAGAGCGTTGCTTCCAAGTCATGAAGGTTTGAAACAACATGTAACCTCTGTTTCTTTGTCCTTGATCAGTGACCCAGGCAGCACGGATAATAAGGGAGCCCAAAACTGGGAGAGTTTTTGGAGCCGATTAAACTCCTTGGCTGGGTCACCGTATTCCAGATGACTCCTAATTTGGAGTGAAAGAAAGGAGACCTGGGCGCTGTCTTCATTGTTTGAATGTTCTTATTGAATTAGTTATTGTGTGTAAATGTACGTAGCCCAAAACGTAGAACATTGAAAATAATGGGCAGCACCCAGTTACCTCTGCCACCAGGACTGCTTGGGAGGGACATTTTCAACATGTGGACGGCCAGACAGCGTGGAATACTGCAGACACTGACCGCAGGAGCCCCGTTCAATTGCACGGCTCCCCTGGCCCTAGAAACGGCCCTCTCTGCCGCATGTAAGTCAAGATGAGGTGAAAATCTCACCCCAGCATCTCCACCCTAGGTTTAGGTATGGACATGGGCCCTCATTCCGAGTTGTTCGCTCGTTGCCGAGTTTCGCTATATTGCGATTAGTCGCTTACTGCTCATGCGCAAGGTTCGCAGATCGCATGCGCTTGGTTATTTTACTCAAAAGTTAGGTATTTTACTCACGGCATAACGAGGATTTTTCATCGTTCTGGTGATCGGAGTGTGATTGACAGGAAGTGGGTGTTTCTGGGCGGAAACTGGCCGTTTTATGGGAGTGTGCGAAAAAACGCTGGCGTTTCTGGGAAAAACGCGGGAGTGTCTGAAGAAACGGGGGAGTGTCTGGGCGAACGCTGGGTGTGTTTGTGACGTCAAACCAGGAACGAAACTGACTGAACTGATCGCAATGGCTGAGAAAGTCTGGAGCTACTCAGAAACTGCTAAGAATTTTCTATTCGCAAATCTGCTAATCTTTCGTTCGCACTTCTGCTAAGTTAAGATACACTCCCAGAGGGCGGCGGCTTAGCGTGTGCAATGTTGCTAAAAGCAGCTAGCGAGCGAACAACTAGGAATGAGGGCCATTATAAGTTGATGGTTAGCAACCTTAGATGTTCCCAAACCGATAGAAGTACTTTTCCCATCAAATTGTGAGTTTTTGAAGGTTGCCAGCCATCAGATCCAACTTTCCAATGTGCTCCTGTGCACAGAATAACCATAGATTGTTGAACCATCAAATGTTTTCGATGTGATGTCTAGCTAGTAGCCGTTGCATTACTTGATTTGATGTAAAAAACCCGTCAACCATTCAATGTTGGACTTTTGAGTTCCATCCTTACCTAGGTTTCTTTCCTTGCTTCCTGGTCCCCAAAATGCCCCTTACCACCTTCCTTATCACGTCATTTTTTGGTCACTGCTGCAGAAGCAAGTGTGAGGGGAATGATGGCAACACGCCATAGGGCAGTAAAAGGGTCTCCCTCCTCAGGTAGCAGAATGTGGCAGAATCAAATCTCGTGATTAGCTCAACCTGAAGAAAATAAAAGAAAAATATGTTTTTGTATTTGGTTGAAAAATATAAACCAAAATTGCATCTAGCGCACATTGAGCAGTAGACACACTGATCCACTTAGCCCCACCTATCAGAACGGCAGAAATAAATTCACCAATCCACTTAGCTCCACCTACCAGCTCATCAATAGATGCACCTATCCACTTAGCTCCATCTATCCGAAGGTCATCAATAGATGTACTGATCGATTTTGCTCCACCTATCAGAAGGACAGCGACAGGTTCACCAACAGTGGCGGTTTTCGGTGCAGTGTAGCAGGACATATGCCCGGGGCATTGTGGCCTGAGAGCACAGCTGCAGTCACCCTGCCAGTCCCATCTGATTTGTGTGCGCCCATCCACACTGTGCTGGCCACCTCTCAATGGTCTCCCCCTGCTGGCCGATTCCCGCTACTCCCTTCCGTCCAGCATCACGCTGGGCGGAAGTGAGGTATGAACTGCCCGCAGATGGAAATAGGAGAGATGGTCGGGAGCTTTAGACGTGTATAAAAGGGGCTCTACCTGGCGTAATGTGTCTAAGGGGCTCTACCTGACATAATGTGTATAAGGGGCCCTACCTGGCATAACATGTATAAGAGACTCTACCTGGCATAACGTGTATAAAAGGGGCTCTACCTGGCGTAATTTGTATAAGGTGCTCTACCTGGTGTAATGTGTATATGGGGCTCTGTTCTACTGTAGTGCAATGCGTGTAAGGGGCTCTAACATGGCATGGCATAACGTGTATAAGGGGTACTACTGTGCGGTGTAATGTGAATTGGTACTATTATGTGGCCACACCCCTTCCCCATGAAGCCATGCCCCAATATTTTTGCTGAGTGCTTTTGGCACGCCCTGTCTCTGTTTTGAAGGGGGGGGGGAGCGACACCACAAGGCCTAGAACCAGCTCTGTTCACCAATTCACTTTGCAACACCTACAGTATAAGGAGAGCAGCAACAGATTCACCAATCTAATTAGCTCCACCTATGAGAAGGGCAACAACAGATGTACTGATCCACTTAGCTCCGCCTATTAGAAGGCAGCAACAGATGTATTAGCTCAACTGAAATTATCTTTTTTGTCACATTTATAAATTACTTTAAGTGCATGGTAGCGGAACAGTGACTGCAGCTAGACTGTGCTCCCTTTATAAAGTGATATTGCTATTGCTGAGCCTGGCTGCCGTAACAGCCGGTCCCTGGGCCCTGTGATTGCAGCATGGCATGCTGACTTTGCATGATAGTGAATTATAGTTTATTGCATATTTGCTCCATATTCTAATAAACTTAGTATCAGTTGCTTGCTGGGTCTTTTAATAAACTTGGGGTGAAGGTCTTATGTATTATAAAATCACAGTGACAGGCTTACAGTATGTTATATTTGAATGCATTTAGGGTAAGGGGCTTGCTGTGTACTAATGCACTTGGGGCAAGGGGCTTGCTGTGTACTAATGCACTTGGGGTAAGAGGCTTGCTGTGTACTAATGCACTTGGGGTAAGGGGCTTGCTGTGTACTAATGCACTTGGGGCAAGGGGCTTGCTGTGTACTAATGCACTTAGGGTAAGGGGCTTGCTGTGTACTAATGCACTTGGGGTAAGAGGCTTGCTGTGTACTAATGCACTTGGGGTATGGGGCTTGCTGTGTACTAATGCACTTGGGGTAAGAGGCTTGCTGTGTACTAATGCACTTGGGGCAAGGGGCTTGCTGTGTACTAATGCACTTAGGGTAAGGGGCTTGCTGTGTACTAATGCACTTGGGGTAAGAGGCTTGCTGTGTACTAATGCACTTGGGGTATGGGGCTTGCTGTGTACTAATGCACTTGGGGTAAGAGGCTTGCTGTGTACTAATGCACTTGGGGCAAGGGGCTTGCTGTGTACTAATGCACTTAGGGTAAGGGGCTTGCTGTGTACTAATGCACTTGGGGTAAGAGGCTTGCTGTGTACTAATGCACTTGGGGTATGGGGCTTGCTGTGTACTAAGGCACTTGGGGTAAGGGGTTTGCATTGTGTATTAATGCACTTGGGGTAAGGGGCTTGCTGTGTACTAATTTACTTGGGTTAAGGGGGTTGCTTTGTGTACTAATGCACTTGGGGTAAGGGGTTAACATTGTGTATTAATGCACTTGGGGCAGTGACGTGCGGTGGGGTGAGGCGGGTGAGGCAGAGCTCACCGCACGTCCCTGACTTGGGGGTAAGGGGCTTGCTGTATACTAATTTACTTGGGGTAAGGGGCTTGCTGTGTACAAATGCACTTGGGGTAAGGGGCGTGCTTGTGTATTAATTCCCTTGGGCAAGGGGCTTGCAGTGTACTAATGCACTTGGGGTAAGGGGTTTGCTGTGTACTAATGCACTTGGGGTAAGAGGCTTGCTGTGTACTAATGCACTTGGGGTATGGGGCTTGCTGTGTACTAATGCACTTGGGGTAAGGGGTTTGCATTGTGTATTAATGCACTTGGGGTAAGGGGCTTGCTGTGTACTAATTTACTTGGGTTAAGGGGGTTGCTTTGTGTACTAATGCACTTGGGGTAAGGGGTTAACATTGTGTATTAATGCACTTGGGGCAGTGACGTGCGGTGGGGTGAGGCGGGTGAGGCAGAGCTCACCGCACGTCCCTGACTTGGGGGTAAGGGGCTTGCTGTATACTAATTTACTTGGGGTAAGGGGCTTGCTGTGTACAAATGCACTTGGGGTAAGGGGCGTGCTTGTGTATTAATTCCCTTGGGCAAGGGGCTTGCAGTGTACTAATGCACTTGGGGTAAGGGGTTTGCTGTGTACTAATGCACTTGGGGTAAGGGGCTTGCTGTGTACAAATGCACTTGGGGTAAGGGGCGTGCTTGTGTATTAATTCCCTTGGGCAAGGGGCTTGCTGTGTACTAATGCACTTGGGGTAAGGGGTTTGCTTTGTGTACTAATGCACTTGGGGTAAGGGGCTTGCAGTGTACTCATACACTTGGAGTAAGGGGCTTGCTGTGTACTAATGCACTTGGGGTAAGGGGCTTGCAGTGTACTAATGCACTTGGGGTATGGGGCTTGCTGTGTACTAATGCACTTGGGGTAAGGGGCTTGCTGTGTATTAATTCCCTTGGGCAAGGGGCTTGCAGTGTACTAAAGCACTTGGGGTAAGGGGTTTGCTGTGTACAAATGCACTTGGGGTAAGGGGCTTGCTGTGTACAAATGCACTTGGGGTAAGGGGCGTGCTTGTGTATTAATTCCCTTGGGCAAGGGGCTTGCTGTGTACTAATGCACTTGGGGTAAGGGGTTTGCTTTGTGTACTAATGCACTTGGGGTAAGGGGCTTGCAGTGTACTAATACACTTGGAGTAAGGGGCTTGCTGTGTACTAATGCACTTGGGGTAAGGGGCTTGCAGTGTACTAATGCACTTGGGGTATGGGGCTTGCTGTGTACTAATGCACTTGGGGTAAGGGGCTTGCTGTGTACAAATGCACTTGGGGTAAGGGGCTTGCTGTGTACAAATGCACTTGGGGTAAGGGGCGTGCTTGTGTATTAATTCCCTTGGGCAAGGGGCTTGCTGTGTACTAATGCGCTTGGGGTAAGGGGCTTGCTGTGTACTAATGCACTTGGGGTATGGGGCTTGCAGTGTACTAATACACTTGGAGTAAGGGGCTTGCTGTGTACTAATGCACTTGGGGTAAGGGGCTTGCAGTGTACTAATGCACTTGGGGTATGGGGCTTGCTGTGTACTAATGCACTTGGGGTAAGGGGCTTGCTGTGTACTAATGCACTTGGGGTAAGGGGCTTGCTGTGTACAAATGCACTTGGGGTAAGGGGCGTGCTTGTGTATTAATTCCCTTGGGCAAGGGGCTTGCTGTGTACTAATGCGCTTGGGGTAAGGGGCTTGCTGTGTACTAATGCACTTAGGGTAAGGGGTTTGCTGTGTACTAATGTACTTGGGGTAAGGGGCTTGCTTTGTGTACTAATGCACTTGGGGTAAGGGGTTTGCTGTGCACTAATGCACTTAGGGTAAGGGGTTTGCTGTGTACTAATGTACTTGGGGTAAGGGGCTTGCTTTGTGTACTAATGCACTTGGGGTAAGGGGTTTGCTTTGTGTACTAATGCACTTGGGGTGAGGGGCTTGCTTTGTGTATTAATGCACTTGGAGTAAGGGGCTTGCTGTGTACTAATGGACTTGGGGTAAGGGGCTTGCTTTGTGTACTAATGCACTTGGGGTAAGGGGTTTGCTGTGTACTAATGCACTTGGGGTAAGGGGTTTGCTTTGTGTACTAATGTACTTGGGGTAAGGGGCGTGCTGTGTACTAATGCACTTAGGGAAAGTGGTTTGCTTTGTGTATTAATGCACTTGGGGTAAAAGGATTTCTTTGTACTAATGCACTTGGGGTAAAGGGCATGCTTTGTGTACTAATGCACTTGGGGTAAGGGGATTGCTTTGTGTACTAATGCACTTGGAGTAAGGGGCTTGCTTTGTGTACTAATGCACTTGGGGTAAGGGGCTTGCTGTGTACTAATGCACTTGGGGTAAGGGGCTTGCTTTGTGTACTAATGCACTTGGGGTAAGGGGTTTGCTGTGTACTAATGCACTTGGGGTAAGGGGCGTGCTGTGTACTAATGCACTTGGGGTAAGTGGTTTGCTTTGTGTATTAATGCACTTGGGGTAAGAGGATTTCTTTGTACTAATGCACTTGGGGTAAAGGGCATGCTTTGTGTACTAATGCACTTGGGGTAAGGGGATTGCTTTGTGTACTAATGCACTTGGGGTAAGGGGCTTGCTTTGTGTACTAATGCACTTGGGGTAAGGGGCTTGCTGTGTACTAATGCACTTGGGGTAAGGGGCTTGCTTTGCGTACTAATGCACTTGGGGTAAGGGGTTTGCTGTGTACTAATTCACTTGGGGTAAGGGGTTTGCTGTGTACTAATGCACTTGGGGTAAGGGGCTTGCTTTGTGTACTAATGCACTTGGGGTAAGGGGTTTGCTTTGTGTACTAATGCACTTAGGGTAAGGGGCTTCCTGTGTACTAATGCATTTGGGGTAAGGGGGCTTGCTGTGTACTAATGCACTTGGGGTAAGAGGTTTGCTGTGTACTAATGCACTTGGGGTATGGCGCTTGCTTTGTACTAATGCACTTGGGGTATGGGGGTTGATGTGTACTACTGCACTTGGGTAAGGGGTTTGCATTGTGTATTAATGCACTTGGGGTAAGGGGCTTGCTGTGTACTAATGCACTTGGGTTAAGGGGCTTGCTTTGTGTATTAATGCACTTGGGGTAAGGGGCTTGCTGTGTACTAATGCACTTGGGGTAAGGGGCGTGCTGTGTACTAATGCACTTGGGGAAAGTGGTTTGCTTTGTGTACTAATGCACTTGGGGAAAGTGGTTTGCTTTGTACTAATACACTTGGAGTAAGGGGCTTGCTGTGTACTAATGCACTTGGGGTAAGGGGCTTGCTGTGTACTAATGCACTTGGGGTAAGAGGCTTGCTGTGTACTAATGCACTTGGGGTAAGGGGCTTGCTGTGTACTAATGCACTTGGGGTAAGGGGATTTCTTTGTGCACTTGGGGTAAGGGGCTTGCTGTGTACTAATGCACTTGGGGTAAGGGGCGTGCTTTGTGTATTAATGCACTTGGGGTAAGGGGCGTGCTGTGTACTAATGCACTTGGGGAAAGTGGTTTGCTTTGTGTATTAATGCACATGGGGTAAGAGGATTTCTTTATACTAATGCACTTGGGGTAAGGGGTTTGCTTTGTGTACTAATGCACTTGGGGTAAGGGGTTTGCTTTGTGCAATAATGCACTTGGGGTAAGGGGCTTGCTGTGTACTAATGCACTTGGAGTAAGGGGCTTGCTGTGTACTAATGCACTTGGGGTAAGGGGCTTGCTTTGTGTACTAATGCACTTAAGGTAAGGGGATTGCTGTGTACTAATGCACTTGGGGTAAGGGGCGTGCTGTGTACTAATGTACTTGGGGAAAGTGGTTTGCTTTGTATATTAATGCACTTGGGGTAAGAGGATTTCTTTGTACTAATGCACTTGGGGTAAAGGGCGTGCTTTGTGTACTGATGCACTTGGGGTAAGGGGATTTCTTTGTGTACTAATGCATTTAGGGTAAGGGGCTTGCTTTGTGTACTAATGCACTTGGGGTAAGGGGCGTGCTGTGTACTAATGCACTTGGGGAAAGTGGTTTACATTGTGTATTAATGCACTTGGGGTAAGGGGATTGCTTTGTGTACTACTGCACTTAGGGTAAGGGGCTTGCTGTGTACTAATGCACGTGGGGTAAGGGGCTTGCTTTGTGTACTGATGCACTTGGGGTAAGGGGTTTGCTGTGTACTAATGCACTTGGGGTATGGGGCTTGCTGTGTACTAATGCACTTGGGGTATGGGGCTTGATGTGTACTAATGCACTTGGGGTATGGGGCTTGCATTGTACTAATGCACTTGGGGTATGGGGATTGATGTGTACTACTGCACTTGGGGTAAGGGGTTTGCATTGTGTATTAATGCACTTGGGGTAAGGGGTTTGCTGTGTACTACTGCACTTGGGGTAAGGGGTTTGCATTGTGTATTAATGCACTTGGGGTAAGGGGTTTGCTGTGTACTAATGCACTTGTGGTAAGGGGCTTGCTTTGTGTACTAATGCACTTGGGGTAAGGGGTTTGCTGTGTACTAATGCACTTGGGGTAAGGGGCTTGCTTTGTGTACTAATGCACTTGGGGTAAGAGGCTTGCTGTGTACTAATGCACTTGGGGTATGGGGCTTGCTGTGTACTAATACACTTGGGGTATGGGGCTTGATGTGTACTACTGCACTTGGGGTAAGGGGTTTGCATTGTGTATTAATGCACTTGGGGTAAGGGGCTTGCTGTGTACTAATGCACTTGGGGTAAGGGGCTTGCTTTGTGTACTAATGCACTTGGGGTAAGGGGCCTGCTGTGTACTAATGCACTTGGGGTAAAGGGCGTGCTTCGTGTACTAATGCACTTGGGGTAAAAGGCGTGCTTTGTGTACTAATGCACTTGGGGTAAGGGGCTGGCTGTGTACTAATGCACTTGGTGTAAGAGGCGTGCTTTGTGTATTAATGCACTTGGGGTAAGGGGCGTGCTGTGTACTAATGCACTTGGGGAAAGTGGTTTGCATTGTGTATTAATGCACTTGGGGTAAGGGGATTGCTTTGTGTACTACTGCACTTAGGGTAAGGGGCTTGCTGTGTACTAATGCACGTGGGGTAAGGGGCTTGCTTTGTGTACTGATGCACTTGGGGTAAGGGGTTTGCTGTGTACTAATGCACTTGGGGTAAGGGTCTTGCTTTGTGCACTAATGCACTTGGGGTAAGAGGCTTGCTGTGTACTAATGCACTTGGGGTATGGGGCTTGCTGTGTACTAATGCACTTGGGGTATGGGGCTTGATGTGTACTAATGCACTTGGGGTATGGGGCTTGATGTGTACTAATGCACTTGGGGTATGGGGATTGATGTGTACTACTGCACTTGGGTAAGGGGTTTGCATTGTGTATTAATGCACTTGGGGTAAGGGGTTTGCTGTGTACTACTGCACTTGGGGTAAGGGGTTTGCATTGTGTATTAATGCACTTGGGGTAAGGGGTTTGCTGTGTACTAATGCACTTGGGGTAAGGGGCTTGCTTTGTGTACTAATGCACTTGGGGTAAGGGGTTTGCTGTGTACTAATGCACTTGTGGTAAGTGGTTTGCATTGTGTATTAATGCACTTGGGGGTAAGGGGATTGCTTTGTGTACTACTGCACTTAGGGTAAGGGGCTTGCTGTGTACTAATGCACGTGGGGTAAGGGGCTTGCTTTGTGTACTGATGCACTTGGGGTAAGGGGTTTGCTGTGTACTAATGCACTTGGGGTAAGGGTCTTGCTTTGTGCACTAATGCACTTGGCGTAAGAGGCTTGCTGTGTACTAATGCACTTGGGGTATGGGGCTTGCTGTGTACTAATGCACTTGGGGTATGGGGCTTGATGTGTACTAATGCACTTGGGGTATGGGGCTTGCATTGTACTAATGCACTTGGGGTATGGGGATTGATGTGTACTACTGCACTTGGGTAAGGGGTTTGCATTGTGTATTAATGCACTTGGGGTAATGGGTTTGCTGTGTACTACTGCACTTGGGGTAAGGGGTTTGCATTGTGTATTAATGCACTTGGGGTAAGGGGTTTGCTGTGTACTAATGCACTTGGGGTAAGGGGCTTGCTTTGTGTACTAATGCACTTGGGGTAAGGGGTTTGCTGTGTACTAATGCACTTGTGGTAAGGGGCTTGCTTTGTGTACTAATGCACTTGGGGTAAGAGGCTTGCTGTGTACTAATGCACTTGGGGTATGGGGCTTGCTGTGTACTAATGCACTTGGGGTATGGGTCTTGATGTCTACTACTGCACTTGGGGTAAGGGGTTTGCATTGTGTATTAATGCACTTGGGGTAAGGGGCTTGCTGTGTACTAATTTATTTGGGTTAAGGGGGTTGCTTTGTGTACTAATGCACTTGGGGTAAGGGGTTTACATTGTGTATTAATGCACTTGGGGGTAAGGGGCTTGCTGTGTACTAATTTACTTGGCGTAAGGGGCTTGCTGTGTACAAATGCACTTGGGGTAAGGGGCGTGCTTGTGTATTAATTCCCTTGGGCAAGGGGCTTGCTGTGTACTAATGCACTTGGGGTAAGGGGTTTGCAGTGTACTAATGCACTTGGGGTATGGGGCTTGCTGTGTACTAATGCACTTGGGGTAAGGGGCTTGCTGTGTACAAATGCACTTGGGGTAAGGGGCTTGCTGTGTACAAATGCACTTGGGGTAAGGGGCGTGCTTGTGTATTAATTCCCTTGGGCAAGGGGCTTGCTGTGTACTAATGCACTTCGAGTAAAGGGCTTGCTGTGTACTAATGCACTTGGGGTATGGGGCTTGCTGTGTACCAATGCACTTGGGGTAAGGGGCTTGCTGTGTAAAAATGCACTTGGGGTAAGGGGCGTGCTTGTGTATTAATTCCCTTGGGCAAGGGGCTTGCTGTGTACTAATGCACTTGGGGTATGGGGCTTGATGTGTACTACTGCACTTGCGGAAAGTGGTTTGCTTTGTGTACTAATGCACTTGGGGTAAGGGGCTTGCTGTGTACTAATGCACTCGGGGTATGGGGCTTGATGTGTACTACTGCACTTGCGGAAAGTGGTTTGCTTTGTGTACTAATGCACTTGGGGTAAGGGGCTTGCAGTGTACTAATGCACTTGGGGTAAGAGGCGTGCTTTGTGTGCTAATGCACTTGGGGTAAGGGGATTTCTTTGTGTACTAATGCACTTGGGGTAAAGGGCGTGCTTTGTGTACTAATGCACTTGGGGAAAGTGATTTGCATTGTGTATTAATGCACTTGGGGTAAGGGGATTGCTTTGTGTACTAATGCATTTAGGGTAAGGGGATTGCTTTGTGTACTAATGCACTTGAGGTAAAGGGCGTGCTTTGTGTACTAATGCACTTAGGGTAAGGGAATTGCTTTGTGTACTAATGCATTTAGGGTAAGGGGATTGCTTTGTGTACTAATGCACTTGGGAGTATGGTGCTTTCTGTGTACTAATGCACTTGGGGTAAGGGGCTTGCTGTGTACTAATGCACTTGAGGTATGGCGCTTGCTTTGTACTAATGCACTTGGGGTATGAGGCTTGATGTGTACTACTGCACTTGGGGTAAGGGGTTTGCATTGTGCACTTGGGGTAAGGGGCTTGCTGTGTACTAATGCACTTGGGTTAAGGGGCTTGCTTTGTGTATTAATGCACTTGGGGTTAAGGGGCTTGCTGTGAACTAATGCACTTGGGTTAAGGGGCTTGCTTTCTGTTTTAATGCACTTGGGGTAAGGGGCTTGCTGTGTACTAATGCACTTGGGGTAAGGGGCGTGCTGTGTACTAATGCACTTGGGGAAAGTGGTTTGCTTTGTGTACTAATGCACTTGGGGAAAGTGGTTTGATTTGTGTACTAATGCACTTGGGGTTAAGGGCGTGCTTTGTGTACTAATGCGCTTGCGGTAAGAGGATTTCTTTGTGCACTTGGGGTAAGGGGTTTGCTGTGTACTAATGCACTTGGGGTAAGGGGATTGCTTTGTGTACTAATGCATTTAGGGTAAGGGGCTTGCTTTGTTTACTAATGCACTTAGGGTAAGGGGCTTGCTGTGTACTAATGCACTTGGGGTAAGGGGCTTGCTTTGTGTACTGATGCACTTGGGGTAAGGGGTTTGCTGTGTACTAATGCACTTGGGGTAAGGGGTTTGCTGTGTACTAATGCACTTAGGGTAAGGGGCTTGCTGTGTACTAATGCACTTGGGGCAAGGGGCTTGCTTTGTGTACTAATGCACTTGGGGTAAGGGATTTGCTTTGTGTACTAATGCACTTATGGTAAGGGGCTTGCTGTGTACTAATGCACTTGGGGTAAGGGGGTTTGCTGTGTACTAATGCACTTGGGGTAAGGGGGTTTGCTGTGTACTAATGCACTTGGGGTAAGGGGTTTGCTTTGTGTATTAATGCACTTGGGGTAAGGGGATTGCTTTGTGTACTAATGCATTTAGGGTAAGGGGATTGCTTTGTGTACTAATGCACTTGAGGTAAAGGGCGTGCTTTGTGTACTAATGCACTTAGGGTAAGGGAATTGCTTTGTGTACTAATGCATTTAGGGTAAGGGGATTGCTTTGTGTACTAATGCACTTGGGAGTATGGTGCTTTCTGTGTACTAATGCACTTGGGGTAAGGGGCTTGCTGTGTACTAATGCACTTGGGGTAAGAGGTTTGCTGTGTACTAATGCACTTGAGGTATGGCGCTTGCTTTGTACTAATGCACTTGGGGTATGAGGCTTGATGTGTACTACTGCACTTGGGGTAAGGGGTTTGCATTGTGCACTTGGGGTAAGGGGCTTGCTGTGTACTAATGCACTTGGGTTAAGGGGCTTGCTTTGTGTATTAATGCACTTGGGGTAAGGGGCTTGCTGTGAACTAATGCACTTGGGTTAAGGGGCTTGCTTTGTGTTTTAATGCACTTGGGGTAAGGGGCTTGCTGTGTACTAATGCACTTGGGGTAAGGGGCGTGCTGTGTACTAATGCACTTGGGGAAAGTGGTTTGCTTTGTGTACTAATGCACTTGGGGAAAGTGGTTTGATTTGTGTACTAATGCACTTGGGGTTAAGGGCGTGCTTTGTGTACTAATGCGCTTGCGGTAAGAGGATTTCTTTGTGCACTTGGGGTAAGGGGTTTGCTGTGTACTAATGCACTTGGGGTAAGGGGATTGCTTTGTGTACTAATGCATTTAGGGTAAGGGGCTTGCTTTGTTTACTAATGCACTTAGGGTAAGGGGCTTGCTGTGTACTAATGCACTTGGGGTAAGGGGCTTGCTTTGTGTACTGATGCACTTGGGGTAAGGGGTTTGCTGTGTACTAATGCACTTGGGGTAAGGGGTTTGCTGTGTACTAATGCACTTAGGGTAAGGGGCTTGCTGTGTACTAATGCACTTGGGGCAAGGGGCTTGCTTTGTGTACTAATGCACTTGGGGTAAGGGGCTTGCTTTGTGTTTTAATGCACTTGGGGTAAGGGGCTTGCTGTGTACTAATGCACTTGGGGTAAGGGGCGTGCTGTGTACTAATGCACTTGGGGTAAGGGGGTTTGCTGTGTACTAATGCACTTGGGGTAAGGGGTTTGCTTTGTGTACTAATGCACTTAGGGTAAGGGGCTTGCTGTGTACTAATGTACTTAGGGTAAGGGGCTTGCTGTGTACTGATGCACTTGGGGTAAGGGGCTTGCTCTGTACTAATGCACTTGGAGTAAGGGGCTTGCTTTATGTACAAATCCATTTAAGGTAAGGGTCTTGATTTGTGCACTTATGCATTTAGAGTAAAATGCTTGCTTTGTATAGGAATGCATTTATGGTAAGGGGCTTCCTTTATATACTTATGCCCTTGGGGTAAGGGGCTTGCTTTGTATAATAATGCATTTAGGGTGACTGGTTTGCTTTGTGTATTATTCCCTTGGGATGATGAGATTTTGGAGAACAATACAACATGGTGCAAGGTGCGTAGAAGGGGAAGGAGGACAGAGCTGAGCTGAAAATGCAGGAGAGACAGAACAGATCTGGCAGAGAGGAATAACTGTCCTGTCATCCTGTAATAACGCTGCTTGTTCCTAGATTAAAATATATATATATATATATATATATATATAAAATAATTACAAAAACCCCCACTAATGCATTGTTTTCTCTGCCCCAGGTCCTGAAAATTAATGTTCATAGGACTCACACACACACACACACACACACACACACACACACACACACACACACACACACACACACACACACACAGTTCGCCACTGCCTATTGTGTGTGTTATGTTATTTCACACGGGTTATGTAAAATCACCCTAATGTAAAAGTGTTGAGCAAAATATACATGAGCTCAGCAAGGACAACTGTCGGAGGGCTGTCATCCAATAAGCGAGCAGTAGGTGGAGCCACCGCTGTTTTGGATTCAGTATCTCGGCAAGGAATTCTGAATGAAGATCTTTTTTTTTTTTTTTTCTATCCAAGGAATCTGGCCAGTGAAGCATATGGTATTGAAGTGCATCGTTTAAAAGGCAATTCACTTTTATTTTGCCTCCTCCCGGATCCTAGACGCACGACAGTGTTTGCTGATTTTAAGGATATTTTCTGTGCAAAATCGTCTCTCTCTGAGGGAGGATGGATGAGGGATTGTTTTCCAATACTGCACGAGCTGGTGCGTTCAGCTGAATGAATCCAGGGGCTGTCGGGGTGTCGGTCGCAGACAAGCCACACTCACATCAGGCTAGACTTGCAGATAAGAGCTGACACTTCAAACAGGGGATTACCTGGCTTCCTCCCATCCCTCACCGCTTTGGTACCCAACTTCTTCTGCATTTTGAAGCTACACCAGCTTGCTGTTCTGCTGCCAGCGTCCTCATCTGTGGCCGCCCATTCCGTCCCACCACTACCCTGCCTTCCTAGGAGTGAGTTGGGGGTGATATGCTTTCAGTGCGACGGTCTTGAGCGAACGCCTAAGATATGACATCTAAGGAATCTCCCAACGAGCTTTCCACCCCGGATACCGAGGTCTACATCAGGACTTTCAAAGAACATATGCACCTGGAGCTGGAACTCCCCAGACTTTCTGGGAAAAGGACCACAACCTCCCCTAAAATCTCCCCACGCAGCTCTCCGCGGAACTCTCCCTGCTTTTTCCGAAAGTTGCTGGTGAATAAGAGCATTCGGCAACGGCGGCGCTTCACGGTGGCACATACATGGTAAGGCGAGGCTGTGATTTGGGAGCCAGATGTGTTTTTTGCACTGGTGTGAAATGCAGGGTTAATACTGTTGCGTGTTGTTTGTACTCTTCGTGACCTCGGTGGATGGCTGGGAGAGTGGAAACGCCGGCGTTGGTGCAAAGTAAACTGCATGGATTTTAACTTGTGTTCTAAAACCGGTCCAGACTGTAATCCCCTATCAGTGTGAGGTTGTCGCCCCTCTTGGTTTTTCTTCCTTTCCAAAAGTGACTTTAATCTTCACTCCACCCCTTAAATTGGCTCTGTTTTCTGAATGCCCATTGGAAACGATAATTGAGGTGTTTTGGTTAATAATGTGTTGAATACCGTTGACTTCCAATGACATATACTTTGATTACAAATGATTCATACCCTTCGTTAGATGCCCAACCACTCGCAAAGGAGATAAATAGGGGTCATTTAACATTTTGTTTTGCAGGGAGTTGGGCTGAGCAATGGTTTCTCCTGTGATGTCATTAATAGGCAGGAGAAAGGCAATAACTTGCGGCATCTGAAACGAATATTGTTCTAAATGTACGCGGCAAGTGCGGCTGTGTATCGTGTATTGAGCAGAGATGGAGTTAATTCTGCAATATAAAAATACACAGAGGTGATTGTGCTCTGTTGCTGACTGGGGAGGAGTCTGGATATTAACAAATGTCAATAGGTTTGTCCTGCGATTATCTGCTTCAGCCAGACGCATGGCAGCATGGGGAGAGAATGCCGCCTGCAGATGCTGATAGTGCTGCTGTAGATAAGGGATGTTCAGGAGAATGCTGTACACAGGGTGGCTGAATGCACAAGCAGAAAGGGGCTTCGAGGCATCTGCCATCTTCACTGGCAAGCGTCGTATGACCTTAAGTCAAGGTTAAAGAGTAACCCTGACTTTGCAAGTGATGTTCAATCAGGAGATCTACCCAGCACCATTAGCAAGGGGTGATAGGGTGATGTTAGGGGGTTATGAGCAGGGATGGGGGATTGTTGGTGCATAAACTAAGAAAACAATGGTAGAGAGCAGATAATGAGCTTCAGTGTGATATTCCCAATATTATCAGTGTAAGGTTATAATAACCACAGAGCCAGGGATTTAGTAAGACACGTACACTAGGCTTGTGCCACTGACCAACACAAACATACAAAGATAGTTGTTGTTTTTTCTCATGTTGATAAACTTTCAAAAGGTGGATAAATGATATTGCATGAAAGTTATACAATGTGATATACTAAAACTGCTGTAAAAAAACAAACAAAAATTCTCTACATTCGCACAGAATGTATTCCTACCATGGGAAGCGCATCGTTCCGCCCACCTGTGCTCTAAGCCCAGATCACTCGGCATCAGTACGCAGGCTTGGGCTGCACAGCAGGGCGAAATGATGTCATTTCTCATATACAGAGATGACTTTTAGGGATACACGGAATTGGTGGCTCTGTAATCTATGGATGCACAGAATTGGTGGCTCTGTAGTATAGGGGTGCATATGATTGGTGGCTCTGTAGTATAGGGGTGCATAGGATTGGTGGCTCTGTAGTATAGGGGTGCATATGATTGGTGGCTCTGTAGTATAGGGGTGCATATGATTGGTGGCTCTGTAGTATATGGGTGCATATGATTGGTGGCTCTGTAGTCTATGGATGCACAGAATTGGTGGCTCTGTAGTATAGGGGTGCATAGGATTGGTGGCTCTGTAGTATAGGGGTGCATATGATTGGTGGCTCTGTAGTCTATGGATGCACAGAATTGGTGGCTCTGTAATATAGGGATGCATGGGATTGGTGGCTCTGTAGTGTAGGGGTGCATAGGATTGGTGGCTCTGTAGTCTATGGATGCACTGAATTGGTGGCTCTGTAGTATAGGGATGCACTGAATTGGTGGCTCTGTAGTCTATGGATGCACAAAAATGGTGGCTCTGTAGTATAGGGGTGCATGGGATTGGTGGCTCTGTAGTCTATGGATGCACAGAATTGGTGGCTCTGTAGTATAGGGGTGCATAGGAATGGTGGCTCTGTAGTGTAGGGGTGCATAGGATTGGTGGCTCTGTAGTCTATGGATGCACTAAATTTGTGGCTCTGTAGTATAGGGATGCACTGAATTGGTGGCTCTGTAGTCTATGGATGCACAGAAATGGTGGCTCTGTAGTATAGGGGTGCATGGGATTGGTGGTTCTGTAGTCTATGGATGCACAGAATCGGTGGCTCTGTAGTATAGGGGTGCATGGGATTGGTGGCTCTGTAGTAAAGGGATGCACAGATTGGTGGCTCTGTAGTGTAGGGATGCATGGGATTGGTGGCTCTGTAGTATAGGGATGCATGGGATTGGTGGCTCTGTAGTATAGGGATGCATGGGATTGGTGGCTCTGTAGTATAGGGGTGCATGGGATAGGTGGCTCTGTAGTAAAGGGATGCACATATTTGGTCGCTCTGTAGTGTAGGGATGCATGGGATTGGTGGCTCTGTAGTATAGGGATGCGTGGGATTGGTGGCCCTGTAGTATAGGGATGCACGGGATTGGTGGCTCTGTAGTATAGTGATGCACGGGATTGGTGGCTCTGTAGTATAAGGATGCACAGGATTGGTGGCTAGGTAGTATAGGGATACACAGAATTGGTTGCTCTGTAGTATAGGAATGCATGGAATTGGTGGCTCTGTAGTATAGAGATGCACATAATTGGTGGCTAGGTAGTATAGGGATGCACAGAATTGGTGGCTCTATAGTATAGGGATAAATGGATTTGGTGGCTCTGTAGTATGGGGATGCACAGAACTGGTGGCTCTGTAGTATAGGGATAAATAGATTTAGTGGCTCTGTAGTATAGGGGTGCATGGAATTGGTGGCTCTGTAGTATAGGGATAACTGGATTTGGTGGCTTTGTAGTATAGGGATGCATGAAATTGGTGGCTCTGTAGTATAGAGATGCACAGAATTGGTGGCTCTGTAGTTTAGGGATGCACAGAATTGGTGGCTCTGTAGTATAGGCATGCACGGAATTGGTGGCTTTGTAGTACAGGTACAAATAGATTTGGTGGTACAGTGCATCCGGAAAGTATTCACAGCGCTACACTTTTTCCACATTTTGTTATGTTACAGCCTTATTCTAAATTGAAATAAATTCATTTTTCCCCTCAAAATTCTACACACAATACCCCATAATGACAACTTGAAAACTGTTGTTTTTTTTTTGTGTGCAAATTTATTCAAAATAAAAAACTAAGAAATCACATGTACATAAGTATTCACAGCCTTTGCATGAAGCTCAAAATTGAGCTGAGGTGCATCCTGTTTCCACTGATCATCCTTGAAATGTTCCTACATCTTAATTGGAGTCCACCTGTGGTAAATTCAGTTGATTGGACATGATTTGGAAAGGCGCACACCTCTGTATAAGGTCCCACACTTGACAGTCCATGTCTGAGCACAAACCAAGCATGAAGTCAAAGGAATTGTCTGTAGACCTCCGAGACAGGATTGTTTTGAGGCACAAATCTGGGGAAGCGTACAGAAAATATCTGCTGCTTTTGAAGGTCCCAAATGAGCACAGTGTAAATGGAAGAAGTTTGCAACCACCAGGACTCTTCCTAGAGCTGACCGGCCATCTAAACTGAGCAATCGGGGATGAAGGGCCCAAGTCAGGGAGGTGACCAAGAACCCGATGGTCACTCTGTCAAAGCTACAGCATTCCTCTGTGGAGAGAGGAGAACCTTCCAGAAGGACAACCATCTCTGCAGCAATCCACCAATCAGGCCTGTATGGTAGAGTGGCCAGACGGAAGCTACTCCTTAGTTAAAAGCAAATGGCAGCCCGCCTGGAGTTTGCCAAAATGCACCTGAAGTACTCTCCGACCATGAGAAACAAAATTCTCTGGTATGATGAGACAAGATTGAACTCTTTGGTGTGAATGCCAGGCGTCATGTTTGGAGGAAACCAGGCACCGCTCATCACCAGGCCAACACCATCCCTACAGTGACGCATGGTGGTGGCAGTATCATGCTGTGGGGATGTTTTTCAGCGGCAGGAACTGGGAGACTAGTCAGGATAGATGGAAAGATGAATGCAGCAATGTACACAGTCATCCTGGATGATGTGAGGAGGGGAATTGAGGCAGCAGGAAACCACATGATGAGAGTTATATAGTGGGAGCAGGGTCTCCCAGCAGCACAGAGTATATCAGAAGATGAGTGATGTGTCAGTGAGGACAGGTCTGCATGTGACAGGGGCAGTGACATGATGTGAAGAGGGGAATGGGGGCAGCAGGAAGCCATAGACTGAGAGTTATATAGTGGGAGGAGCAGGTCCCCCAGCAGCACAGAGTATATCAGGAGAGGAGTGATGTGTTAGTGAGGACAGGGCTGCATGTGACAGGGGCAGTGACATGATGTGAGGAGGGGAATTGAGACAGTAGGAAGCCACAGACTGAGAGCTATATAGTGGGAGGAGCAGGATCCCCAGCAGCACAGAGTCATCAGGAGATGAGTGATGTGTCAGTGAGGACAGGGCTGCATGTGACAGGGGCAGTGACAGGATGTGAGGAGGGGAATGGGGGCAGCAGGAAGCCATAGACTGAGAGTTATATAGTGGGAGGAGCAGGTCCCCCAGCAGCACAGAGTATATCAGGAGAGGAGTGATGTGTCAGTGAGGACAGGGCTGCATGTGACAGGGGCAGTGACAGGATGTGAGGAGGGGAATGGGGGCAGCAGGAAGCCATAGACTGAGAGTTATATAGTGGGAGGAGCAGGGTTCCCAGCAGCACAGAGTATATCAGGAGATAAGTGATATAGTAGTGAGGACAGGGCTGCATGTGACAGGGGCAGTGACATGATGTGAGGAGGGGAATTGAGACAGTAGGAAGCAACAGACTGAGAGCTATATAGTGGGAGCAAGGTGCTCCAGCTGCACAGACGATAATGTGAGGCACCTGTGAAATGTGTCTTTACAATGAACAGCCCATACATCAAGATTTTTTAGGTTTTTTAGAATAGTAAGTTCTATGGAATGAACAGTCATGATTTAGTGACAAAATGTCAACCTATAATTTGTTACACTAAAGCTGGCCATACACTTGTCCGATATGGCCGCTTTTCACCTGATTCTGATGGATCAGGCCTGGAAATCGGGTTAAAATTGGCGCATTGGGGCTGAGTCGGTGGTCGGACGTGCTGCACATAGGATAAATCGGAATCGCAGACATCAGGTGCTCATCGTGGCTAGTTTTTTTAGCACCTGCGATATATCGCATACGATTTCTCGGATGTCTTAACTTGAGTGGCTTTTCTCTGGACGCTCCCACCCGACCGCCCACCCAGCAGCAGCAGCAGCAGCAGAAGCATGCGATATATATCGTATGCGATAAATCACATGTAAAAATGGCACATCAAGTACCAAATCGGATGGAAGTGCTAACGGGGAGCTGCCGGTGGAGTTCAAGGGAAATCGGATCCGCAGTAATGTATGGGGGCCTTAAAACTGTAAAGGTGCATACACACTGTGCGGTACGCTCTATTATCACACAGTGTGCTCCCTTCCCTCCCAGGCCGCCTGACCGATTGATACAGCAAACAATATCGCTCAGTAACGTCACGCCGCGGCCGGCCTGTACATGTGGCTTCTGACTATATTGTCAGATTGAGCTGCATGTACGCCCAACAGAGGGGTACGCTAACGACTCCCGGGAACGAGCATCAGGCGTCGTTTGCAGCATACACCCTGTGCGATATTTTAGTCAGTATCGCTCAGAAGGGGAAAATGAGTGATATTGACTAAAATTTGCACAGTGTGTATGCACATTAAGTCAATACATGGAATTTGTAGAAGTGTTTCAGGAACAGGTTAGAGTTGCTCAAAGTGCCAAATCCACATGTAAATATTTCAGTGGGGGTTATCAGACCTTACAGGGCAAGCTCACCCTACCGCAGATTCCTGACTTCTCGCTGAGCCATTCCTTGACGACCGTCTCCATGGTGCAGTTGTCAGTAATGATTTTGAACTGACTAGACGTTGCCGAGTGGCTGTCAGCTAGGGAGGCTAATTGAAATACAGTATGGAAGGGGAGATGCAGCAAAGCATTGGGCGCTGCATCCGGGAGATTGACGTTCGCTATACTAAGTAGGAGAAACCGTTGCCGGAAATATCAGTCTATAATATTGTACTGAAGAGAGGCACAGTATATTGTAATGAGCTACCCAAAACACTCTGTGTCATCTTGTGTCCAATGGAAGAGCTACAACCATCCTAGGAGGTTATTCCTGCAGCCTGTGACCTGAAGGGTCTATTTACTAAGCTTTGGACGGAGATAAAGTGGCGAGAGATAAACTACCAGCCGACCAGCTTCTCCCTGCGTTAATGTATAAAGCACAGCTGCCCCCTCCTGGAACCTGCAGCTAGTCAGTGCACACGCACAGGCCCCAGGCTGAAACCATTGTAGACTCTAGCTTTACGCCAGACAATAAATCCAGTAGAATGTCCTATGTGTTCAGAATGAAATCACCCAAAATGAGCAGAACAGTTTGCATAGTGGCTAGCATTGCTGCCTCACAGCCCTGAGGTGGTGAGTTCAATTCCTGAGCAAGGCACTATCTATGTGGCATTTGTATGTTCTCCCTGTTTTTGCATGGACCCCTCCTCCCCAAAAAAAACAAGAAGAAAACATACAGGTAGTTTAATTGGCTTTGGACATAAAAATTAACCCTTATTTATCCATGTGGCAGGTGATATAATGTACATATGCATGCTTTCAGCTACACAAGCGTAATGCATGTATAGTATATGAATAAGAAGACAGAACATCAACCTGCCGGATAATAGTACAACTGCCGATGACACGTAAAGGACTTGGAACACCTGACATTACTGTGCATGCTCAAGGTGACCTGACACAGGCGTACTCAAACAGCGCTGTGCGAGGGACCTGCCTGTGGCTCTGCCGCTCATCGATTTCTCTCTGACCGTGTTGCATCTGCAGATCTCTCTGAGCGTTGGGATCGCCCTCAGCCCCTTCCTCCGTGCCCAGTGTCTAATACAGTCCTGGAATAATCATCGCTGCTAACTCAGGTGTGAATCTGCCCAGCATTATCGTGCGTCATCTGCTAGAACAGCTGGCCACTGCATAAACCACTGGGGCGCGGATTGTAATTGTATTCCATATATGGTGTAGTCTGCCTTATAGCGAGCGCTATAAATCTATGTAATCGCCATGCCCCAGAGTCAAAACAAGTAACTCATTTTTAGTTAGTGATATTAATTGCTGTACAGACAATTAAAAAAACCACAAATCAGGGCCGTACGTCAGTAGAAGGGTGAAAAATGACAGGCAGAGCAGAGACTGGAGCCGACGCCAGTGATTAGCCTGTGCTCTAATAAGACCACAGGCTGATCACCAAAAAAAAAAAAAAAAAATAATTGGTGGCTTGCTGCCCTGTGACCCCGGTCATCTGGTGTCTGCTGTGAAGCGGCATCTCACTTTACAGCAGACATCAGATGGACGGGGTCACAGAGCTGGAAGCCGGAACTGGAGAAGCGCACCGGGACACCGATCACCGGGTAAGTGGAGGGGTGGTACCCGGCAGTACATGCACAGGATATTTTTTTGTAAAAACTACCCCTGAAAAAATGCTGCTGAGTGCATTCGCCGGGACACAGCTCTCTCTCAAGCTCTGTCCGTCCATGCGATAATTGATGCATTCAATTTATCGCATTGTGGATTGGGGCGATTTTATCACATCTGAGATGCGGCTTGTGATTAATATGCCCCTGAGTGACTACAGAATTATAGACTGTCCAAGGAGCGTGCAAGGCTGCCTGTTGCACATTGTGTTGCTGAGATATGTACTTTTACCGTGTGCACTTAGCTGGCAACAATTGTAATTGCAGTGCGGGAAACGAGCGCAATTTCCCAAATTGTTGCTAAAACTCGTTTCTGCTTGGTTGCTATGAAAAAAATGTAGAGCTTAATAAAAAGTTCTGGTGAAACTCTAATTTCATCAGGGAGACTGTCTGAGCGTCTAATTTTCCCTTCCTCTAGGACAGTGGTCAGGGAACAGGGGTAAATTACCCCAAATTAGGTAAAAATTAAATTCCTGGGGGTAATGGACAGTCGCGCTGCCGAGACACAGCCCTGTCCAGCACGGGGTGGCTCGCGATGTGACGTGCTGACGTCACACCCCCTGCGCTGTGTTCCTGGCCGCCCTGTGCTGTGCTCCTGGCCGCCCTGCGCTGTGCGCCTGGCCGCCCTGCGCTGTGCTCCTGGCCGCCCTGCGCTGTGCTCCTGGCCGCCCTGCGCTGTGCTCCTGGCCGCCCTGCGCTGTGCTCCTGGCCGCCCTGCGCTGTGCTCCTGGCCGCCCTGCGCTGTGTTCATGGCCGCCCTGCGCTGTGCTCCTGGCCGCCCTGCGCTGTGTTCCTGGCCGCCCTGCGCTGTGCTCCTGGCCGCCCTGTGCTGTGTACCTGGCTGTGCTCCTGGCCGCCCTGCGCTGTGTTCCTGGCCGCCCTGCGCTGTGTTCCTGGCCGCCCTGCGCTGTGCTCCTGGCCGCCCTGCGCTGTGTTCCTGGCCGCCCTGCGCTGTGCTCCTGGCCGCCCTGTGCTGTGCTCCTGGCCGCCCTGTGCTGTGTTCCTGGCTGTGCTCCTGGCCGCCCTGCGCTGTGTTCCTGGCCGCCCTGCGCTGTGTTCCTGGCCGCCCTGCGCTGTGCTCCTGGCCGCGGTGTGACACGCTGATGTCACACTGCGCTCTCTCATGCCCACCCGTCCTGCGCTGTCCTGTCCTCCCGCCCGCGGCCTGCCAACCCACACACAGAACTTGAAGTGATCTGTGGCTGACCGCTGACGGAGTTCCGCAGGATCAGACAGTGGCCCACATAGCAGTGGGAAATTCCCACTGACATTACTGAGGTGAGTATGTGCCCATCTGTCTCCTAAAAGTCGTTCGCCCCCCCTCATCCATCTTTCTTACATTCATTCTGGTGTTTTGGGGAGAAAGTGTTAACCCATTCATTGCCAAAAAATAATTGGCGAAAATAATAATAAAAAATTATATATATATATACAGTATCCGCGATAACCAGTATATATGCACACAAGCATTGAAGATCACAGCTGCACACAAGCATTGAAGATCACAGCTGCACACAAGCATTGAAGATCACAGCTGCACACAAGCATTGATCCAAATCCACTCACTGCATATTCTTAAATTCTAAGGAGAAAGTTAAGTGTGTTTCCCATTGTCACAGCACTGGGAGGGGAGATCCGCACTGGAATGGCTAGCGGCTTATTTGACCAATTAAAATCATTTTTATTTAATAATCAATAAGCCCCCACCCAACCCATCGACTCCGTGCATTACTTTCAGGAGTTATCATGTAACAATTTATTATTTATTTATTGTCCATTTCATTTCTGTATTACGTTAATTTGTTGCTATTAATATTAGTGCTTTCCTACTGATGGAGAAAACTGGTCTCTAACCTATCTACTTATGGGCTGGGGTTTTCAGCCGATGTGTCAATTCAGCAGCTGCTGTTTTGACAGTAACAGGAACTTGGCCGACTGCTCAGGAGCGTTGCACGTTTTTATTTTGTGGGAACAATGTTGCTGTCTTCTGTTTAAAAAAAAAAGAAAAAAGAAACCGGTTAGTGCCGCAGGAAAGCAGACAAGTCTAGCGTTTGTTTTACCCAGGAGACAATAGAAGCAGTGAGATGAATGTGTGCACATCGTCTTATGTACTGGGTATGAATAACATTACGTGTTCTTTCTGCTTAATTGGTTTCAGGTCATCACAGTGTGTAAGTCAGTGGTGATCGCAGTGTGTAAGTCAGTGGTGATCAGTGTGTAAGTCGTGGGTGATCAGTGTGTAAGTCAGTGGTGATCAGTGTGTAAGTCGTGGGTGATCAGTGTGTAAGTCAGTGGTGATCGCAGTGTGTAAGTCGTGGGTGATCAGTGTGTAAGTCAGTGGTGATCACAGTGTGTAAGTCGGTGGTGATCAGTGTGTAAGTCGTTGGTGATCAGTGTGTAAGTCGTGGGTGATCAAGTGTGTAAGTCAGTGGTGATCAGTGTGTAAGTCAGTGGTGATCAGTGTGTAAGTCGGTGGTGATCAGTGTGTAAGTCGTGGGTGATCAGTGTGTAAGTCAGTGGTGATCAGTGTGTAAGTCGGTGGTGATCAGTGTGTAAGTCGTGGGTGATCAGTGTGTAAGTCAGTGGTGATCGCAGTGTGTAAGTCAGTGCTAATCGCAGTGTGTAAGTCAGGGGTGATCACAGTGTGTAAGTCGTGGGTGATCAGTGTGTAAGTCGGTGGTGATCAGTGTGTAAGTCGTTGGTGATCGCAGTGTGTAAGTCAGTGGTGATCAGTGTGTAAGTCGGTGGTGATCGCAGTGTGTAAGTCGTTGGTGATCGCAGTGTGTAAGTCGGTGGTGATCACAGTGTGTAAGTCGTGGGTGATCAGTGTGTAAGTCGGTGGTGATCAGTGTGTAAGTCGTTGGTGATCGCAGTGTGTAAGTCAGTGGTGATCAGTGTGTAAGTCGGTGGTGATCGCAGTGTGTAAGTCGTTGGTGATCGCAGTGTGTAAGTCGGTGGTGATCGCAGTGTGTAAGTCAGTGGTGATCAGTGTGTAAGTCGGTGGTGATCGCAGTGTATAAGTCGGTGGTGATCGCAGTGTGTAAGTCGGTGGTGATCGCAGTGTGTAAGTCGGTGGTGATCGCACTGTGTAAGTCGATGGTGATCGCAGTGTGTAAGTCAGTGGTGATCTCAGTGTGTAAGTCGGTGGTGATCGCAGTGTGTAAGTCGGTGGTGATCTCAGTGTGTAAGTCGGTGGTGATCGCAGTGTGTAAGTCGGTGGTGATCGCAGTGTGTAAGTCAGTGGTGATCAGTGTGTAAGTCGGTGGTGATCGCAGTGTGTAAGTCAGTGGTGATCTCAGTGTGTAAGTCGGTGGTGATCACAGTGTGTAAGTCGGTGGTGATCGCAGTGTGTAAGTCGGTGGTGATCTCAGTGTGTAAGTCAGTGGTGATCTCAGTGTGTAAGTCAGTGGTGATCAGTGTGTAAGTCGGTGGTGATCGCAGTGTGTAAGTTGGTGGTGATCACAGTGTGTAAGTCGGTGGTGATCAGTGTGTAAGTCGGTGGTGATCGCAGTGTGTAAGTCAGTGGTGATCACAGTGTGTAAGTCAGTGGTAATCGCAGTGTGTAAGTCAGGGGTGATCACAGTGTGTAAGTCGTGGGTGATCAGTGTGTAAGTCGGTGGTGATCAGTGTGTAAGTCGTTGGTGATCGCAGTGTGTAAGTCAGTGGTGATCTCAGTGTGTAAGTCAGTGGTGATCAGTGTGTAAGTCGGTGGTGATCGCAGTGTGTAAGTTGGTGGTGATCACTGTGTAAGTCGTTGGTGATCGCAGTGTGTAAGTCAGTGGTGATCGCAGTGTATAAGTCGGTGGTGATCACAGTGTGTAAGTCGTTGGTGATCGCAGTGTGTAAGTCGGTGGTGATCGCAGTGTGTAAGTCGTTGGTGATCGCAGTGTGTAAGTCAGTGGTGATCAGTGTGTAAGTCGGTGGTGATCGCAGTGTATAAGTCGGTGGTGATCGCAGTGTGTAAGTCGGTGGTGATCTCAGTGTGTAAGTCAGTGGTGATCTCAGTGTGTAAGTCAGTGGTGATCAGTGTGTAAGTCGGTGGTGATCGCAGTGTGTAAGTTGGTGGTGATCACAGTGTGTAAGTCGGTGGTGATCGCAGTGTGTAAGTCAGTGGTGATCGCAGTGTGTAAGTCGGTGGTGATCGCAGTGTGTAAGTCGGTGGTGATCTCAGTGTGTAAGTCGGTGGTGATCAGTGTGTAAGTCAGTGGTGATCAGTGTGTAAGTCAGTGGTGATCGCAGTGTGTAAGTCGGTGGTGATCACAGTGTGTAAGTCGGTGGTGATCAGTGTGTAAGTCGGTGGTGATCAGTGTGTAAGTCGGTGGTGATCGCAGTGTGTAAGTTGGTGGTGATCGCAGTGTGTAAGTCGGTGGTGATCGCAGTGTGTAAGTCGGTGGTGATCTCAGTGTGTAAGTCGGTGGTGATCAGTGTGTAAGTCAGTGGTGATCAGTGTGTAAGTCGGTGGTGATCGCAGTGTGTAAGTTGGTGGTGATCACAGTGTGTAAGTCAGTGGTGATCAGTGTGTAAGTCGGTGGTGATCGCAGTGTGTAAGTCGGTGGTGATCGCAGTGTGTAAGTCGGTGGTGATCATCGCAGTGTGTAAGTCAGTGGTGATCAGTGTGTAAGTCGGTGGTGATCACAGTGTGTAAGTCAGTGGTGATCAGTGTGTAAGTCGGTGGTGATCACAGTGTATAAGTTGGTGGTGATCACAGTGTGTAAGTCGTTGGTGATCGCAGTGTGTAAGTCGGTGGTGATCGCAGTGTGTAAGTCGGTGGTGATCGCAGTGAGTAAGTCGGTGGTGATTGCAGTGTGTAAGTCGATGGTGATCGCAGTGTGTAAGTCAGTGGTAATCGCAGTGTGTAAGTCAGGGGTGATCACAGTGTGTAAGTCGTGGGTGATCAGTGTGTAAGTCGGTGTTGATCAGTGTGTAAGTCGGTGGTGATCAGTGTGTAAGTCGGTGGTGATCAGTGTGTAAGTCGGTGGTGATCAGTGTGTAAGTCGGTGGTGATCAGTGTGTAAGTCGGTGGTGATCGCAGTGTGTAAATTGGTGGTGATCGCAGTGTGTAAGTCGGTGGTGATACTAGTGTGTAAGTCAGTGGTGATCTCAGTGGGTAAGTCGGTGGTGATCAGTGTGTAAGTCAGTGGTGATCAGTGTGTAAGTCGGTGGTGATCGCAGTGTGTAAGTCGGTGGTGATCCCAGTGTGTAAGTCAGTGGTGATCAGTGTGTAAGTCAGTGGTAATCAGTGTGTAAGTCGGTGGTGATCGCAGTGTGTAAGTCGGTGGTGATCGCAGTGTGTAAGTCAGTGGTGATCAGTGTGTAAGTCGGTGGTGATCAGTGTGTAAGTCAGTGGTGATCAGTGTGTAAGTCGGTGGTGATTGCAGTGTGTAAGTCGGTGGTGATCGCAGTGTGTAAGTCGGTGGTGATCGCAGTGTATAAGTCGGTGGTGATCGCAGTGTGTAAGTCGGTGGTGATCGCAGTGTGTAAGTCGGTGGTGATCGCAGTGTGTAAGTCGGTGGTGATCAGTGTGTAAGTCGGTGGTGATCGCAGTGTGTAAGTCGGTGGTGATCGCAGTGTGTAAGTCGGTGGTGATCACAGTGTGTAAGTCAGTGGCGATCGCAGTGTGTAAGTCAGTGGCGATCGCAGTGTGTAAGTCAGTGGCGATCGCAGTGTGTAAGTCAGTGGCGATCGCAGTGTGTAAGTCAGTGGCGATTGCAGTGTGTAAGTCAGTGGTGATCACAGTGTAAAAGTCAGTGGTGATCACAGTGTGTAAGTCAGTGGTGATTGCAGTGTGTAAGTTGGTGGCGATCGCAATGTGTAAGTCGGTGGCGATCGCAGTGTGTAAGTCGGTGGCGATCGCAGTGTGTAAGTCAGTGGCGATCGCAGTGTGTAAGTCAGTGGCGATCGCAGTGTGTAAGTCAGTGGTGATCACAGTGTAAAAGTCAGTGGTGATCACGGTGTGTAAGTCAGTGGTGATCGCAGTGTGTAAGTCGGTGGTGATCGCAGTGTGTAAGTCAGTGGTGATCACAGTGTAAAAGTCAGTGGTGATCACAGTGTGTAAGTCAGTGGTGATCGCAGTGTGTAAGTCAGTGGCGATCGCAGTGTGTAAGTCAGTGGCGATTGCAGTGTGTAAGTCAGTGGCGATTGCAGTGTGTAAGTCAGTGGTGATCACAGTGTAAAAGTCAGTGGTGATCACAGTGTGTAAGTCAGTGGTGATCGCAGTGTGTAAGTCGGTGGTGATCGCAGTATGTAAGTCGGTGGTGACTACTGGTGTGTTTCTGGACACTTACTGTAAGAGGTCTTTACAGGGGCTTTTCATTTTGACAGGTGCCCCCATAATTAATACATACTTATCTTGCTTTATAAAGAAAATAAAACCTATATGTGATCGATGCTATAAATTACTATCCTTCCTGAGGAGTCCATACAGTTTCTGGCGTAATCTAATGTACATAAAATGAAATGTAATATATATAATACACTATACTATATATAATGTATATATAAAACATTTCTCTGAATATATGGAACTGTCAGTATTGCTCGGTAGTAGCGTCGTAAACAACTTATTAAGTACCAGTGGTAACAAGGACAATAAAAGGCACTTTTGAATTAAATCCTATGGTTAATTGGTAGCCTATAGCCAATCAGCTAAGGCTCACTGCCCCACGCACTGCTCCACGCACTGCTCACTACCCCACGCACTGCTCACTGCCCCACACACTGCTCACTGCCCCACACACTGCTCACTACCCCACGCACTGCTCTCTACCCCACGCACTGCTCATTGCCCCACACACTGCTCATTGCCCCACGCACTGCTCACTACCCCACACACTGCTCACTGCCCCACGCACTGCACACTACCCCACACACTGCTCACTGCCCCACGCACTGCTCACTACCCCACACATTGCTCACTGCCCCGCACACTGCTCACTACACCACACACTGCTCACTGCCCTACATACTGCTCACTACCCCACACACTGCTCACTGCACTGCTCACTGCCCCACACACTGCTTACTACCCCACACATTGCTCACTGCCCCGCACACTGCTTACTACACCACACACTGCTCACTGCCCTACATACTGCTCACTACCCCACACACTGCTCACTGCCCCACGCACTGCTCACTGCCCCGCACACTGCTTACTGCCCCGCACACTGCTCACTACACCACACACTGCTCACTACCCTACACACTGCTCACTGCTCCACGCATTGCTCACTATCCCGCACACTGCTCACTACACCACACACTGCTCACTACACTACACACTGCTCACTGCCCTACACACTGCTCACTACCCCACACACTGCTCACTGACCCACGCACTGCTCACTACACCACACACTGCTCACTGCCCTACACACTGCTGACTGCTCCACGCATTGCTCACTGCTCCACGCATTGCTCACTACCCCACACACTGCTCACTGCCCCACGCACTGCTCACTGCCCCACGCACTGCTCACTGCCCCACGCACTGCTCACTACCCCACACACTGCTCACTGCCCCACACACTGCTCACTGCCCCACGCACTGCTCACTGCCCCACGCACTGCTCACTGCCCCGCTCACTGCTCCACGCACTGCTCAATGATCCACGCACTGCTCACTACACCACACACTGCTCACTGCCCCACGCACTGCTCACTGCCCCACGCACTGCTCACTGCTCCACGCACTGCTCACTGCCCCACGAACCACTGCCCCACGCACTGCTCACTGCCCCGCACACTGCTCACTACACGACACACTGCTCACTGCCCCACGCACTGCTCACTGCCCCACGCACTGCTCACTACACCGCCCCGCACACTGCTCACTACACCACACACTGCTCACTGCCCCATGCACTGCTCACTGCCACACGCACTGCTTTCTACCCCGCACACTGTTCACTGCCCTACACACTGCTCACTGCTCCACGCACTACTCACTGCCCCACGCACTGCTCACTACCCCACGCACTTCTCACTACCCCGCACACTGCTCACTACACCGCCCCGCACACTGCTCACTACACCACACACTGCTCACTGCCCCACGCACTGCTCACTACCCCACGCACTGCTCCCTACCCTGCACACTGCTCACTACCCCGCACACTGCTCACTGCCCCACGCACTGCTCACTGGCCCACGCACTGCTCACTGCCCCGCACACTGCTCACTACACCACACACTGCTCACTGCTCCACGCATTGCTCACTATCCCGCACACTGCTCACTACACCACACACTGCTCACTACACTGCTCACTGCCCTACACACTGCTCACTACCCCACACACTGCTCACTGACCCACGCACTGCTCACTACACCACACACTGCTCACTGCCCTACACACTGCTCAATGCTCCACGCATTGCTCACTGCTCCACGCATTGCTCACTACCCCACACACTGCTCACTGCCCCACGCACTGCTCACTGCCCCACGCACTGCTCACTGCCCCACGCACTGCTCACTACCCCACACACTGCTCACTGCACCACACACTGCTCACTGCCGCACGCACTGCTCACTGCCCCACGCACTGCTCACTGCCCCGCTCACTGCTCCACGCACTGCTCAATGATCCACGCACTGCTCACTACACCACACACTGCTCACTGCCCCACGCACTGCTCACTGCCCCACGCACTGCTCACTGCTCCACGCACTGCTCACTGCCCCACGAACCACCCACGCACTGCTCACTGCCCCGCACACTGCTCACTACACGACACACTGCTCACTGCCCCACACACTGCTCACTGCCCCACGCACTGCTCACTACACCGCCCCGCACACTGCTCACTACACCACACACTGCTCACTGCCCCATGCACTGCTCACTGCCCCACGCACTGCTCACTACCCCGCACACTGCTCACTGCCCTACACACTGCTCACTGCTCCACGCACTACTCACTGCCCCACGCACTGCTCACTACCCCACGCACTTCTCACTACCCCGCACACTGCTCACTACACCGCCCTGCACACTGCTCACTACACCACACACTGCTCACTGCCCCACGCACTGCTCACTACCCCACGCACTACTCCCTACCCTGCACACTGCTCACTACCCCGCACACTGCTCACTGCCCCACGCACTGCTCACTGGCCCACGCACTGCTCACTGCCCCACGCACTGCTCACTACCCCACGCACTGCTCACTGCCCTTTGCACTGCTCACTGCCCCACGCACTGCTCACTACCCCGCACACTGCTCACTACCCCACGTACTGCTCACTACCCTATGCACTGATCACTACACCACACACTGCTCATTGTCCCACACACTGCTCACTACGCCACACACTGCTCACTGCCCCACGCACTGATCACTACACCACACACTGCTCACTACGCCACACACTGCTCACTGTGTGATCGCAGTGCTCACTACCCCACGCACTGCTCACTGCCCCACACACTGCTCACTGCCCCACGCACTGCTCACTGCCCCACACACTGCTTACTACACCACACACTGCTCACTGCCCTACATACTGCTCACTACCCCACACACTGCTCACTGCCCCACGCACTGCTCACTGCCCCGCACACTGCTTACTGCCCCGCACACTGCTCACTACACCACACACTGCTCACTACCCTACACACTGCTCACTGCTCCACGCATTGCTCACTATCCCGCACACTGCTCACTACACCACACACTGCTCACTACACTACACACTGCTCACTGCCCTACACACTGCTCACTACCCCACACACTGCTCACTGACCCACGCACTGCTCACTACACCACACACTGCTCACTGCCCTACACACTGCTGACTGCTCCACGCATTGCTCACTGCTCCACGCATTGCTCACTACCCCACACACTGCTCACTGCCCCACGCACTGCTCACTGCCCCACACACTGCTTACTACCCCACACATTGCTCACTGCCCCGCACACTGCTTACTACACCACACACTGCTCACTGCCCTACATACTGCTCACTACCCCACACACTGCTCACTGCCCCACGCACTGCTCACTGCCCCGCACACTGCTTACTGCCCCGCACACTGCTCACTACACCACACACTGCTCACTACCCTACACACTGCTCACTGCTCCACGCATTGCTCACTATCCCGCACACTGCTCACTACACCACACACTGCTCACTACACTACACACTGCTCACTGCCCTACACACTGCTCACTACCCCACACACTGCTCACTGACCCACGCACTGCTCACTACACCACACACTGCTCACTGCCCTACACACTGCTGACTGCTCCACGCATTGCTCACTGCTCCACGCATTGCTCACTACCCCACACACTGCTCACTGCCCCACGCACTGCTCACTGCCCCACGCACTGCTCACTGTCCCACGCACTGCTCACTACCCCACACACTGCTCACTGCCCCACGCACTGCTCACTGCCCCACGCACTGCTCACTGCTCCACGCACTGCTCACTGCCCCACGAACCACTGCCCCACGCACTGCTCACTGCCCCGCACACTGCTCACTACACGACACACTGCTCACTGCCCCACGCACTGCTCACTGCCCCACGCACTGCTCACTACACCGCCCTGCACACTGCTCACTACACCACACACTGCTCACTGCCCCATGCACTGCTCACTGCCACACGCACTGCTCTCTACCCCGCACACTGTTCACTGCCCTACACACTGCTCACTGCTCCACGCACTACTCACTGCCCCACGCACTGCTCACTACCCCACGCACTTCTCACTACCCCGCACACTGCTCACTACACCGCCCCGCACACTGCTCACTACACCACACACTGCTCTCTGCCCCACGCACTGCTCACTACCCCACGCACTGCTCCCTACCCTGCACACTGCTCACTACCCCGCACACTGCTCACTGCCCCACGCACTGCTCACTGGCCCACGCACTGCTCACTGCCCCGCACACTGCTCACTACACCACACACTGCTCACTACCCTACACACTGCTCACTGCTCCACGCATTGCTCACTATCCCGCACACTGCTCACTACACCACACACTGCTCACTACACTACACACTGCTCACTGCCCTACACACTGCTCACTACCCCACACACTGCTCACTGACCCACGCACTGCTCACTACACCACACACTGCTCACTGCCCTACACACTGCTCACTGCTCCACGCATTGCTCACTGCTCCACGCATTGCTCACTACCCCACACACTGCTCACTGCCCCACGCACTGCTCACTGCCCCACGCACTGCTCACTGCCCCACGCACTGCTCACTACCCCACACACTGCTCACTGCACCACACACTGCTCACTGCCGCACGCACTGCTCACTGCCCCACGCACTGCTCACTGCCCCGCTCACTGCTCCACGCACTGCTCAATGATCCACGCACTGCTCACTACACCACACACTGCTCACTGCCCCACGCACTGCTCACTGCCCCACGCACTGCTCCACGCACTGCTCACTGCCCCACGAACCACCCACGCACTGCTCACTGCCCCGCACACTGCTCACTACACGACACACTGCTCACTGCCCCACACACTGCTCACTGCCCCACGCACTGCTCACTACACCGCCCCGCACACTGCTCACTACACCACACACTGCTCACTGCCCCATGCACTGCTCACTGCCCCACGCACTGCTCACTACCCCGCACACTGCTCACTGCCCTACACACTGCTCACTGCTCCACGCACTACTCACTGCCCCACGCACTGCTCACTACCCCACGCACTTCTCACTACCCCGCACACTGCTCACTACACCGCCCTGCACACTGCTCACTACACCACACACTGCTCACTGCCCCACGCACTGCTCACTACCCCACGCACTACTCTCTACCCTGCACACTGCTCACTACCCCGCACACTGCTCACTGCCCCACGCACTGCTCACTGGCCCACGCACTGCTCACTGCCCCACGCACTGCTCACTACCCCACGCACTGCTCACTGCCCTTTGCACTGCTCACTGCCCCACGCACTGCTCACTACCCCGCACACTGCTCACTACCCCACGTACTGCTCACTACCCTATGCACTGATCACTACACCACACACTGCTCATTGTCCCACACACTGCTCACTACGCCACACACTGCTCACTGCCCCACGCACTGATCACTACACCACACACTGCTCACTACGCCACACACTGCTCACTGTGTGATCGCAGTGCTCACTACCCCACGCACTGCTCACTGCCCCACACACTGCTCACTGCCCCACGCACTGCTCACTGCCCCACACACTGCTTACTACCCCACACATTGCTCACTGCCCCGCACACTGCTCACTACACCACACACTGCTCACTGCCCTACATACTGCTCACTACCCCACACACTGCTCACTGCCCCACGCACTGCTCACTGCCCCGCACACTGCTTACTGCCCCGCACACTGCTCACTACACCACACACTGCTCACTACCCTACACACTGCTCACTGCTCCACGCATTGCTCACTATCCCGCACACTGCTCACTACACCACACACTGCTCACTACACCACACACTGCTCACTACACTACACACTGCTCACTACCCCACACACTGCTCACTGACCCACGCACTGCTCACTACACCACACACTGCTCACTGCCCTACACACTGCTCACTGCCCTACACACTGCTCACTGCTCCACGCATTGCTCACTACCCCACACACTGCTCACTGCCCCACGCACTGCTCACTGCCCCACGCACTGCTCACTACCCCACACACTGCTCACTGCACCACACACTGCTCACTGCCCTACACACTGCTCACTGCCCTACACACTGCTCACTGCTCCACGCATTGCTCACTACCCCACACACTGCTCACTGCCACACGCACTGCTCACTGCCCCACGCACTGCTCACTACCCCACACACTGCTCACTGCACCACACACTGCTCACTGCCCCACACACTGCTCACTGCCCCACACACTGCTCACTGCCCCACGCACTGCTCACTGCCCCGCACACTGCTTACTGCCCCGCACACTGCTCACTACACCACACACTGCTCACTACCCTACACACTGCTCACTGCTCCACGCATTGCTCACTATCCCGCACACTGCTCACTACACCACACACTGCTCACTACACCACACACTGCTCACTACACTACACATTGCTCACTGCCCTACACACTGCTCACTACCCCACACACTGCTCACTGACCCACGCACTGCTCACTACACCACACACTGCTCACTGCCCTACACACTGCTCACTGCCCTACACACTGCTCACTGCTCCACGCATTGCTCGCTGCTCCACGCATTGCTCACTACCCCACACACTGCTCACTGCCCCACGCACTACTCACTGCCCCACGCACTGCTCACTACCCCACACACTGCTCACTGCACCACACACTGCTCACTGCCCCACGCACTGCTCACTGCCCCGCTCACTGCTCCACGCACTGCTCAATGATCCACGCACTGCTCACTACACCACATACTGCTCACTGCCCCACGCACTGCTCACTGCTCCACGCACTGCTCACTGCCCCACGAACCACTGCCCCACGCACTGATCACTGCCCCGCACACTGCTCACTACACGACACACTGCTCACTGCCCCACGCACTGCTCACTGCCCCACGCACTGCTCACTACACCGCCCCGCACACTGCTCACTACACCACACACTGCTCATTGCCCCATGCACTGCTCACTGCCCCACGCACTGCTCACTACCCCGCACACTGCTCACTGCCCTACACACTGCTCACTGCTCCACGCACTACTCACTGCCCCACGCACTGCTCACTACCCCACGCACTTCTCACTACCCCGCACACTGCTCACTACACCGCCCCGCACACTGCTCACTACACCACACACTGCTCACTGCCCCATGCACTGCTCACTACCCCACGCACTGCTCCCTACCCTGCACACTGCTCACTACCCCGCACACTGCTCACTGCCCCACGCACTGCTCACTGCCATACGCACTGCTCACTGCCCCACCCACTGCTCACTGCCCCACGCACTGCTCACTACCCCACGCACTGCTCACTGCCTTTTGCACTGCTCACTGCCCCACGCACTGCTCACTACCCTGCACACTGCTCACTACCCCACGTACTGCTCACTACCCTATGCACTGATCACTACACCACACACTGCTCATTGTCCCACACACTGCTCACTACGCCACACACTGCTCACTGCCCCACGCACTGATCACTACACCACACACTGCTCACTATGCCACACACTGCTCACTGCCCCACGCACTGCTCATTACCCCACGCACTACTCACTTCCCCTGCATACTGCTCACTACCCCATGCACTGTTCACTACTTCATGCACTGCTCATTACCCCACGCACTGATCACTACCCAACACACTGCTCACTGCCCCACACACTGCTCACTGCCCCACACACTGTTCACTACTTCATGCACTGCTCATTACCCCACGCACTGCTCACTGCCCCACGCACTGCTCACTACCCCACGCACTGCTCACTACCCCACGCACTGCTCACTACCCCACGCACTGCTCACTACCCCACGCACTAGGCCCCATAGGATGCACTATATGCAAATTTTTCCTTGCAGATCCTGAGGCTGTGCACCCTTGGGAGCTTAATACGTAGGGAAACCCATTTATTCCGGCACATAACGCTGAATCCATAAAATGAGTTACCTGCGGGTTTGCTGCAATAAAATTGAATAGCCCCAATTGTTAAGTGCAGAGTATTACATGTGCAGTAATTTAATCTTCCCCTACTATCTATTATTTAGCTATATAGTACTGCACCACAACACTAATTTCAGCACTGGTAGTCTTGTACCACACCTAAATATCACCTGATTGTCCGATATTTATCATTTTTCATCCACATGTTGAAACTTAAATGACTTTCTCTGAAGCACTGCTGCAATATGCTGTTTATACAGTAGCAGACATGATTGTCACATAAAATATATAGCAGACCCCCTCTGTGATCCATATGTCAGGGTCCTGCTGTCAGTGACAGCTGCTGAGATGCGGAATCGGAGACATCACGCTGTGTATCGGGCTCTGCGCCAGGTTTACGGTACGTTAGACAACCCAGGTACACTTACACCCACCCAAGTCTTAGGAACATGGAAAGTGTTTTGGACACAATCGTATAATAAGCGGTCAATGAAGTAACCGCCCATCCGCTAAAGATGTAATGCGTCTGATTAATACGGGCGATCGTCTTTCTCCGCAGGTAACGGTCCATGCAGAGTCAGCCTCAGTTTGCATTTGCGCAAAAGCGCCCTTACCGTGCTCGGTTTGCATTTGCGCAGCCCTTTACTCCACCATTACACCTCTCTAAGCATAAGGAGGTGCAAGTTCCAGATCTCATAATGTCCATTGAAAAACATGCTTTATGTCAGGAATAAATACTTTTTATTACATTTATTTTTTTTGTTTTATGTTATCTGATTAATGCCAGCTATTGGCCATTTATCCCTATAATAAATATCGGTATGCAGGCAACGGTAACAATATTGACTGTCATTACGTTGCAACCAGAAGTCAACAGCAAAAAAAAAACATGAACAGAATATCAACATATGAAATGTCAGCATTAGGGTTAGGGATAGACATTCATCAGTGTCGACATGCATGGTCAATGTTGACATAACAAATATTTCAACATTTTTATGTCGACATGTGATGACTGTTGACCTAATATTCCAAACCCTAAGTGTCAGCCATCAGCCAAACGATCCCTAACCAATAGATTACACACAGATTGCATCATCACGCCAAATCAAAAACCCATTAGGTGACCCTGTTACCCCACTTATGTCATCATGTGGGATTGTGTCAGAGCTGCTGTTATATTGTGAGAGTATTATCACACATCTTGATGACTGGCGGGCGGCATAACGCAGAGGATTATGGGACGGAAATACAATGGAACTCTGCAGATCTGGGGTACCTGCTTTATAGAAGTTATTGCTGCAACGAATATAATTATACATGTTGTTTCTTAATGAGTACATAAGATAAAGAAACACAGTGTAAGTAGGTAACACTGGCCGTAGACTAGATGGAGGGGATCTGACCAAACTGGTAAAGTGGCCGAGCGATGCAGCAATAATTGCCGTGCCTCCATACACTGCATGATGTATGGACGTGTTCTTCACCTAACGACTTAGAATTGGTAGAATGGCAGCCAGAAGGCTGCGGTCAGGATCCCGGCAGTCGCAATACAGACGCCGGAATCCTGACAATGCTCGGAATGCCGGTTCAAGCATGTTTAACAATCAGATTAAATGATCCCATAGTTTTTCTGCTGGTTTTAGCCGTATTCAAGTGTTGAATGATTTGGTTTGTTTTTCTTTCTCATTATTAATATTATTATTATTATTATTATTATTAAGCCCTTCGGTGGTGACTTTTTGGAATTTGGTCACACCTCCCAGGGTGGGTTTTTAATTTTTTTTTGCCTGCGCGTTGCTAGGGGTTTTATGCACGTTGCCAGGGGTTTCATGCGCTGTGTCATGCTTTTTGCCAGGTGTTTTATGCTCTGATCCATGCTCGTTGCCTTAGGGAATGCTCATTGCCTAGGGGTAGCTAGGGATGGCCATTGACCATCGATTAGTCAAAATTATCGATGGTCTATGACCGATGTCAAATACTTTTACCATCGATGGGGGAGAACCAGATGGTTTTCCACCATCGATGGTTCATTGCTACCAAATTGGGGGGGTTTTCCCTCAAAGTTTCAGGGCACAGAGCTTAGCTCCGCCCCCTGACACCCACTAAGCCACACACCCTGGTTTGTACTGTAAAGCAGGGATGACCATCCATTCCAGGGATCCATTCCAGATGGTTTTACACCGTCGAGGTTATCCGTTGATGGTGACCATCTATGGATAACCCACCGATGGCCATCCCTAGGGGGTAGCACTAAAATCCTCTCTCCCCCACCTCCCTTGTACTCTGCTTGGCTGGCGGAGTTTTACGGAATGACTTCGAAAGTCCACCGGCCGAGCGAGTGTGAGAAGGAAGGAGGGTGAGCAGTGGCATGCCCCGGAAAATTTCCAGGGTAGCCAGTCTGCCCAGTGCAGCTGGCCCCGGAAATTTTCCGTGCATACCACTGAAGCGGTTAATACATTTTTATTATTAAATATTTTTTATTATTATTATTATTATTTAATTTTATTATGTTTGAACCAACAATTTTCATTCTGTGACAAATCCATATGCAGAAAGACAGTGGAATATCCGTCCTCCCTTAGAACACTTTGGCATTATGGGTAAGTGTGGCATATTAATATTTACCCATTAGAAATCTGCTGCAGGGCATCTGTTTGCACTGTTCACAATACGCCCCTGTGAAAACTGTGCACAGCTTGTGCCAGGATGTTTACTCCGATAACGTTATTTACCTTATGACCTCTCCTCCCTCTGTCCAGACATTGGGATGGGATGGCTTATCAGACATTTATTTGGAAAACGCTCCGCTGACAGAGTTTCTGCTCTGATTGAAAACGTCTTTGTTCTCTGCATTATTTTATTTTTGCATTTCAGTCAAAAGGCGAATTAAACGTTATGTCTATTAAGGCTGTTTGTGTGGGCGTTTATGCCCTACCATGTATAATATGCTGAATCATAAAGATGCTGTATAGTATTCGGGTCAATTAGGTGGCTGCATAATATACTGAATGTTCAGGGGCCTTATACAGGTGTGTCCATATACCTATCCTCAAATCACACCAAATAGCTCAGTGGACTTTGCAACTTAGCCGCACCGCCATGCAGCTTTTTCTTAAAATCTGCATTTTAACCTGCGACTTTATACCGAGTCCTTTGTGAAAAAATTATTAATAATAAATACCTGGTACACCATGAGCAAATTAAGACGCAAAATTCAGGAAGAAGTGCACAATCGTTATATTTAATCTGTGACTTTATACCAATTCCTGTGCAACAAAAATACAGTACCTATGATACAAACCTAGTGCACTATATTAAAGTTTTATGCTACTATGGGGTGTATTCAATTAGTGTCTGATCGTCCCCGACGGAGAGGATCCGACACTTCACTATTCAATTTGCAGGCATTTCCGACATGGTTTTTGCCTGTTTTCGACAATGCCGATCCGACTTTTATTTTACAGTCGAGTTGGCATTGTCGAAAACGGGCCAAAAACCTGTCTGAAATGCCCGCAAATTTGACAAAATACACGGATCTGCGGCTAATCTGCCAATCCACGTGTTTTCCAACAAGTCGGAAAAACGGCACTGGACTTGAATAGGTCAAATCCAGATTCGACCTAAAGAAGTCGGAAAGTGAAGTTTTTCTGACTTGTCGGAAATTCCGACAACAACTGAATAGACCCCTAAGACGCAAAATTAGGGAAAAGACACGCAATCATGGAAATCGCTGCAGGCGGTGGAATGTATGAGTTGCACCGTATGGCGCAAAAACATCTGTAATAAGGTGGGGGCTGAATAATATGCTGGATAATCAATGACTTTATATAATAAGGTTGGGAGGGGCTTGGTAATCAGGGGCTTTATAATAAGGTGGGGGCTGGATAATCAGGGGCTTTATAATAAGTAGAGATGTGCACTTGAAATTTTTCGGGTTTTGTGTTTTGGTTTTGGGTTCGGTTCCGCGGCCGTGTTTTGGGTTCGACCGCGTTTTGGCAAAACCTCACCGAATTTTTTTTGTCGGATTCGGGTGTGTTTTGGATTCGGGTGTTTTTTTTTTAAAAACACTAAAAAACAGCTTAAATCATAGAATTTGGGGGTCATTTTGATCCCAAAGTATTATTAACCTCAAAAACCATAATTTCCACTCATTTTCAGTCTATTCTGAATACCTCACACCTCACAATATTATTTTTAGTCCTAAAATTTGCACCTAGGTCGCTGGATGACTAAGCTAAGCGACCCTAGTGGCCGACACAAACACCGTGCCCATCTAGGAGTGGCACTGCAGTGTCACGCAGGATGGCCCTTCCAAAAAACCCTCCCCAAACAGCACATGACGCAAAGAAAAAAAGAGGCGCAATGAGGTAGCTGTGTGAGTAAGATAAGCGACCCTAGTGGCCGACACAAACACCGTGCCCATCTAGGAGTGGCACTGCAGTGTCACGCAGGATGGCCCTTCCAAACAACCCTCCCCAAACAGCACATGACGCAAAGAAAAAAAGAGGCGCAATGAGGTAGCTGTGTGAGTAAGATAAACGACCCTAGTGGCCGACACAAACACCGGGCCCATCTAGGAGTGGCACTGCAGTGTCACGCAGGATGGCCCTTCCAAAAAACCCTCCCCAAACAGCACATGACGCAAAGAAAAAAAGAGGCGCAATGAGGTAGCTGTGTGAGTAAGATAAGCGACCCTAGTGGCCGACACAAACACCGTGCCCATCTAGGAGTGGCACTGCAGTGTCACGCAGGATGGCCCTTCCAAAAAACCCTCCCCAAACAGCACATGACGCAAAGAAAAAAAGAGGCGCAATGAGGTAGCTGTGTGAGTAAGATAAGCGACCCTAGTGGCCGACACAAACACCGGGCCCATCTAGGAGTGGCACTGCAGTGTCACGCAGGATGGCCCTTCCAAAAAACCCTCCCCAAACAGCACATGACGCAAAGAAAAAAAGAGGCGCAATGAGGTAGCTGTGTGAGTAAGATAAGCGACCCTAGTGGCCGACACAAACACCGGGCCCATCTAGGAGTGGCACTGCAGTGTCACGCAGGATGGCCCTTCCAAAAAACCCTCCCCAAACAGCACATGACGCAAAGAAAAAAAGAGGCGCAATGAGGTAGCTGTGTGAGTAAGATAAGCGACCCTAGTGGCCGACACAAACACCGTGCCCATCTAGGAGTGGCACTGCAGTGTCACGCAGGATGGCCCTTCCAAAAAACCCTCCCCAAACAGCACATGACGCAAAGAAAAAAAGAGGCGCAATGAGGTAGCTGTGTGAGTAAGATAAGCGACCCAAGTGGCCGACACAAACACCGGGCCCATCTAGGAGTGGCAGTGCAGTGTCACGCAGGATGGCCCTTCCAAAAAACATTCCACAAACAGCACATGACGCAAAGAAAAATTAAAGAAAAAAGAGGTGCAAGATGGAATTGTCCTTGGGCCCTCCCACCCACCCTTATGTTGTATAAATAGGACATGCACACTTTAACCAACCCATCATTTCAGTGACAGGGTCTGCCACACGACTGTGACTGAAATGACGGGTTGGTTTGGACCCCCACCAAAAAAGAAGCAATTAATCTCTCCTTGCACAAACTGGCTCTACAGAGGCAAGATGTCCACCTCATCATCATCCTCCGATATATCACCGTGTACATCCCCCTCCTCACAGATTATCAATTCGTCCCCACTGGAATCCACCATCTCAGCTCCCTGTGTACTTTGTGGAGGCAATTGCTGCTGGTCAATGTCTCCACGGAGGAATTGATTATAATTCATTTTAATGAACATCATCTTCTCCACATTTTCTGGATGTAACCTCGTACGCCGATTGCTGACAAGGTGAGCGGCGGCACTAAACACTCTTTCGGAGTACACACTTGTGGGAGGGCAACTTAGGTAGAATAAAGCCAGTTTGTGCAAGGGCCTCCAAATTGCCTCTTTTTCCTGCCAGTATAAGTACGGACTGTGTGACGTGCCTACTTGGATGCGGTCACTCATATAATCCTCCACCATTCTTTCAATGGTGAGAGAATCATATGCAGTGACAGTAGACGACATGTCCGTAATCGTTGTCAGGTCCTTCAGTCCGGACCAGATGTCAGCATCAGCAGTCGCTCCAGACTGCCCTGCATCACCGCCAGCGGGTGGGCTCGGAATTCTGAGCCTTTTCCTCGCACCCCCAGTTGCGGGAGAATGTGAAGGAGGAGATGTTGACAGGTCGCGTTCCGCTTGACTTGACAATTTTCTCACCAGCAGGTCTTTCAACCCCAGCAGACTTGTGTCTGCCGGAAAGAGAGATCCAAGGTAGGCTTTAAATCTAGGATCGAGCACGGTGGCCAAAATGTAGTGCTCTGATTTCAACAGATTGACCACCCGTGAATCCTTGTTAAGCGAATTAAGGGCTCCATCCACAAGTCCCACATGCCTAGCGGAATCGCTCCGTGTTAGCTCCTCCTTCAATGTCTCCAGCTTCTTCTGCAAAAGCCTGATGAGGGGAATGACCTGACTCAGGCTGGCAGTGTCTGAACTGACTTCACGTGTGGCAAGTTCAAAGGGCATCAGAACCTTGCACAACGTTGAAATCATTCTCCACTGCGCTTGAGACAGGTGCATTCCACCTCCTATATCGTGCTCAATTGTATAGGCTTGAATGGCCTTTTGCTGCTCCTCCAACCTCTGAAGCATATAGAGGGTTGAATTCCACCTCGTTACCACTTCTTGCTTCAGATGATGGCAGGGCAGGTTCAGTAGTTTTTGGTGGTGCTCCAGTCTTCTGTACGTGGTGCCTGTACGCCGAAAGTGTCCCGCAATTCTTCTGGCCACCGACAGCATCTCTTGCACGCCCCTGTCGTTTTTTAAAAAATTCTGCACCACCAAATTCAAGGTATGTGCAAAACATGGGACGTGCTGGAATTTGCCCATATTTAATGCACACACAATATTGCTGGCGTTGTCCGATGCCACAAATCCACAGGAGAGTCCAATTGGGGTAAGCCATTCCGCGATGATCTTCCTCAGTTGCCGTAAGAGGTTTTCAGCTGTGTGCGTATTCTGGAAAGCGGTGATACAAAGCGTAGCCTGCCTAGGAAAGAGTTGGCGTTTGCGAGATGCTGCTACTGGTGCCGCCGCTGCTGTTCTTGCGGCGGGAGTCCATACATCTACCCAGTGGGCTGTCACAGTCATATAGTCCTGACCCTGCCCTGCTCCACTTGTCCACATGTCCGTGGTTAAGTGGACATTGGGTACAGCTGCATTTTTTAGGACACTGGTGAGTCTTTTTCTGAGGTCTGTGTACATTTTCGGTATCGCCTGCCTAGAGAAGTGGAACCTAGATGGTATTTGGTAACGGGGGCACACTACCTCAAGAAATTGTGTAGTTCCCTGTGAACTAACGGCGGATACCGGACGCACGTCTAACACCAACATAGTTGTCAAGGCCTCAGTTATCCGCTTTGCAGCAGGATGACTGCTGTGATATTTCATCTTCCTCGCAAAGGACTGTTGGACAGTCAATTGCTTACTGGAAGTAGTACAAGTGGTCTTCCGACTTCCCCTCTGGGATGACCATCGACTCCCAGCAGCAACAACAGCAGCGCCAGCAGCAGTAGGCGTTACACGCAAGGATGCATCGGAGGAATCCCAGGCAGGAGAGGAATCGTCAGAATTGCCAGTGACATGGCCTGCAGGACTATTGGCATTCCTGGGGAAGGAGGAAATTGACACTGAGGGAGTTGGTGGGGTGGTTTGCGTGAGCTTGGTTACAAGAGGAAGGGATTTACTGGTCAGTGGACTGCTTCCGCTGTCACCCAAAGTTTTTGAACTTGTCACTGACTTATTATGAATGCGCTGCAGGTGACGTATAAGGGAGGATGTTCCGAGGTGGTTAACGTCCTTACCCCTACTTATTACAGCTTGACAAAGGCAACACACGGCTTGACACCTGTTGTCCGCTTTTCTGTTGAAATACCTCCACACTGAAGAGCTGATTTTTTTGGTATTTTCACCAGGCATGTCAACGGCCATATTCCTCCCACGGACAACAGGTGTCTCCCCGGGTGCCTGACTTAAACAAACCACCTCACCATCAGAATCCTCCTGGTCAATTTCCTCCCCAGCGCCAGCAACACCCATATCCTCCTCATCCTGGTGTACTTCAACACTGACATCTTCAATCTGACTATCAGGAACTGGACTGCGGGTGCTCCTTCCAGCACTTGCAGGGGGCGTGCAAATGGTGGAAGGCGCATGCTCTTCATGTCCAGTGTTGGGAAGGTCAGGCATCGCAACCGACACAATTGGACTCTCCTTGTGGATTTGGGATTTCGAAGTTCTTTGCGGTGCTTTTGCCAGCTTGAGTCTTTTCAGTTTTCTAGCGAGAGGCTGAGTGCTTCCATCCTCATGTGAAGCTGAACCACTAGCCATGAACATAGGCCAGGGCCTCAGCCGTTCCTTGCCACTCCGTGTGGTAAATGGCATATTGGCAAGTTTACGCTTCTCCTCCGACAATTTTATTTTAGGTTTTGGAGTCCTTTTTTTACTGATATTTGGTGTTTTGGATTTGACATGCTCTGTACTATGACATTGGGCATCGGCCTTGGCAGACGACGTTGCTGGCATTTCATCGTCTCGGCCATGACTAGTGGCAGCAGCTTCAGCACGAGGTGGAAGTGGATCTTGATCTTTCCCTAATTTTGGAACCTCAACATTTTTGTTCTCCATATTTTAAAAGGCACCTCAGGTAAACAATGGAGATGGATGGATACTAGTATACTTATGGATGGACTGCCGAGTGCCGACACAGAGGTAGCTACAGCCGTGGACTACCGTACTGTGTCTGCTGCTAATATAGACTGGATGATTGATAATGAGATGAAATCAATATATATATGTATGTATATATAATATCACTAGTACTGCAGCCGGACAGGTAGATAATATATTTATTAGGTAATGATGACTGATGACGGACCTGCTGGACACTGTCAGCTCAGCAGCACCGCAGACTGCTACAGTAAGCTACTATACTATAGTAGCATGTACAAAGAAGAAAGAAAAAAAAAAACCACGGGTAGGTGGTATACAATTATGGATGGACTGCCGAGTGCCGACACAGAGGTAGCTACAGCCGTGGACTAACGTACTGTGTCTGCTGCTAATATAGACTGGATGATTGATAATGAGATGAAATCAATATATATATGTATGTATATATAATATCACTAGTACTGCAGCCGGACAGGTAGATAATATATTTATTAGGTAATGATGACTGATGACGGACCTGCTGGACACTGTCAGCTCAGCAGCACCGCAGACTGCTACAGTAAGCTACTATACTCTATAGTAGTATGTACAAAGAAGAAAGAAAAAAAAAAACCACGGGTAGGTGGTATACAATTATGGATGGACTGCCGAGTGCCGACACAGAGGTAGCTACAGCCGTGGACTAACGTACTGTGTCTGCTGCTAATATAGACTGGATGATTGATAATGAGATGAAATCAATATATATATGTATGTATATATAATATCACTAGTACTGCAGCCGGACAGGTAGATAATATATTTATTAGGTAATGATGACTGATGACGGACCTGCTGGACACTGTCAGCTCAGCAGCACCGCAGACTGCTACAGTAAGCTACTATACTATAGTAGTATGTACAAAGAAGAAAGAAAAAAAAAAACCACGGGTAGGTGGTATACAATTATGGATGGACTGCCGAGTGCCGACACAGAGGTAGCTACAGCCGTGGACTAACGTACTGTGTCTGCTGCTAATATAGACTGGATGATTGATAATGAGATGAAATCAATATATATATGTATGTATATATAATATCACTAGTACTGCAGCCGGACAGGTAGATAATATATTTATTAGGTAATGATGACTGATGACGGACCTGCTGGACACTGTCAGCTCAGCAGCACCGCAGACTGCTACAGTAAGCTACTATACTATAGTAGTATGTACAAAGAAGAAAGAAAAAAAAAACCACGGGTAGGTGGTATACAATTATGGATGGACTGCCGAGTGCCGACACAGAGGTAGCTACAGCCGTGGACTAACGTACTGTGTCTGCTGCTAATATAGACTGGATGATTGATAATGAGATGAAATCAATATATATATGTATGTATATATAATATCACTAGTACTGCAGCTGGACAGGTAGATAATATATTTATTAGGTAATGATGACTGATGACGGACCTGCTGGACACTGTCAGCTCAGCAGCACCGCAGACTGCTACAGTAAGCTACTATACTATAGTAGTATGTACAAAGAAGAAAGAAAAAAAAAACACGGGTAGGTGGTATACAATTATGGATGGACTGCCGAGTGCCGACACAGAGGTAGCTACAGCCGTGGACTAACGTACTGTGTCTGCTGCTAATATAGACTGGATGATTGATAATGAGATGAAATCAATATATATATGTATGTATATATAATATCACTAGTACTGCAGCCGGACAGGTAGATAATATATTTATTAGGTAATGATGACTGATGACGGACCTGCTGGACACTGTCAGCTCAGCAGCACCGCAGACTGCTACAGTAAGCTACTATACTCTATAGTAGTATGTACAAAGAAGAAAGAAAAAAAAAAAAACACGGGTAGGTGGTATACAATTATGGATGGACTGCCGAGTGCCGACACAGAGGTAGCTACAGCCGTGGACTAACGTACTGTGTCTGCTGCTAATATAGACTGGATGATTGATAATGAGATGAAATCAATATATATATGTATGTATATATAATATCACTAGTACTGCAGCCGGACAGGTAGATAATATATTTATTAGGTAATGATGACTGATGACGGACCTGCTAGACACTGTCAGCTCAGCAGCACCGCAGACTGCTACAGTAAGCTACTATACTATAGTAGTATGTACAAAGAAGAAAGAAAAAAAAAAACACGTGTAGGTGGTATACAATTATGGATGGACTGCCGAGTGCCGACACAGAGGTAGCTACAGCCGTGGACTAACGTACTGTGTCTGCTGCTAATATAGACTGGATGATTGATAATGAGATGAAATCAATATATATATGTATGTATATATAATATCACTAGTACTGCAGCCGGACAGGTAGATAATATATTTATTAGGTAATGATGACTGATGACGGACCTGCTGGACACTGTCAGCTCAGCAGCACCGCAGACTGCTACAGTAAGCTACTATACTCTATAGTAGTATGTACAAAGAAGAAAGAAAAAAAAAAAACCACGGGTAGGTGGTATACAATTATGGATGGACTGCCGAGTGCCGACACAGAGGTAGCTACAGCCGTGGACTATCGTACTGTGTCTGCTGCTAATATAGAGTCTAGACTGGATGATAAATTATTGATAATGAGATGAAATCAATATAATATCACTAGTACTGCAGCCGGACAGGTACTATATATATTTATTATGTAATGACTGATGACGGACCTGCTGGACACTGTCAGGTCAGCACAGCACCGCAGACTGCTACAGTAAGCTACTATAGTAGTATGTATAAAGAAGAATGAAAAAAAAAAAAACCACGGGTAGGTGGTATACAATATTATATATATATATATATATTATATACAATTTTATATATATATATATATATATATATATATATTAAACTGGTGGTGATTGATTATTAAACTGGTGGTCACTTCAGGTCACGTTGCAACTTGCAACTAGTACTCCGAGGCCTAAGCAGACAATCACAAAATATATTATTATACTGGTGGTCAGTGTGGTCACAACAATGGCAGTGTGGCACTGACTCTGGCAGCAAAAGTGTGCACTGTACGTTATATGTACTCCTGAGTCCTGCTCTCAGACTCTAACTGCTCCCCACTGTCAGTGTCTCCCCCACAAGTCAGATAATACACTTACAGTCACACTATCTATTATCTAATCTATAAATATCACTTCAGCAAGTAGTATAGTAGTATACAGTATAGTAGTACTCCTCCTAATAATGCTCCCCAAAATACTGTGTCTCTCTCTTCTCTAAACGGAGAGGACGCCAGCCACGTCCTCTCCCTATGACTCTCAATGCACGTGTGAAAATGGCGGCGACGCGCGGCTCCTTATATAGAGTCCGAGTCTCGCGATAGAATCCGAGCCTCGCGAGAATCCGACAGCGTGATGATGACGTTCGGGCGCGCTCGGGTTAGCCGAGCAAGGCGGGAAGATCCGAGCCTGCTCGGACCCGTGTAAAAAACCTGAAGTTCGGGCGGGTTCGGATTCAGAGGAACCGAACCCGCTCATCTCTAATAATAAGGTGGGGGGCTGGATAATTAGGGGCTTTATAATAAGGTGGGAGGCTGGATAATCAATGGCTTTATAATAAGGTGGGGGTCTGGATAATCAATGGCTTTGTAATAAGGTGGGGCGCTGGATAATCAATGGCTTTATATTAAGGTGGGGGTCTGGATAATCAATGGCTTTATAATAAGTTGGGGGGCTGGATAATCAATGGCTTTATAATAAGGTGGGGGGATGGATAATCAATGGCTTTGTAATAAGGTGGGGGGCTGGATAATCAATGGCTTTATAAAAAGGTGGGGGTCTGGATAATCAATTACTTTATAATAAGGTGGTAAGCTGGATAATCAATGGCTTTATAATAAGGTGGGGGTCTGGATAATCAATGGCTTTAGAATAAGGTGGGGGGCTACGTAATCAGGGACTTTAGAATAAGGTGGGGGGCTGGATAATCAATGGCTTTATAATAAGGTGGGGGGCTACGTAATTAGGAACTTTATAATAAGGTGGGGGGCTGGATAATCAATGGCTTTATAATAAGGTGGGGGTCTGGATAATCAATGGCTTTATAATAAGGTGGGGGTCTGGATAATCAGTGGCTTTATAATAAGTTGGGGGGCTGGATAATCAATGGCTTTATAATAAGGCGGGGGGCTGGATAATCACTGGCTTTCTAATAAGGTGGGGGTCTGGATAATCAATGGCTTTTTAATAAGGTGGGGGGGCTGGATAATCAATGGATTTATAATAAGGTGGGGGCTGGATAATCAGGGGCTTTATAATAAGGTGGGGGTCTGGATAATCAATGGCTTTATAATAAGGTGGGGGGCTGGATAATCAATGGCTTTATAATAAGGTGGGGGTCTGGATAATCAATGGATTTATAATAAGGTGGGGGCTGGATAATCAATGGCTTTATAATAAGGTGGGGGCTGGATAATCAATGGCTTTATAATAAGGTGGGGGTCTGGATAATCAATGGCTTTATAATAAGGTGGGGGCTGGATAATCAATGGATTTATAACAAGGTGGGGGTCTGGATAATCAATGGCTTTATAATAAGGTGGGGGCTGGATAATCAATGGCTTTATAATAAGGTGGGGGCTGGATAATCAATGACTTTATAATAAGGTGGGGGCTGGATAATTAATGGCTTTATAATAAGGTGGGGGTCTGGATAATCAATGGCTTTATAATAAGGTGGGGGTCTGGATAATCAATGGCTTTATAATAAGGTGGGGGGCTGGATAATCAATGGCTTTATAATAAGGTGGGGGTCTGGATAATCAATGGCTTTATAATAAGGTGGGGGTCTGGATAATCAATGGCTTTATAATAAGGTGGGGGCTGGATAATCAATGGATTTATAACAAGGTGGGGGTCTGGATAATCAATGGCTTTATAATAAGGTGGGGGCTGGATAATCAATGGCTTTATAATAAAGGTGGGGGTCTGGATAATCAATGACTTTATAATAAGGTGGGGGCTGGATAATTAATGGCTTTATAATAAGGTGGGGGTCTGGATAATCAATGGCTTTATAATAAGGTGGGGGTCTGGATAATCAATGGCTTTATAATAAGGTGGGGGTCTGGATAATCAATGGCTTTATAATAAGGTGGGGGGCTGGATAATCAATGGCTTTATAATAAGGTGGGGGTCTGGATAATCAGGGTATTCACAATAAAGTTGAGGGCTGCATAATTTGCTGTATATTTGGGCTATATAATAAGGTGGGGGGCTTTATAATATGCCCATTTTGCATGAGGCGGGCACCCTTTTTAGCTGCCAAACATTGTGACAGCCTGTGGAAAAAACTGGGACTTGTTGCAGGTATGGCTTATTCAGAAAGGAGACCGTCATCTGTGGTGGTCTTCACCTGCCCCCGCAACCCCCAGTAGTATATACATAATATAAACCATAAAGATAATGAAAGAAATGGAGTAATTAGTCCCGGGAAGGTGGCCCGTCAGCTCTGCTCCCTGGGACACTTTTGGCATATTATAGAATAACACTCTTGTTTTGTAGTCCCCTATAGATTTAGGTACACAGCTTCAGCACAATGTAGGAAGGTTATTTAAGCAGTCCACTGTAATTTTCTTTATGCAGTCATGTCATAATAACCCTTGTCACCGCCGCTGACAACTGCCAATTAGCACGTGGTACTGATTACGCCATTGTGAAGCCGAATTTGCTGCATTGTGGTTCTTGTGGCAACAAGGCACGGCACCGTTCCCTCCCTCCCGGCTGTAATATTTATCACAGCACTGCTCATACACAGATTTGTTCCTTCTCCCCACGTTCCCGAAATTCATATGGGGATCTCTGTTTGAATGAAGGCGAAATAAAAATCGCAATGAATTTATTCCTTTTCTTAAATGCATCATTGTGTTACCTAAATTCTTATAATAAATAATAATAAAAAAATGTGAGTACATTTCTCCAGGCAATTTTGAACTTTTAAAAGAAATATGTAACTTTTTTTTCTAGAAAGTTACAAGCAATTGACTCTTATATTTGTATTTATTTTGGCTTAATGAAGTATAGCTGGCAAATCTGTGCAGAAAAGACAGAATTGATGCAGACAGATGATTTTGCAATCTGCTTTCTCAGCACTAGTTTGTGGCAACACAGACTGTGTATATATCATCCGTCGCGTTTGGTTCAGAATGATATGCAATTATAAACACCAAACCTGCTGGGACCTAAACCTTCCTCCTATTTAACTTACATTCCCTATGAGTTCTCCTGCAAGAGTGGCCGCCCTCCCGATCTCCTTGCAAAGTGTAAGGGAGGGGCTGCTATGATGTGAAATGCGTCAAGTCCTGCAGGAGAGTTCCTAAAAGTAATCTTGATTTGTCTGCCATTACTCATGAATAAAACTTAAAATTCTAATATAACAAAAACATCATGCATTTAAACAGGCTATATATATATATATATATATATATATATATATATATCTCTATATATATATATATCTCTATATCCCTTATTCAAAATCCCACATTTTTGGGTTCCCTACTGAGATAATTACATATATATTATACTGTGTATGTATGTACACTGCTCAAAAAAATAAAGGGAACACTAAAATAACACATCCTAGATCTGAATGAATGAAATATTCTTATTAAATACTTTGTTCTTTACATAGTTGAATGTGCTGACAACAAAATCACACAAAAATTATCAATGGCAATCAAATTTATTAACCCATGGAGGTCTGGATTTGGAGTCACACTCAAAATTAAAGTGGAAAAACACACTACAGGCTGATCCAACTTTGATGTAATGTCCTTAAAACAAGTCAAAATGAGGCTCAGTAGTGTGTGTGTGTGTGGCCTCCACGTGCCTGTATGACCTCCCTACAACGCCTGGGCATGCTCCTGATTAGGTGGCGGATGGTCTCCTGAGGGATCTCCTCCCAGACCTGGACTAAAGCATCCGCCAACTCCTGGATAGTCTGTGATGCAACGTGGCGTTGGTGGATGGAGCGAGACATGATGTCCCAGATGTGCTCAATTGGATTCAGGTCTGGGGAACGGGCGGGCCAGTCCATAGCATCAATGCCTTCGTCTTGCAGGAACTGCTGACACACTCCAGCCACATGAGGTCTAGCACTGTCTTGCATTAGGAGGAACCCAGGACCAACCGCACCAGCATATGTTCTCACAAGGGGTCTGAGGATCTCATCTCGGTACCTAATGGTAGTCAGGCGAGCACATGGAGGGCTGTGCGGCCCCCCCCCCCAAAGAAATGCCACCCCACATCATTACTGACCCACTGCCAAACCGGTCATGCTGGAGGATGTCGCGGGCAGCAGAATGTTCTCCTTGGCGTCTCCAGACTCTGTCATGTCTGTCACATGTACTCAGTGAGAAACAGATTTCATCTGTGAAGAGCACAGGGCGCCAGTGGCGAATTTGCCAATCTTGGTGTTCTCTGGCAAATGCCAAACGTCCTGCACGGTGTTGGGCTGTAATCACAACCCCCACCTGTGGACGTCAGGCCCTCATACCACCCTCATGGAGTCTGTTTCTGATCGTTTGAGTAGACACATGCACATTTGTGGCTTTCTGGAGGTCATTTTGCAGGGCTCTGGCAGTGCTCCTCCTGTTCCTCCTTGCACAAAGGCGGAGGTAGCGGTCCTGCTGTTGGGTTGTTGCCCTCCTGCGGCCTCCTCCACGTCTCCTGATGTACTGGCCTGTCTCCTGGTAGCGCCTCCATGCTCTGGACACTACGCTGACAGACACAGCAAACCTTCTTGCCACAGCTCGCATTGATGTGCCATCCTGGATGAGCTGCACTACCTGAGCCACTTGTGTGGGTTGTAGACTCCGTCTCATGCTACCTCTAGAGTGAAAGCACCGCCAGCTTTCAAAAGTGACTAAAACATCAGCCAGAAAGCATAGGAGCTGAGAAGTGGTCTGTGGTCACCACTTGCAGAACAACTCCTTTATTGGGGGTGTCTTGCTAATTGCCTATAATTTCCACCTGTCGTCTATTCCATTTGCACAACAGCATGTGAAATTGATTGTCAATCAGTGTTGCTTCCTAAGTGGACAGTTTGATTTCACAGAAGTGTGATTGACTTGGTGTTACATTGTGTTGTTTAAGTGTTCCCTTTATTTTTTTGAGCAGTATATATAAACATACACACATACTCAAGCAAAGAGGAAAGCATCAATTAACCAACCTTTATTTTTTGGGAATGTGGGAGGAAACCAAAGAGCTCAGAGGAAAACCACACAAACACAGAAAGAACGTACAAACTCCACACAGATTGGCTATGACTGGGGGTTGAGCTCATGACATCAGTGCCATAAGGCTGTAATGCTAACCACTAGGCCAGCCATGCTTTTACCTCATGCTTTTCCCTGATCAAGAAAGATTATCACTACATAAATACACTATGTAGACAAAAGTGATTGGACCACCCCCTGCAAGCGAAATGCGGTAATCCTGCAGCGGACACATGTTGGTGACGGTATAAAACCGATAGACGGGCACTGATTAGATCATTTGCTAACGAAATGGCTTACCGGGAGGAGCTAGCAGAGTTTGAAAAGGGGTTCATGGTAGGCTGCGCGATGTCATCTTTCCAGGGCGGCGCTGTACTGACATACAGAAATCTCAGTAACCCAGATGAACCAGCCAGCTGAGATTCTAGATCTCCTCACCGAGAACCTCTGGGATGAATTGGAGCGACGGGTGCGTTGTAGGCCGACTTGCCCTTCTTCAGTGTCGCAGTTGGTCACTGTACTTAAGGCGGAATGGCAGAACATATACCGCCTGCTGTTGTCCTGGAACTTGTGGACCATTTGCCAAGAAGGGTGTCTGCAGTAATCACTGCACGGGGTGACCCTACAAAGTACTGATGTCAATAACATCTCATCAATCTAGTTGCTGTCAGTGTCCAGTCCCTTTTGTCTACATAGGGGTCTATTCAATTCCTGACGGATCCTCTCCGAGTGCGGTATTCAATTTCCGGGCATTTCCGACAGGTTTTGCCCGTTTTCGACAGTGCTGATCCGACTTTTATATCAGCATTGTCGAAAACGGGCAAATCCAACAAAATACTTGGATCCGCAGCTAATCGAAAAAGTCAAGTCAAGTCGGAAAAACGGCAAATCCATTGAATAGGTCGAATCCTCGTTCGACCAAAAAAAGTCAGAAACTGCCATTTCTTCCGACTTGACGGCAATTCCGACAGGCATTGAGTAGACCCCATATTGTCCAACGCAGGTAAAAAGAAGATACTCTGCTGAAGTTTTTCCTGATATTTAATAGATACAGTATTTATAAATCTACCCACATATATACATTTGTATAAATGTAATCTATTTTTTCCCCAGCAGGAGGGTTAACGCTCTTGAAATCGTATGCCCTTGGTATTACATGGTTTAATTCCATAGCAGCTGACATTCCACCTCCCTTGGAGTGGAAGGACGTCATTAAATGTGCCAGGACAAGTTTGAAGTTTGTCTTTGACTTTCTGTCAAGTCACGCCAGTGGCTCTCGCAGCTTCGCCAGATTACATTTGTAAAATGCAGCATAGTCCTCCTGCATTAGCACCTTTTGGGTCGGGGGTGGAGGGGGACGACACGTTATGCAGATTCATTCAGGTTTCCATCAACAACATTATCACAGCTTGTGTACTGGTGTCTAAGTGCTGCGGACGTTGGCAGAAGGGGCTGTTTTATTTGACATTAGCACAAGGGAACACAAAATCCTTTCCAAATAATGTCATTGCAACATCCTACAAACTAAGCACTCAATAAAAACAAACACGCAATCAACGGCAAATGCAACGTAGCCGCTGGATTCAAAGATGAGTAATGTAAAATGTCAGAATGACAAACAAAAATACAAAAAATGTAAAATACAAATAAAAAATAAGATATCCTAAAATACAAAATCTATTTGTTTTCTAATATCACACATATAATAAATAATAATTATAATAAAAAAGCAAATATATATAAGGCGGTATCCAATAAGAGGGGATCCGTTTTCGGCGGATCAAAAGGGCAGGATATCACGATTTTTGACCGATGGTCATTATCACGATTTCCAATTAGAGGCCATATTGACTGGCCAAAAACGGACCGGCGATCGTACGATAACACATGGGATCCGGCATAAGATCCCGATCCCACATGCTATCGCGGCCCCTGATGCCAGGATAAGTCCTGGCATCAGAGGGAAGAGTGCGCCACATCGGGGCTAGTTGGATACCCCCCAGCGATACAATTACCTACGGTCATTGGGCATGATTCAGACCTGATCGCACGCAGGTGGTTTTTCTGCAGTGCTGCGATCAGGTAGTTGCCGCCGTGTGTGCTATGGAAGGTAGATAGTAACTAGGTCGACTGTGTCTAGGTCGACCACTATTGGTCGACAGTAACTAGTTTAATGTTACCGGGAACCCCAATTAGTGCACCATGTCCCCTCGCATGGCGAGCGAAGGCAAGGTGTCTCGCTCCCCTACCGCTTCGCTTGGCACAGATTACCGTTCCAATCGTAGTCCACGTGGATCGTTAAGTATGAAAAGGTTTAAAAAAACGAAAAAATTTGTGAAAAACTCGTGTTGACCTTTTGACCTGTCGACCTAGAACATGTCGACCTAGAGACCCTGTAGACCTAGAAACCCTGTCGACCTAGTTACTGTCGACCAATAGAGGTCGACCTGGACACTGTCGACCTAGTTACTGTCGACCTAGAGACCGGATCCCGTTGCCACCTACAGGCAGAGGGGGTAATCGCTGTGCAGGGGTGCGATCGCTTGTGCAGAGAGCTGCACAAACAAAAGTGTGCGCAGTCTCTTCACAGCTCAGGAATTACTCAGCCGCTGTGACGATCCGGCCTGGAGTTGACATCAGGATCCCTCCCTTGAAACAGCTGGACATGCCTGTGTTTGCCCGAACACTCCTTAAAAACAGTCAGGAAACAGTCAGTTGACACCCACAAACGGCCTCTTCCTGTCAATCATCTTGCGATCGCTTTCTTCGTTAGATCTGTCGCTGTCCGGCGATCTCCGGAGCATACGAATGCGCAGTTCAGACCCAATCGCACCACTGCAAAAAAAAGCTAGTGTGCGATCGGGTCTGAATGACCCCCCATTGACCGCAGCTAATTGGATACCCCCATAAGCTCGGGCAGCCTTAATACAATGAATTTATTTCACAGCTTTACAAGAAATACCATGTATATTGCGATTACTACAAAAAAAAAAGGTACTTTTCTTTTTTCGTGGTTTACATAGGCTAGCATTCTTACCTGAGAAAGATGTCAGCTTGTTTCCCAGAACAGAATGTCACGAAAACTGTTTTGCATGTATTACAGTCACCTAAACAAGCATTCCATTGTCTTACAGTATGTGTGTATGTCCTCTCTTCATTACACTAAAAGGTGTCATTAAACAGAAGCACCGTGCACTGACATTTCACATATGGTGACTTTATTGCCAACAAAATAATGGTAGCAGAATTCTAAACCAAATAAAAATAAATTTGTTAGTTTCTCGTATAGGACTTTGGGGGGCAGCCTCGTTTTGCGGCCCAGTCGCACTCCACAAACTGCCGGATGAGACAAGACTGCACACTCGGGCGAGGGAGACACCCGGCTTGTTGCAGTTTACGCTATTATTTTAATTGTTTTGTTAAGTTTACTATAGTTTGTTTTTTTTATAGTGCGGTCACCATTGTTTTAATACTGCTGTTTCCTGCCTCTATATTTTTCTCCTTCCCCCATTACCTGAATGGTATACGTCTGCTAACTGTGCACCCTGCCAGATGTACCCTACACACTGCGCCTCACGTGGCTGCCTTGCGTCGTTCTTTCTTGCGTGGGATACACAACTCGTGGAACTATCCATTCAGTGTGTATTATACTACACGTGTGTAGTCATCCGTTTATTTGTATGGTTTGCCTCACACATTGTAACCTTTGTGGCGCACCCAAGATGGCTGCATCACCTGGTACACCCGTGGGTGGGATGAAAAATATTTGGGACTGATGGTTATGTAAGGGATCTGCTTCTAGCTTTTAGTACTGTACACTGCAACTTCCCCATTTTGTGTCCTCTCTTCTAGGCATTGCTGATTCCATCCAGTGTAACCTAGCACCAAAATGGCTGCCTCCCCTGGTACCTTTCATGAGTGGGTTATGTAACCTATAGAGCTTATTAACCAAAATGGCTGTACCAACCCCGCATTAACTTCATTATGTACACTGTGACCCGTATTCAGGTTGGACCGCTAATCTTGCTAAGAAAAAGTTGCTGCGATCAAATAGTTCCAGCCCAGAAATAAAGAATAAACGCCCATTGTAGAAACTGCGAACACATCGCAATGTGCGTTCCGATCGCAAAACCATATGCAGATACAGGAACATCAAAGAGTTTTCCATCTGCGCTGCACAAGATCATCCACAATTCGGCACACGCAAGTGGCTGGAAGCTGCCATCGCTGACGTCAGAGACCCACCCGAAAAACGTCTAGCCACGCCTGCGTTTTTTCAAACACACCCACAAAATGCCATGTTCCCTCCCCTAAACGCTGGCTTCCTGTCAATCCAACTGCGATTGCATTGAAGCACAGTGCGTTCGCATAAATAATCGCTATTCGCGGCCACGCACGTGCAATGTAAATGCTGCACATACGCAGTCATTCGCTAATCTGCCGGATAGTGATTCACAATTTTTGCGATACAACCTGAAAAAGGCCCTATGGGGGTAATTCTGAGTTGATCGCAGTAGCAAGTTTGTTAGCAACTGGGCACAACCATGTGCACTGCAGGGGGGGCAGATATAACATGTGCAGAGAGAGTTAGATTTGGGTGGGTTATTTTCTGTGCAGGGTAAATACCGGCTGCTTTATTTTTACACTGCAATTTAGATTTCAGTTTGAACACACCCCACCCAAATCTAACTCTCTCTGCACATGTTACATCTGCCCCACCTGCAGTGCACATGGTTTTGCCCAGTTGCTAACAAACTTGCTGCTGCGATCAACTCAGAATTAGGCCCTATGTACATTGTTTTACCATTTCAGTCCTGCAGGAGAAAAGCATTATATAAATAAAATTATTATTATTATTATTATTATTAAAAGTAATAATAATAACAACCTCATTTAGTTGAATAATGCACCTTTGGGGAGAAAAAAAAATACCTTTTTTATTAAAAAACTTTTTGTAAAGAAACACTCACAGAACTCCATAGTGCATCTGATCTAAGTCTTGCCCGATATTTATACATACAGTCAGGTCCATAAATATTGGGACATCGACACAATTCTCATATGTTGGGCTCTATACACCACCACAATGGATTTGAAATGAAACAAACAAGCTATGCTTTAACTGCAGACTTTCCGCTTTAATTTGAGGGTATTTACATCCAAATCAGGTGAACGGTGAAGGAATTACAACGGTTTCTACATGTGCCTCCCACTTTTTAAGGGACCAAAAGTAATGGGACAAACTAAACAATCCTAAATCAAACTTTCACTTTTTAATACTTTGTTGCAAATCCTTTGCAGTCAATTACAGCCTGAAGTCTGGAACGCATAGACATCACCAGATGCTGAGTTTCATCCCTGGTGATGCTCTGCCAGGCCTCTACTGCAAATGTCTTCAGTTCCTGCTTGTTCTTGGGGCATTTTCCCTTCAGTTTTGTCTTCATCAAGGGAAATGCATGCTCAATCGGATTCAGGTCAGGTGATTGACTTGGCCATTGCATAACATTCCACTTATTTCCCTTAAAAAACTCTTTGGTTGCTTTCGCAGTATGCTTCGGGTCATTGTCCATCTGCACTGTGAAGCACCGTCCAATGAGTTCTGAAGCATCTGAATGAATAGGAGCAGATAATATTGTCCGAAACACTTCAGAATTCATCCTGCTGCTTTTGTCAGCAGTCACATTATCAATAAATACAAGGGAACCAGTTCCATTGGCAGCCATACATGCCCAAGCCATGACACTACCACCACCATGCTTCACTGATGAGGTGGTATGTTTTGGATCATGAGCAGTTCCTTTCCTTCTTCATACTCTACTCTTCCCATCACTCTGGTACAAGTTGATCTTTGTCTCATCTGTCCATAGGATGTTGTTCCAGAACTGTAAAGGCTTTTTTAGATGTTGTTTGGCAAACTCTAATCTGGTCTTCCTGTTTTTGTGGCTCACCAATGGTTTACATCTTGTGGTGAACCCTCTATATTCACTCTTGTGAAGTCTTCTCTTGATTGTTGACTTGACACATACAGTATACACCTACCTCCTGGAGAGTGTTCTTGATCTGGGCAACTGTTGTGAAGTGGTTTTTCTTCACCAGGGAAATAATTATCCTGTCATCCACCACAGTTGTTTTCCGTGGTCTTCCGGGTCTTTTGGTGTTGCTGAGCTCTCCGGTGCATTCTTTCTTTTTAAGAATGTTCCAAACAGTTGATTTGGCCACACCTAATGTTTTTGCTATCTCTCTGATGGGTTTGTTTTGATTTTTCAGCCTAATGATGGCTTGCTTCACTGATAGTGGCAGCTCTTTGGATCTCATATTGAGAGTCGACAAAAACAGATTCCAAATGCAAATGTCACACCTGGAATCTACTCCAGACCTTTTAACTGCTTAATTGATGATGAAATAATGAGGGAATGAATAGCCCACTCCTCTCTATGAAATAGCTTTTGAGTCGATTGTCCCATTACTTTTGGTCCCTTAAAAAGTTGGAGGCACATATAGAAACCGTTGTAATTCCTACACCGTTCACCTGATTTGGATGTAAATACCCTCAAAATAAAGGAAAGTCTGCAGTTAAAGCACAGCTTGTTTGTTTCATTTCAAATCCATTGTGGTGGTGTACAGAGCCCAAAATATGAGAATTGTGTCGATGTCACAATATTTATGGACCTCACTATTTTGAGGAGTACACTTCACGTTTAAATAAATATATAGTGTGTATATGTATGTATGTGTGTGTATATGTATATGTGTGTATATATATATATATATATATACACATATATATATATATATATATATACACATATACATACAAAGTTGGGGATTTCCAAAGGGAGCTAATATGAACGGAAATATGTACTTTCTCCGCCAATAATAACAACAGTTAAAAAAAATACTAATTTATTCATAAGAGCAAACTTGACATAAAATGACTTATAGTCTGTTAGGACAGTGTGATTTACAGTTTGCAATGAACAATGATATCCAATTTTGGCATTAGACAATAAACAATGTAGATGATGGTGATAAAACGAAGATTCTGATAGCAATTCAGATCACCATAAAAACCCAACGCGTTTCGTCTATAGGAATTCTTCAGGGGTCTTATATCAATGCACAATTATACGGTCCTTCTATAGTCGTTAAATAGACATTGGAGTTCAAAAATAGAAGGTCAATACGAGAACTTCTACAGATCATGTGACAGTAGTTCACAACAAATGTAGTATGGACATGTCTACTGCTGTTTTGGACGCTTTGAGAAGCTATTTGTGTACAGCTATCCACTGTGAATGATATTTACATAGTTTGTGACATTGAAGTGAACTATTGGCATTGACATGTCCACACTGCATTGGTTCTAAAAAAAATTTTAAGCCAATCAACTGTTCAATTTGTTTTATTTATTTTTTGTTACATGGACATTTGTGGCTCCGTTACAACAGTTCCTGCGGGCTCTAAATACTTTTTTATATGACTTTCATAGACTTTACCTCATACTAACCTACTTTGCTGCCCCCTCCTCCGGGAGGAGGCAGCGTTGTAGGTGCATGGGGGCGTGGCCGGCAGCAGGATGGGCGTTCCGGGGGCATGGTCAACAGGGTAGTGGACCGTCCGGGGGGCATGGCATCAGGATCGCGTCATCGTGGCTCCGCCCCCCGCTATGCAGAAGAGGTGCTGTATAGCGGGGTGGAGCTACGATGACGCGATTCAGCGCGAATCGCGTCATCGGACCTCCTCGGACCGCCCACTCCCAATTTGCGGGAGCCTCCCGGCCATTGCGGGAGGGTAGGCAAGTATGCTTTACCTTTTCTAACTGCAGACTGATAGATGGCTAGCAATGTGTTACATAGGCATCTGAATAGATAAATTAATTTCCTGAGACCACCCCTATGCTAACAAAAGGGAGTCACGCCAGGGGTAAGTGCAGGGGTGGATGGGGGAGTCCAATGTTGTAATTACCCCCAGGGAATCTTGCAATCTAATTTCCCCACAGGCAGACAAACACCAGGGCCAATTCAGTAGGAAGGCAACTGATCAACCAGTAGGTGTTTGGGGCTGGTGTGTAGGGGGTGGGGTGGGGAATTTCCTGAAGGGCAACCACCAAATGATGGCAGAACATACTGTACAAATTCCATGCAAGTAGCAACCTGGTTGCAATCACCGTCTAGAACCCGGTATCCGTTCAGATGGTCGACCATGTTATGGTCGACAGTCATTAGGTTGACCACTATTGGTCGACATTGACATGGTCGACACATGAAAATGGTCGACACATGAACGGTCGACACATGAAAATGTAGACATGAGTTTTTTAACTTTTTTTTTCTTTTGGGGAACTTTTCCATACTTTACGATCCACGTGGACTACGATTGGAACGGTAATCTGTGCCGAGCGAAGCGGTAGCGGAGCGAAGGCATGCGAGGGGACGCGGTGCACTAATTGGGGTTCCCAGTCACTTTACGCAAAAAACGACACCAAAAAAAGTTAAAAAAACTCATGTCGACCTTTTCATGTGTCGACCATTTTAATGTGTCCATGTTGACGATGTCAGTGTCGACCAATAGTGGTCGACCTAATGACTGTCGACCATAACATGGTCGACCATTCATACCGTCACCCTAGAACCCAGTGTGAGACAGCAATACTAACAGCATTACCACTAGGCAATAATAGATTATTCCATTAGCCTATTTCTGTAGCATTAGTTGCTGCTGATAAGTTGATATACTTGGTATGGAATGAACACTCACAAAGATATGGCAGTCAGTGATAAGTAACTGACATACAATTCCTTAGTAAACAGAAATGTGAAAAAAAATGGACAAATCAGAACTGAGCAAAATCGTCTTTTTTTGTTTGTTTTTTTGTTACTGTGAATATTCTGTTTCTGCTGCTACAGAATAGATGTGATATTGCGGTGAAAATAAAATATTCAGCGCACAGGAGTATCAGTTATGTACTACTCAACAGTCAAATGTACCCAGCGATTTTACCTTAATAACATGACAACCTCCTGTCTGTAGCTAGCACGTAGCCCCAGCTATCAAGGGTCCTTTATCAATTCACTGAATACACTTTTGTGGCGTCTGCAAAACTTCCATTTCAAAATGCAAGGATGAATATTGCTGAACAATTATCTGAGCTGACTATTAAATTGCAATTATATTTAAGAAGAAACACGTCTTATGTGCCGGTGTACGGTGTCTTCTTGCAATGGTAATGTACATTTCCTAGGCTGAAGTGTACAGAGGGAATTATCTAATTAGTTTATATCAGAGTGGAATATTTTCAACATCCATTCTCAGAAACTGGGGATGAAAACCCGTTACTCTAGTGTTTGTCTCTCTTCCTAAATATGTAAATCGGGTATAAACCTTAATTAAACCAAATTGTACTTCTTTAATTAAGGTTCAATTTTCTAATTTCTTCATAAATGTCCAGTACAACACCCACAGCAGTTTTTTTTTTGGTGTCAATTGTGGGGTCTTTTTGAACGGTGTACATGAAATAAATAAGTACTTGTTACGTTGTATAGATCGACCTTAGGAACGCCATAGAGACCAATAGTAAGCAAGTGCTTTGAACATGGACTGGCCTGTCTAGTCCTGCCGTGTGTATTTGAGGTTTCAGTATTCAGGTGGACTTTTCTTCAGCCCTCTACTGTAACATTTGAGGTCTCCTGACACATTGGGATGAGTCTTATTGGAGAATGCCACAAGTAGCCAACATGTTTCCTGTTTTACACATAAAAAAGTGTTCCATAAATGTTACAATAATGATGTCCCACGAACCCTTTCCTAATACTGATATATACATTTATCCAGGACTTACCATTCATAGTGCCTGTTCCAATTTGCAGTCTGTAAATGTTCGAACCCTAATGGTAATTAAAAACACCTAATAGCAAGTGGGAGGGGTGCTAGCCCAAGCTGAAGGAGTCTCCGCCTTCAAGTGTAAACACGTACTTAATATAGAGTATATTGGGGGTGTGGACTGGACTGCACAACTTAACCTTAGTTTTTAGAGTGTGCACCAGTATTTTCTCTGTTTTTTTCTGTGTGGAACTACAAGTCTCAGCATGGTAGCAGCTCTTATTTTGTTTAAAATGAGTGTGTGCAGTCCAGACAACTCCCAATGTTTCCTGTTTTACCAGTCCTAGAAGATGCTGGGCCTGGAGTATCATAATTTTTGCAAAGGGGACTTAAGTGGGGTTGGGTTTGAAATCCTGGCGACAGCAGCGTCCCAGCAAGTATTTAATCCCTACCCTTAAACCTAACCGGTCCCTCCCGCAGCCTAACTCTTACCAATTTTGGAAGGCGCAATTTCCTTCTGCGAGGTCATAAATGCGTGCTTGCCCAGAATATCCAGGAGAGTCCTGAACTATGGTTGTTTTTGTGGGCTCCCGAAAGAGTGGTCCAGTGTCCTACATCCTGCCCACCTGGACATTTGATCACATGATCATTGTCCTGTCCCCCCTCCACCAACCACTGTAAAATGCTGCAAATTGCGGCACCATGCCCCCAGGCCCTGGACATAGTTGCTTGCTCCAGGACTCTCCCAGAGGGGTCTTTCAAAAAGTCATCAAGTAGCAGCAACGTTACGTTACAATGTTGCAGGCAACAGGTGGTTATTGATGGAGAGATGGGAATCTACAAACTCCATGTGTGGTGAAGTAAGCCCATTCTGGTTGCTCAGGTACAGTGGAGGCTATTTAATAAAACATAATTATCTCATAAAAGCTGGAAAATGGGATATATGTTCTCTGGAAATGGAAATAATTATCTCCTCTCCAGTGGCAGTTGCAGAGCAGTCCACAATTCAAATAGGGGAGCCACCCAACTGCCACCCCAAATACTGCTGTTCGGGACTCGCTTGCAGTTGGTGTGGCTCCCTTGCTGGAATTTTGGACTGTGCTGCAACTTTCACTGGAGAGGAGATAATTATCTCTTATCTCCAGAAAACATAAATATCACATTTTCCAGTTTTTATGAGATAATTATGTTTTATTAAATAGCCCCCAGTGACCCATCTATACCCGTTGGCGGAATAATTATTCCCAGTACCACTTCCTAATACAGACATTGATGGGGGCACTAAGGGAGGGACCTTGCTTAAGGCCAAGTGATGGTGTCCTAAGTGAAAAGACCCTTACCAAGGCACTAATATTAGGGCAGATGTATTAACCTGGAGAAGGCATACGGAAGTGATAAACCAGTAATAAGTACAAGGTGCTAAACGCACCAGTCAATAAGTTCCAACATGCAAATTGCCAGTTAGGAGCTGATTGGCTGGTGCATTTATCACCTTCCACTTATCACTGCTTTATCACTTCCTT